>NC_065450.1:648312-972468 GCF_917563875.1 Diabrotica virgifera virgifera
TAAAAACCTATAAATTTACATTATATTTATTGTTTCCTACTTTAGACGTATCGGACGAATTTGGCAACTGCCACTGTGACAGTGACAATTTTACATACTCCTCTGATACGTCTATAGGTGGGAAACAATAACTATGATGTAAAATTATAAGTTCTTATCGCTAAAATCCCCACCTTTACTAGTTTAATTTATTTTTATCTCACAACTTAATATGTTTCCATCTTTTGTGTTATTTGACGGTCATTAGCGCGCTCATCACTGTATAAAGATTTTTCGTTTATTCCTTACTTATAATATACAGATTTATCTAAAATAGAAGAAATGACTAGTGCAAGACCATCAGACTCTCTCAAAATTATCTGGAAGCGCTCTAAGCTCAATATCTTTGCTGAGAAACAGGAGATTCTCATTAAGGATATTCTTCTTAGATTTTAGATACCTTGTTCAATCTGACTTTCTGACGTTGGTAATCTTTGGGAATTTTTTCTCGATCCCGCTTAAGTTTCAAGAGTTATTTTATTGTCTCGATCAAGTTTTATGGCTTTTTTCTGTCATGGTCCATATTTCTACGCCATATGTTGCTATTGGTCGTATGGTGGTATTATACAGGGTGTAACAAAAATACAGGTCATAAATTAAATTACATATTCTGGGACCAAAAATAGTTCGATTGAACCTAACTTACCTTAGTACAAATGTTTACATAAAAAAAGTTACAGCCCTTTGAATTTACAAAATAAAAATCGATTTTTTTCAATATGTCGAAAAATATTTAAGATTTCTTATTGAAAACGGACATGTGGCATTCTTATGACAGGAACATCTTTAAAAAAAATATAGTAAAATTTGTGCATCCCATTAAAATTTTATGGGGGTTTTGTTCCTTTAAGCCCTCCCAAACTTTTGTGTACGTTCCGATTAAATTATCATTGTGGCACCATTAGTTAAACACAATGTCTTTAAAACTTTTTTGCCTCTTAGTACTTTTTCGAAAAGCTAGGTTTTATCTAGATATTTTGAATATTTTTTGTCAAATCCACCACATATTCTGTATACTGTTACGTACGATATGAGACCTGCTAATATGAAAATTTATTTATAAATTACAGTTTGAGGTATATTTTGAACCATATTAAAAAAGAAGCCACATCTCGATAAAAGTGCCTTATCGGAAAAATACTAAGAGACAAAAAAGTTTTAAAAACACTCTGTTTAACTAATGTTACCGCAATAATAGTTTATTTAGAACATACACAAATATTTGGGGGGTTTAAAGGCATAAAACCCCCATAAAGTTTTTATGTAAACATATTAAAAAAGAAGCCGCATCTCGATACAAACTGATTTATCGAAAAATTACTAAGAGGCAATAAAGTTTTAAAAATATTTTGTTTAACTGATGGTACCACAACAATAATTTAATTGGAACGTACATAATAGTTTGTGGGGTTTAAGGGAACAAAACCCCCATACAATTTTTATGGGGTGCACAAAATTCACTATAATTTATTTTTAAGATGTCCCTGCCATAAGAATGCTACTTGTCTATTTTCAGTAAAAAATCTCTAATAGGTTTCGAAATATCGGAAAAAATCGATTTTCATTTTGTAACTTCAAAGGGCTGTAACTTTTTTTGTGTGCATATTTTTCTAAGGTAAGTTAGATTAAATCGAACTATTTTTGGTCCCAGAATATGTGATTTAATTTATGACTTGTATTTTTATTACACCCTGTATATTTTAAACTTTACTTCCCTAGGGATGTCTTTAGATACATACACCTCCGACAGAGAGAAGTATGCTTTGTAAGCAAGCAATGTTCGTTTCTGCATTTCCTCCGCCTCGTTACCGTCCTCAGTAATCTGTACACCCAGGTATGTGAGCTGTTTTACTAGTTAAATGTCAGCGTCGTCTATTGTCAAATTCTGCAAGTTTCTTTATTTCCTTGCTTGTATTAGAGCTTTAGTTTTATCTACGTTGACAGCTGGCCCTCTTTCTTTCACATTTTCTTCAAGCTCCACATAAAGTTCTGTGATGTCTCTTGTGGCTCTTCCCATCAAGTTTATATCATCTACGTACATTAAAATAGGCTAACGCTCGAAACACACACTAACAATTTTGACGGTGCGATGGTTGAAATGTGCATAGTGGCTCAGGCAATTAAACGGTTTCAAACCGCTTAAAACGTTCGGTGAAGGAAGATATATATGTAGGTTTTCTTTAAAGACAATCGTAATAAAAGTCCGTTTTATGTTTAACAGTTTTAATTAATATAATAGATAGCTAAATTATTGATACTATTAAATTGACGAAATATAGAAGTGATCGTGTAATTGTGACTAAAACTTTACGAGTTCTCACAAAAGAAAGTGACTTTGAAACATTCGCGTTTATCTACTTAATATATGACCGGCTTGTCAATATTACGTCCTTACGATTATCCCAAATACAACCTCTTAAGTTCGAATCTCAGAATCGACTAAATGTATTCGTTCTCGTTCCTTACGCTAAAACAAACCCTCTTAGGCTAATCTCCTTTTTCCTGTGAAAGAACCCAATTAAAATTGGTTCAAAGTATGTACCGACCCGCCGCCGTCCTTTTCCAAAAAACTAAAACTATAAAGTTAAAGATTTCTTTACCTCGTACCTGTCATTTGGATTCACTTGTACTACCACGTACGGTCTAAAATATTTCTTCAGCAGTTTGAGTCCTCCACCCAACTGTGTTCTCTTGATTGCTACTAAGTCCCCCTTTTTATACATCCTCGGCCTTTTTCTTCGTAGATCATATCTGCGTCTTCCTCTTGAATTTTGACTAACTGACGTCGACTCTCGTTTCTTAGCATCTCTCTATCTTCATCAAATTGTTTAATTATCTCCTGTTCTATGATCTCCTTCAACCTCAGATATTCTTTGTTCTTCACCTTCGTTCCGAACAGTACTTCGAAACGGCGTCGAATTTATGCTTCTTTGATAAGTTGCATTAAAGAACTGTTGTGATTTATGAATGTGTTTATACCACTTCGTCGGTTCCTCTAGACTGAGTTTAGTTAATACTGGGATTAACGTTCTATTGATGCGTTCTACTTGTCCATAGCCTCTTGGTATGCCTGTTGTAATTTTTACATGTTTTATATGTTCACTTTCGTAATAGTCTTCGAATTCCTTCGCCGTAAATGCGGTACCTCTGTCAGGTATTATACGGAGCGGATTTCCGAAATCCTTTGGATGTCTCTTCACGCATTCTATAACTTCTTTTTTGCTTCTAAGTATACATTTAACGCAATTCCCTATGCAGTGCTCGATTTTTTCTCAAAGATTTGGAATGTAACATCCTCTTCGAATCAAATCTTGTGTTTTTTGTTACAGCAAAATGTGCTACCTCGTGTACTAATTACTTCCGTTTGCATTCTTTTCGGAATGACTAACACTTCCTTGCCGTCTTTGTATTTAAAAAGAATATTGTTTTTTATAAAGAAGTCCTCGTATGTTTCCGTCGTCTTTGTCTTGTCGGGTTCGTAACTTTTGACTACTCCCTCTATATCCGTCTTTATTGTTTTATCTTCTGTATGGTTCAGCTGAACTAGCCTCGCTAATTACTGTAATCCTCCTTATAAAAGTCTCTACTCTTTTTTTAGATAAAATTATTCCGTCTTCGGTTATTGTAACTTCCGCTTGTCTCAGTATATTGTTTCCGAGAATAATTTCAACGTCTAGTGCTCCTTTTGGAATAACATGAAATAAAATATTAAAATCCTCTCCTTGA
The DNA here is from genome assembly GCF_917563875.1 of Diabrotica virgifera virgifera. NCBI lineage: Eukaryota > Metazoa > Arthropoda > Insecta > Coleoptera > Chrysomelidae > Diabrotica > Diabrotica virgifera. Next base: position 652,078 of record NC_065450.1, read on the forward strand.
ATTTCTACCATTTTATTAAATGAACCTAAACTTTTAACTCCCGTACCTCCTAATCCATTTAAATCTAATATGTTTTGTGAGAGAATCACGTCATCAAAATAATTTTCAAAAATATCCTCTCGTACTGAACTAATGTCACTTCCCGTATCCAATAATACACGTAGTGATGTTTTTCCAACCTTCAATGTTACCGAGTTTTTATAGCCCAATTCAATAACATTTACATGTCCAGAAGTTGATGGTTCTTCTTCTTTCTCATTACATCGAAAAGACTTGTGTCCAAACTGAAGGCATCGAAAACATTTCACTCCCTTGGCTTTGCCAGGATAATCCGTCGATCTGTGTCCCTGAATTCCACAATTGAAACATTTTTCTTCCTTTTTATTCCTACTTTGAGGCGCTCTTCTTTCAATCTCGTCTTACTTCCTCGTTCGTCCACATCTTTTTATGCGTCTCGGTTTTAACTAATTTTTGCGTCCTCTGTTTTTTAATCAATTCCTACAGTTTAATCTTCTCTTTAAAATCATTGAAATTTTTGGCACCATAAAGTATTACTTTATTAGCAGGGTTGTACATAATTCCCTCAATTATATACTGCATTATGACTTCATTTTCGATGTTTCCTCAGCTACCGATTTCTCTCATTTTTAGTACATACTCCTGTACGCTTTCACCTTGTTTCTTCTTTCTATTCATCAGCATTTTGTGTATTTCGGCACTATTTATTTTGTTCTCAAACTCTGTTGTCAGTCTCTTCTTCAATAGCTTCCAGCTATTAACTCCTTTCTCTGACTGTATATACAGTTTAGCTATTCCTTTTAGAGATCGTTTAGCAAAAATTAGCATTTGTAAATCATTTGAATGATTCATTCTACCTCCAGTAATTTTGTTTGATTTTGATCTATATCTCGTAAATAAATCCGTCGTCCTTTCATCATCCATATCGTTATCATTATTATCGTCGTCGGTAAAGGCTTTACCTTCTTCCTCGTGATAAGCGTCTTTATCACTATTTGCGTCGTTATCTTCATTATAGCGATCGTCTTCGGTAACGTCTTTACCATTTTCCTTGTGATAAACGTCTTTATCACCGTCATCATCGCTAGCGTCTTCGTCTTCATCGTCATTCTCGTATTTAAGATTGAAGTCGTTCAAAAATGAACAAATACGTTCAATCACGTCGTCTTCTGAACCAGTGTAGTGCAGATCTAAAACTGCTACTAAGTCCGGCATACGTAGTTTGTTTTTAATGTCGTCTATTTTTGTGGAATATTCCTGGGATTCTTTATCCCACGCAAAATTTGTAAAATTCCACAAATTCTTCCTAGTTTGTCGCGGCAACCCTTTATCCCCGTACGCGACAACATGCAACGCCATAACAGCACTTAATGCCAAATTTTTAAGGTTTAACTAATTTTTGGAAAATCGTTAAGAGTTTGTTTAGACTGCATTTGAAAAACGTATATAATAATAATACATAAAAAAAACAAAAATAAAAAGATAAATTATCTTTTAATTAAAAAGTTAGATTATTTTTTCCCGTGTGCAAATTGTACTTGTGAACTGTAGAATTGTAGTCGCTTTTACTTCAAAATTATCAATATTTACTACAAATACTAACAAAGTTATGATTTATTAAAATAAATGAACAAAAAATAAAAAAAACAATGAAAAACAAAAAAAAGTTAATCGTTAAATGATTTATGATAGTTCTTTCGCAACATTCATTGTTTATCGTCAAAGTTCCAGTTCACAGCTCCTCGAAAAAAATAATCTTTGGTCAGATTTCTAATTTCCAAACACAAGACCAAAGTGTCTTGACTACTTTTAAAATATTGGAACAAACACAACTGATTTCTCCTTGGTAATACTGCTTGCTATGATTGCATCTCGTCGTCGTCGTCGTCGTCACTGCTCAAACAGCCGTCGTATTTGCCTAACAGCGTCGTCTACACTGTACTAGCCTGCTACTCCACCAACACAACCATTCACCAACAGTTCACAAAGTCCAGAAGTCACCAATAGTTTAAAAAAGTCCGAAAATCACCAACAGTTTCTACGTTTCCCGAACAGTCATAAACAGTTTCCAAAAATTACGTCACGTCAATTGAGCCGATTTTTTAATTACACGTCACTTTACGGTATTTCGCGAACTTTACGACGAAATTGTCTTTCTTAGATCCCGGTTGAGCCCCCAAGATGTAGGTTTTCTTTAAAGACAATCGTAAGAACAGTCTGATGTTTAACAGTTTTAATAATTAAAATAGATAGCTAAATTATTGATACTATTAAATTGACGAAATATAGAAGTGATCGTGTAATTGCTACTAAAACTTTACGAGTTCTCACAAAAGAAAGTGCCTTTGAAACATTCGCGTTTATCTACTTAATATATGACCGGCTTGTCAATATTACGTCCTTACGATTATCCCAAATACAACCTCTTAAGTTCGAATCTCAGAATCGACTAAATGTATTCGTTCTCGTTCCTTACGCTAAAACAAACCCTCTTAGGCTAATCTCTTTTTTCCTGTGAAAGAACCCAACTAAAATTGGTTCAAAGTATGTACCGACCCGCCGCCGTCCTTTTCCAATAAACTAAAACTATTAAAAGTTAAAAGTAGTCCGCTACCGTCGCCGTAATCCCCAATTCGTTCTGCACATCTGGGCCAACGTCCATATGTGTGAGACCCTTATCCCGTTCTCGTACTAATAATTAAGAAAAAGGTAAACCGTAAGGTAAACTATTTACAATCCTACATATATTCCATAGGACTGCTCGAGTCACTAAGTACATTTCAACTATCGCATGGTCAAAATTCTGTGTGAAACAAACGTTAGGGCTTGTTTTAATGTAGGCGGTTTACCAGCCTTTGACGCCGCGGTTAGCCTAAGTTTGTATCCTACACATGAGAGCAGTTGATTGGAGGTCCCATTCCTCCCATAGTAAACATACAGCCGCCGCGGTTTGATGACCGACGAAGCGGTTGCATTTGTACGATTCCATTTTTTGTTCTTTGGCAACTTGAACCGCGGCGGTTGGGTTTTTCATGTAAACCGCGACGTCAACGTTGGTAAACCGCCTTGATCTGGACAAGCTGCAATGCTTATTAACCAATAAATTGTTTGGGTTTACGGACATTTTTCTTATAACATATTCGATAGGATATCAGTGACACTACAATAGGATATAAGTGAAATAAGTCGGCACAAGAGGGATGCTAAAGATATATTTAATTTAAACAGGCTCTTGGCCTACTCTTAACCGATTTTGAAATTGTATCTGTAGCTGTCATGTTGACTGCCAGCTATCTCGCTACCTTTTAAAGGGCCTTCCTGTTGATCTCTTGCTTGTTGGCTACGAATCCCTGGCTACACGGGCTATTCTCTCGCTGTCCATTCTCGTCACATGCTGATTCAACTCTCGTGGTCTCTCTCTTTCCCACCGTACTATATCTTGTATGTTACAGAGATCTCTTATTCTGTCGTTCGGTATTATGTCGCTCAGTGTTTTCCCTGTTATTGACCTCAACGTTCTAATTTCTGATGTTCTCAGTAACCTCTTGGTTTCTGCTGTGTCACATCTTGTTTCTATCGCATACGTCATGATCGGTCTTACACATGATTTGTATATGCGTACTTTCCCTTTCAGCCTCATATCTTTGTTTCTCCAGATGACATCCCACAGTCATCCTGACACGTAATTGGCTTTATTTGCTTGCTTTCGGACGCTCTCTTTAACATCTCCATAACTACATATTTCGAATCCCAGATACAGGAATCCCGAGACTTGTTCAATTAGTTCGTTGTTGATTACTAATTTGCATCTTATGGGTTCCCCTGACATTACCAAGGATTTTGTCTTAGCTGTTGATATTGTCATGTTGTAGTTCTTCGCCACTGTATTGAAAGTTTGTGCCATTCGCTGTAGTATCCTCGCTATCGGAGATTAAGATTGCGTCGTCAGCATAACAGAGGATTTTTATTTGTTTTTCTGCCATCTTATATCCTTTTCCAGTACCTTTAATGTTTTCTATGATTTTGTCCATTACTAAATTAAAAAGCAATGGGCTCAAGCTATTCTATTGTCTGATTCCCGAGTTGATTTCTACTTCCGATGTTAGTTCATTCTCGACTATTATTCTAGTTTTGTTCTTCGTATTATTGTCTTTAATTATCCTTATCATCTTGTTCGGCTTATTTTTCTCCTTTAACAATCTTAGCACATCTTCCAATCTTACACAATCGAATGCAGTCAGATCTATAAAGAACATAAATGCATGTTTATTATATTCCAGTGCTTTCTCAGCAATTTGTCTGGCTATGAATATGGCGTCTATTGTGGATTTTCTAATATTGTCTATTACTTTGCAATTAAGTTATTTAGATCTTGGAGATCTTTATAGTTTCAATTAACAATTAAACGCAGACTTAGGAATCTTAACGTTGATAAAATATATCGACTGACATTACTATCCTTGTTTTCAGTTCCTTTGATACGACCCATCAATTCCTCCGCGCAACATCTTTGAACAAAGCTAAAGCTGACATGATTGACTACATAATTTTATTATTTTCAATAGAGGGCTTATATCACTTTGCCGCGTCTTCAAACAAGGTAAACGCGCGTACCGAAGGGAGGAATCGTATCGGAAAATGTGTTAGATCTTCTGGGATTCACTAATATTTAATGACGCGGATTATAATCGGATTTTAAACAATTAACTTGGAGCGTTAACTTCAGGTAATAAGATATGCTGTAAGGTTTTAATTAAAAATCATAGGATTAGATGCTCATTATCTACACAGTGCTAAGTTCAAAGTAGAACAATATGTAACATAATAATCACAAATGGAATTGAAACAAATATAAGTATTTTAAAAAATGAGTGTTGATAACGATTCAAGTAAAGTGTTTACCCAGTTATGAAAATACCAAACGGGCCACGTTTTGTCGCCCCAAAGCAACAGTAGGATATGTAAAAAAAATGACTGTTGTGATATCCATGACAAATGATTCGAAATAAACCCTTCTGTTGACTGTAACAATAAGATAAATACAAAGTGAAATACATTTTTCATAATATTACATATCCTTGTGTAGCTTAATTCCTTTTAGGTCAAATTCTATAATGCAACACTAAGACAACATACATACCATACCATTATATTTTGTCGTTTACCCATTATGGTCATCAATATTAATGCAACACTAAGTTATCTTACGCACATGTCCTACTGTTGCCATGTAGTTATTGCTGAGTTGCGATTATGTCTTTGTTTATATTATCCAGATTGCGGTCACAATTTTATCTTCAGTAATCTTAAACAATAGTTCTATATCATTGATATTAAAAGGTGTATGTTAAGAGTAAAAATGAAGCCAATTTAAATTGTAAAAATTATGGGTATCTAGAGGTATTTGATGTATTTAGCGAACAAAAATAACACTGATTCTCAGTTGCTATCTGGAATTTATCAAGCACAGGAAAAAGGTAAGTTAAATTCATGATAAATTCCTATTTAGAAATTTCGGGCTGATTTAAGAAAATGCAATAAGTTTTTACTTTCACAACTTTCAGCATCAGCTATATTACCAAAACTGATTCTGATGATTTTTTCATTTTATTTTGTTTATTATTTATTATCTTGTCAAATTTTTATATTTCGAGAAAACAAGTATGTTCATGTTATAATTTATGTAATAACATGTTTGAACAACAAAATTGTTTTGTTTTTTGTATCGAAATGTGTAAAATTTTAAACAAAACTTTAGTGCTATATAAGTTTATATAACAGAAATTTACGGATATCTTTAGAAAACAGGTTATCTTTGAGGGCAACAGTAGGACAACTAACTTTTTTTCCTATTATTTTCACTTTTTTATGAATTAATATAAATTGTTTTGCGACACATGTAATATATAAAGTTAGGTACTCAAATAAAATTTCATCTAAATCTATTCAAATATAAAAAAGTTATTAATTACTGAAGTTTCGTAAAATTTTCAATTGCGTTTTTCTCGAAACTACATTATTTTACATATCCTACTGTTGCTTTGAGGCGACTGTTTAGGAAAATATTCCAACAACGCCTCTCAGTTTACCCCTTTGAATCGTTATCATTATGTACTCTAATACAGAGTATGGTGTAAAAAAAATGAAGAAAAAACGGTTTTATTTTGATTCAAATCGAGTCTCTTGCCATCCCCTGACACGTGTTTCAAGGTTTACCCGTTATCAAAGAAGCTTTGCAAGAAATTGATTAAAACCAAAACGCACCGACTGCTCGGTATAAATAATAAAATATTTATACCGGAGTATGTTTAGAACGATCTCTAACAAGGAATGATGAAATTAGTGTCAATAAACATTCAAGTAAACTGTTTACCCAGATCTGAAAATACCAAACGATCTACGCTTAGGAAGATATTCCAACAACGCCTCTCAGTTTATCCATCTGAATCTTTATCATTGTGTACTCTAATACAGAGTATGGTGTATAACAAAATGAAAATAAACTATTTCGTTTTGATTCAAATCGAATCTCTTACCATCCCTTGACACGTGTTTCTAAGTTTACCCGTTATCAAAGAGACTTTACAAGAAACTAATCTGAATTAACCCATTTATGCCCAACGGGTCGTTAACGACCCAACTAACAAAAATATGTTCCAAGCAAATATATGTCGAATTTACCAGTGGCCGTTTGTTTACAAGTTCATTCCTGACTGTGCAAGTAAGCAGTTTTTTTTATTGCAAACCGTTTATTTCGCTCGTAGTTTTCATAGAGTGTACATCAAAACAGACCTTGAATAACGTTCGCAGCGTGGCTTCATTCAAAAATTTGTAAGTACATTTAATTAATTAAATTCATTTTATATAGTTAAACACAAGTTGTGTTAACACATTATAATATTACTAGTATGAAAATAATTTTATATATGTCATAAATATAACATTATATTTTGATGGGTCGTTAACGACCCGTTGGGTACATGACATTATCATAATGAGAAAATTTTGTTTTAGTAAGAAACCATTATCTACTGCAGAAATTCTGGAGGAAATAGAAAAAATGGAAAATGGTGAGGATATACGGGATGATATATACATTTTGCCTCCAGATAATAATGGCTGGTTAACGGATTCGGATTCTGGAGACGAGGAATGTAATGATGCGGATAGACAGATGGAGGTCAATTAAATGCCCATGCTGAAGTACAATTTCAGAATGATGAGAAAAACATAGAAAATGAAGTTCTTCAAGAGTCATCTGATTTGAATGTAAAACATCGAACAAAGAAAATAAAGAAAATGCCACGCAAATGACCGATCATGATAAATTTGCCAACATTACATGCCGATTCCAATCTACCGAGATTACCAGTTTTAACACTTACTTCTGAAAGTAACCCAGTTCAATTTTTTGAATTGTTCATGAGCAGGGAAATAATAGAGTATTTCATTTAAGAAACAACAAATTATGCTGCCTCGAAAAATAAAAATATTTCAATTTTTCAATACATATAATATTTTAGTAACGAAGTCTATGAGACGCAATAGATTTGAAGAGGTATTTAGATTTTTTCATGCTGCAGACAACAACCACCTTGCCAAGAATGATACATTGGCCAAGATTAGACCTTTTATTGACAAATTAAATACAAAGATTTTAACGTTTGCACCCATTGAAAATCAAATTTCTATCGACGAATCTATGATTTTTTTTCGACCCTATCGACCCTACTTTGGTCGTAATGGGTGCAAACAATTTATTCGTGGCAAACCAATAAGATTTGGCTATCAAGCATATGGTAATGGGTTTATCAAATGGATATTTCCTAAATTTTGACATGTATCAGGGCCGAAAATCAACAACTGGTGCTGATAAAATGTGTGGATTAGGAGAAAGTGTGGTGTTGACCTTTGCAGAGATTTTGCTAAACACATACAAAGATACAAAATTTTCCTTCTATTTTGATAACTTCTTTACGAGCATATCTTTGATATCATCAATTGCAGAAATGGGGTTTAGTGCCACTGGAACTGTACGCGAAACCAGAACAGAAAAGTGTCTTTAGAAGATAAAAGCAGCATGAAAAAACAACCAAGAGGATATTATTGTAGCTTTTTGACGACAGTACCAAAATTGCGGCTGTAAAATGGAAAGATAATAATGTTGTCACCTTGTTATCTAATGAGTATGGAATCGAACTAATCCAAAAAGCAAGCCGATATTCAGTAAAAGAAAAACAAAAAATTCAAATAGATCAACCATTTATAATTTCGCAATACAACAAATTTATGGGCGGAGTCGACTTGATGGACAACAACATTTCGAACTATAGAATAAAAATACCTGGAAAAAAATGGTACTTTCCAATATGGATATGGATGCTGAATGTTTGTGTAACTAATGCTTGGACACTAGCACGACAATTTGGATATAAAGATGACAACTTAGAATTTAGAAGACATATAGCTCGTACATTATTGTCTAATTATGGAAAACCAGCCCGTTCTACTGGACCTCAAAATATTGCAATAATTCCTGCTCCATCCACATCATCACAGCATCTAATTACTACTGGTGCTCAAAGAAGAAGATGTCGTGTATGTTCAAATAAAACTACAAAAGCATGCGATAGATGTGAAATTCCACTCTACGATAAATGCTTCAAAGATTATCATACAAACTATTTTAGGCCTTAATAATATTTTATATTTATAAGTAATATAATTAAACTATGCCTGCTTCATTGTTCTTATTTTAGGGAGTAAATGTATAATTTGTTAGAAGAAAATAAAATAAAATGTAATTGCATAAAAGGTATAATTTTTATTTTGTTCCCCTATGTGCCCAACGGGTCGTTAACGACCCAGCCTGTTTTTCAAAAATCAGTTTTTGAAAAAATTTTTTAGTAATTTTTCGATGCATTTTAGGGTTTTTTATTACATTCTTGAGAAAATCATTAATATATTTGACAAAAATAGTCGTGGGCATAAAAGGGTTAAAACGCACCGACGCGACTGCTCGGTAAAAATAATAAAATACTGTATGCGGCAAAATAAACAGTACTGAAATGAATATTGAAATGTTTATGATTATTTTTTATATATTTAGTATATGATACAGTCTTGCAAATATTATTCACGACGACGCACGTTACCGATAAAACAGATGTTAAAGATACCCTCTGGCCAATGGAAGATCTACGGGGAGTGAAAATGAGGAAATTTCCCCCTAAAAATCCGTTGGTTGCTATAATCCTATAGCAAATGTGGAATAGGAAATAGTCTTTGAAACTCATCTTTGAACATGTTAACAGCTTCACGTACCTTGATTGTCTAGTGACGAGTAACAACAAATTAAGCGAAGAAATTAAAAGAGAAATTAATCTTCCCAAACGATGGACTATAAAAATAATTCCACTCAAGAATCATCCAAAGTAGAAAAAAAATTATTGTATATGTACAAGATACTGTTGAGGGCGGTCCTCATAATATATGGACTAGAAACTAGAAACATGAACTCTAACGCAGAAAGATGAAAAACTTTTGGGAATATTCGGTCATAAAATACTGTGCAAAATATTTGGAGATATAAACGATCAAGGGAGCGACTCAGATAGACTAGACACCGAATGCGAATGTCAGACAACACAATTACTAAAAAGCTAACCACAGGAAAACCTACAGGAAGAAGAAGCACAGGCGACCGCGAATTAGCTGGTTAGATGGATTTGAGATTGACTTTGGGATATGAAAAATAAGAATATGGCAACACTGAATAGAATTAGAATATGGTAGGAGGGACAAAGAGCTATAAGCCTGAATAACTATAAAAACAATGAGAACAACGACAAAAACCAAGTCATAATAAATAGAATACCAGAGAACACATGGATAGAGCATTTTGAGAACTTATTAACAGAGAGAAGAAAAAGGTTTAAACAGACAAATGAACAACTGAAAGAAGGAAGAATAGAAATATCAATAGAACAAGTGAAAGAAGCAGTTATGGGAATGAAATTAAGAAAATCTCCAGGCACAGGCAGAATATATCAGAGTTGATTAGGTATGGATCAGAGGACCAGAAATCACCTCTCCTTTTCAAACAACAAAGGGACTAAGACAAGGCTGCTGTCTGTCACCCACCTTATTTAAAATCTATTTGGACAGATCCTTAGTGAAATGGGTAAAAAAAATGTAGACACATGGGAATACCGGTGGGAGAAAACACGCTATATAAACATTTCTTTGCGGATGACCAGGTAGTAATTGCCGAAGACAGCGACGATCTTAGCTATATGGTAAGAAAACTGCAAGAAGAATATGAGGTGGCAGATCTAAACATGAATATAACAAAATGTGAATAACTCTCAGTGGGAACAGATGAAATATGTGACCTAGTCTTGAAAGACGACAAAATCAAAGGCGTGCAATCCTGCAAATATTTGGGGGTCATTTTCAACAAGAGGGGAAATAGCGCAAATGAAATCAGGTGAAAGAAAAAACACGGGCAGAGCAGCGACCCGTGATTTAAACTCTCTTCCCTGGCAAAATCCATTCGACGAGAAACTAAAAAACACATTTACGGAAGTATAGTCCAAAGTATTACACTTTACGGTTCGGAAGTATGGAACGTCACCAAAGCTAATAGAAACAAACTTATGACGACAGAAATGGATTACCTGAGACGAAGCTGCGGTAGATCGAAACTGAAGAGAGTTAGTAACGAACAAATAAGAAACCAAATGAAAATGGAGCAAAATATCAATGATGACATAGAGAGAAAACAATTAATCTGGTTCGGACATGTTAAAAGAATGCCAGAGTACAGATGGCCTAGAAGAATACTGGAATGGATCCCTCCTGAAAGAAGAAAGAGAGGACGACCACGGAAAAGTTGGCGCAACGATATTAATGAAGCAATGGCGGCAAGAGACTTAGAAGGGGCAACTGCATATGACCGAAAAAGATGGAAATTGGGGGCGGAGAAGCGGCCGTAATCAATCCGTTATACAGAGTTTTTGGTAAAGAATGGGACATAGCTTAACCTCAGGTTCTTGAGGTTAAAATAGGCCCATTTAAGCTAACTTACCTTAGTACAAAGTTTATAATAAACGAGATACAGGGTGTCAAAATTAGACTTTTTTTTATTTATTATTAAATATTTCCTGACAGGTACGAGATATCAACATGAAATTTGGTATAAGGGGGTTTTTTGGGTCAAGAAAACTAAATTCCATACAAAAATTATGTATTGCCCAGAGGGCGCCACATACGCTTTTCAGCACTCATTTATTACGTTCAATTTTTTTTATCCCTCACTCTGTATAATTTTTACATTAAAATTTTTATACTCCTATTAGTTTTACTTAAAAAAGGTATACTTCCTTCATCTCCCTAAACTCAACCGTTTTCGAGGTAAACGCATTTTAAATCTGCGATACACCATCATTTTTAGCATAATTATCATTGTAGTTCCACCCGAAAAATAACTTAAAACCATAATAATTGTGCCAGGTCTCAAATTTAGGTCATTGCATCGCAAATTCCATTTGAAGAAATTTGCGATACATTTTTGGATAATTTTATGGTTTTAAGTTATTTTTCGGGTGTAACTACAATGATATTATTATGCTAAAAATGATGATGTATCGCAGATTTAAAATACGTTTATCTTGAAAACGGTTGAGTTTAGGGAGATGAAAGGAGTATACCTTTTTTAAGTATAACTAATAGGAGAATAAAAATTTTAATGTGAAAATTATACAGAGTGAGGGATAAACAAAATTGAACGTAATAAATTAGTGCTGAAAGGCGTATGTGGCGCCCTCTGGGCAATACATAATTTTTAGTAGGGAATTTAGTTTTATCGACCCAAAAAACCCCCATATACCAAATTTAATGTTGATATCTCGTACCTGTCAGGAAATATTCAATAATAAATAAAAAACAAGTTTAACTTTGACACTGTATCTCGGTTATTATAAACTTTGTACTAAGGTAAGTTAGCTTAAATTGGCCTATTTTAATCTCAGGAACCTGAGATTAAGCTACGGCCCATTCTTTACCAAACACCCTGTATATACTCGTACATGGTAACACTTCGCTAGAAACCAAACAAATGACGATGAACCTTGGAGCAGGCCGGGATCCACAAAGGATTGTAAGGTAAAACATGATCTAATTTTAAACAAAGAAGAAGAGGAAAAAGGACAAAAAATTACAATATTTATGAAAAATAAAATAAAATTTAATCATCAGCGCTTCATTCAATATTTAAGCTACTTTACATGACCTGAAGGAGGCTTTGAAAACAAATAAATTTGGAGTGGTAAAAGAAATCATATTATTCTCACATTAAAATTTGTCACCCTTGCCAAACTATAGTTAGATAATATGTCATATACATATATATTAAAACAACATTTTGTAGACCCATTCTGTTAGCTAATATTGTCAATATAATAATGTACATTAAATAGCGCATGGCATTTTCTGATGATCTAACAATCTTGGCAAGAACCGCGAAATAATTAACAATTGTGGCGAAGAAAATTAAAGAAGAAAAACAAAAGTATGGCATTTATTGTTACATGATGGCTTTTATTTTTATCCTTAATGGTTCGAAGTTCATTATCTTAATTTAGTCCCCCATTTTTAACCCTATTTACACTTGAGTCATTATTCATCTGAAACAAGCTCTAAAATGGTGCGTATTTCAATAACAACGCAACTACCCTGTAGTGGCTCAAAACATGGTTACAGTTCTGTTGTTTTTGTATCATCTGTATACAGTATTTTAGGACTTAATTACGCAATAAACAGGAATTGACAAAATTTTCAGTTACGTCATTCTTATTCCGGATCGGCGATATAATGATCATGGAAGGGACAGAAAAAATAAGAAGCACGCTTTAGTATGAACTGTGTAAGTGGTAAAAGCAATAGTTGTAAAAGGGTGTACAATTTTGAATACCTTGGTGTAGTATTTGATGAAAATGAAAAGATAAATAGCAGATCGATGTTAAAATAGCAAAAGGAAATTGGACATTAGGCAGTTGAAGAGCCCTAATGAATTCAAAATAAATTTAGAGACAAGTTAAACTCTGAATATATAAAATAGTAAATAAAACCACAGTTAATGTCTGCGAGGTATGGATATTAAATAAGAAGGAAGAGGATAGGCTGGAAAGCTGAAAAAGGAAAATATTGAGACTTATATTCGCAGAAAGAAGACAAAAGACGGATGGGAGAGAAGAACGAAAAACCAACAACTAATTAATAGATTTGTACAAAGAACCTACCATCACCAGCTTCGTCAAGTCACAACGAATTGTATGGTTGGGACATGTAGAAATAATGGCAGCGAACAGAATACCTCAACTAGTTAGAAGGTAGATTAATAAAGTGGAGGAAGAAAGACACCTAAAAGTGAGGGACTGGAAAAGAAAAGCACACATTAGAAGTGAATGAAGAAATATATTTTTCCACCTACCTCTACCGAAAGTATACTTTTCCGGACCTGATTGTAGGGAGCAAAGTTGTACTTTTCCTCCCTAGGGAGGAAAATATTTTTCCTCCCTAGGGAGGAAAAGTAAAAGTGACGTCATGGTATTTCATTTATGAAATGTAACTTATTGACGCCCTGTACAATATCTATTTTCTATTACGTCAGTTTCTATACATTTTAACGTTTATTTATAAAACACTCTGTATTTTGCAGAATGGTAAAAAACAGTAAATTGTTATTTTGATTTAACAATGTTTACATTATTAATTTGACTTATATTTGACAGTTGACAGTTATATTGTACGTACTTGTTAGTTTTAGTTCTAATAAATTTTGTTGGTTAGTTACATAAATAAATTAAGTAAAAATGAAAACATGACTTGTTATTTGAGGAAGGTGGAAAAACCATATGTATAACATGGGAGTAAAGTGCCTTTTCCTCCCTTGAATGATTACTGCCCTCCGCTACGCGTCGGGCAGTAAACTTCATTCTCGGGAGGAAAAGTAGCACTTTCCTCCCTTGTTATACAAATAGCTATTATCAGGTCCTTCAGAGTAGTTAAGAATTTTGTATAATATTATTTAAGTTCGATAGTCTAGGCGCCAGAAGGGTCACCGTGTCCTTTTTACATCTGATGGACAAACTCAACGATTTCTTATGGATTCTTGGCTGCTGATTACGAATTTCGAGGGTGGATTTCGATCCGCGTAGTCAAAAAATTGTTATAAACAATTAGTTATTTATAAGGCTCTGGCTCATAAACTAAAAGAGATAAAAAAATATGTTTCAAATAAAATTTGTTCCTTAATGAAAAACTAAGAAAAAAACGTTTTTCTACAACCACTATTCAAAGTGCACTTTTCTGCACGGTTTTATGTTAGCAAACTTGATATTTTCTCACAGTATAAGATATTTGACATTAGTGTGCAGAAAAGTGACGTTTCTGTGCCGCAAAGTTCTTTTCTGCACAGTTGACTACCTCATTCTGAGTAACGTTATATTCTGTTTACATCCGTGGACTACCGCATTCTGAGTAACGTTATATTCTGTTTACATCCGCGGTTAAATTTTAGACAAATATATAACCTATAAGACAATTATTATATTTAACTATAGCATAGAAACTAAATTATGGATGTTACAACTGTTTTATTTTACAATTTTATTCTTATTAAACATTTTATAATTATCAAATAACCAATAAGGATTTAGCAACCTGTGCAAGAGACGTCGAATGAAGTAGGTTTTGTGTAAATCCGTGACTGCATAAATATAATGTCAATAATGTGTAATAATTGTTTAAATTTAAACAAATTAAGGCAGTGCATTAATTTTTTAACTGATTTCTGTGCAATTTATTTAGGTATAAGGAATTTAAATTGATTAGTAGGTATTAATTAAATACAGTTTAAAATTAATCACATAGGTACCTATTACAATTAATCGTCGTTTGGAAATTGTGATTTTTATTTTTAGGAAAAACTGTGCTTGTAGAAAAAGTATAGTGTGAAACACGTGCAGAAAGGTAATTTCCCACTCGCTTGAATTGCGGCACTCGCTTGCGCTCGTACCGCAACTTTTCAAACTCGTGAGAAATTAGTACCTTTCTGCACTTGTTGCACAATATACTATTACTAAACTTAAAGCAAATAATTAGAACTCAAGATATCGTAAAATTAGTGCGCAGTGCAAATTGCAAATTGCAAAATAAATATTTTTCGAAGCTTTATCGATCGTAACTCAGCTTGTAAGCATGCAAACGAGCTTTAGTAGGTCTCATTTTAAAGCTTGAATTATAAGTTTCCAAACAAAGTTGTTAAATTACTTTACCTTCATTTGTTTTAAAGTTATACCCGTTTGAATTTATAATTTTCTTAAAAAAATTAGACAATAATTTTATTATAACGGTTTCAAGCAAATTTGAGCTATAAACATTTATATGTACCTTAATTAACAATAATGATAGAAGAACTAAAAAGAAAAAATTAGAGCTCATGAAATTGTTTGTACCTATAATACCTCAGGCTGTGGGTGAGAAAACGTGATATAATTCTTCAGGAATTTTTGAAACCTATCAGGTGTTGTAAAGGACGATGGCAGGAATAAGTTCTACTAAAATGTGACCAAAAATATTGTGAGCTTTTTTTTATTGCGATTTTCATTTGTTAAATTTGCAATTTTTAAATATTTTTAATTTTGCAGCTTACGATATTGATTCTAGAGAAAAACTTTTTAATAAAAAGTTGTAGTAAATTAAAGAACGTACAATTTGAGCTATGGTAAGTTTAATTTCGTTTATTCGTTATTGAAAAACAGCCTGCGAAATGTCCAAAATGGCCGTTTTTTACAATTACGGTATTTATTGTACAAATAATTTTTTAAAGCTTTAAAATAAAGATCTTTCAATTCCAAATATAAAAAAAAATTGTAAGGCCGGATTAACAAATTTGTTGCTTAGATATTATAAATTGTTTATCGCAAGATGTCAAATGTCGAAGGCTATAACTTTTTGAAAAAAAAAATCGTAGAGAGTTAGTGAAACATCCAATCTCCTTCTAAAGAGTTATATCTTCATATTCTGATGTAAATAAATGCGTAAATATATTTAAACCTCTAATTTTTGGGTTTGAAAATAAGGGGGCACATTTCGTTATAAACATTTAGAGCTGAAGCGGCCCTGGACATCCTATGAGTTTTTAACTTACAGATTATTGTTGCTGAAGATGAAACGAAGATTTATAAAGAAATAAAAAATTTCTACGACCAACTGAAGCCGAGCTAAATGTTGAGTTTGAAAATAAGGGGGCAAATTTCGTTATAAACATTTAGAACTGAAGCGGCCCTGTACATCCTATGAGTTTATAACTTACAGATTATTGTTGATGAAGACGAAACGAAGATTTATAAAAAAATTTAAAATGTTCTGCAACCAACTGAAGCCGAGATAATTGTTTCTTTTTTCTTAAGTCGTAGTGCCTTTATTTATAACAATTAAGAAATAATTTAGTCATTGACTAAAGAAAGACTTATATTATCTTAAAATAAAAAATTATTATAAAATATAGTTACATTTAATTATTAAAAATTATTTATAAAGTCGGTGCTTTTGCGAGCGACCGAATTTTGCAAATTGCCCGGCTCGCTTCAAATCCGCGCGCTCGGAAATTTTTACGTAACTTGTATTAAATTTTGACCGAAAACAATTTAATAATATTACCATTATAATATACAGTCTATTTACCTTGATAAAGTTTTATATGTGAAATCTCATTTCTGGAGAAATAATATTTCAAAAATGATACATAATATATATGAAATATATAACTATATTTTTAATTTTTTCATTGTTATATAAATATAATAATAATAATGTTACTCCTTATTATACAATATAAAACTTTTTCTTCTTGTAGTGACTATCCGTTTTGGATGTTGGCGACCATCATGGCAATTTGGCAAACCCCATTTGGAAACTGAGAACCAGGAAGGCGAAGGATTACCTTGCTAGAAAATTTACGTACGTCGTTCAACAGAATGCCATGTTGGTCGCCAACATCCAAAACTGAGAGTCACTACAAGAAGAAAAAGTTTTATATTGTATAATAAGAAGTAGCATTATTATTATTATATTTATATAACAATGAAAAAATTAAAAATATAGTTATATATTTCATATATATGTATCAATTTTGTAATATTATTTCTTCTGAAATGAGATTTCACATATAAAAATTTATCAAGAAAAACAAATACAGTGGTAAATAGACTGTATATTATAATGCTAATATTATTAAATTGTTTTCGGTCAAAATTTAATACAAGTTACGTAAAAATTTTCCGAGCGCGCGGATTTGAAGCGAGCAGGGCGATTTGCAAAATTCGGCCGCTCGCAAAAGCACCGATTTTAAAAATAATTTTTAATAGTTAAATGTAACTATATTTTATAGTAGTTTTATTTTAAGATAACATAAGCCTTTCTTTAGTCAATGACTGTAAAGTAATTTCTTAATTGTTATAAATAAAGGCACTACGATTTAAGAAAAAACAAACAATTATCTCGGCTTCAGATGGTTGTAGAAAATTTTTATTCTTTTATAAATCTTCGTTTCGTCTTCAGCAGCAATAATCTGTAAGTTAGAAACTCATAGGATATACAGGACCGCTTCAGCTCTAAATGTTTATAACGAAATGTGCCCCCTTATTTTCAAACCCAACATTTAGCTCGGCTTCAGTTGGTTGTAGAAATTTTTTATTTTTTTATAAATCTTCATTTCGTCTTTAGCAACAATAATCTGTAAGTTAAAAACTCATAGGATGTACAGGGCGGCTTCAGCTCTAAATGTTTATAAAGAAATTTGCCCCCTTATTTTCAAACCCACAAATTAGAGGTTTAAAATGTTCTATGCACCTGTTTACATCAGAATATGAAAATATAACTCTCTAGAAGGAGATTGGATGTTTCACCAACTCTCTACGATTTTTTTTCAAAAAGTTATAGCCTTCGACATTTGACATCTTGGGATAAACAAATTATAATATCTAAGCAACAAATTCGTTAATCCGGCCTTAAAATTTTTTTTTGTGTTTGGAATTCAAAGATCTTCATTTTAAAGCTATAAAAAATAAAAAAAATTATATATACAATAAATAACGCAATTGTAAAAAACGGCCATTTTGGACTTTTCGCAGGCTGTTTTGCAATAATCAATAAACGAAATTAAACTTACCATACCTTAAATTGTAGATTTTTTAATTTACTACAACTTTCTTTTAAAAAGTTTTTCTCTAGAATCAATATCCTAAGCTGAAAAATTAAAAATTTTAAAAATTGCAAATTTAACAAATGAACATCGCAATAAAAAAAGCTCACAATATTTTTGGTCACATTTTAGTATAAGTTATTCCTGGCATCGTCCTTTACAACACCTGAGAGGTTTCAAAAATTCCTGAATTATATCCTGAAATCGACCTATTTTTCACCCACAGCCTGGAGTATACGTTTATTTTTGGCCAAGATATCGATATTTTAATGGCGCGCTATGAGGCGCAAGATCGGCTCATTCTCAAGTATTTTTCGACGCTTTATCGATTGTAATTCGGCTTCTACGCATGCAAATGAGCTTTTCAAGATCTCATTTTAAACCTTAATTGATATAAATACTAAGCACTTAATTAATAGACACTTTCCTATCCTCAAAATATTCCTTTTGAGTTCTTCTATTATTAATGTTAATTAAAGTATAAATGTTTATTGCTCAAATTTATCAAGAATCCTTGTAAACAAATTAATGTACAAATTTTTTAAGAAAATTATAACTTTAAACGAGTACAACTTAAGAACAAATGAAGATAAAGTATGAGACTTTGAAAAGCTAATTTGCATGCATAGAAGCCGAGTTACGGTCGATAAAGCGTCGAAAAATACAAGACAGTGAGCCGATCTTGCGCCTCAAAGCGTGCCATAAAATATCGATATTTTGGCCAAAAATAAACATACGAAGATTTTCGCAAGCTCATAATTTCATAATGTTCCTTTTGAGTTCTTCTATCATTATTGTTAATTAAAGTGTAAATGTTTACAGCTCAAATTCGCGTGAAATCCTTACAAACAAATTAATGTACAATTTTTTTTAAGAAAATTATAACTTCAGACGGGTATAACTTTAAAACAAATGAAGATACAGTTTTTTGTCTAACTTTGTTTGGAAGCCAATTAATTAAGCTTTAATATGAGACCTTCTAAGTCTCATTTGCTTGTGTAGAAACGGAGTTACGATCGATAAAGCTTCGAAAAATACTTATTTTGCAATTTTCAATTTGCATTGTGCACTAATTTTACAATATCTTGAGTTCTAATTCTTGGATTTAAATGTGGTAAACGTTTTTGTTTTCATTTTTTATTAAGGAACAAATTTTATTTAAAACATTTTTTTTATCTCTTTTAGTTTATGAGCCAAAGCCTTATAAACAATTAAATTGTTTATAACAAATTTTTGACCACTCGGATCGAAATCTACCCTCGAAATTCGTAATCACCAGCCAAAAATTCATAAGAAACCGTTGAGTTTGTCCATCAGAATTGAAAAGGACACGGTGATCTCTATTTGGCGCCTAAACTACGAGTTTTGTTAAAAATAATTATTATTTATTTTAATTAATCTTACGATAATCAATCTTAGGAATTTCGTGGATGGATCGTGTGACTAACGTTGAGGTCCTACGTAGAATGGGCAAGGAATGCGAAATTATTAACACCATCAAAGAGCGCAAACTATAATATTTTAGCCATGTTATGAGAAATGAACAGAGGTATGGTTTGCTGCAACTCATTGTTTAAGGCAAAGTATTTGGGAAGAGAGGACAAGGCAGAAGATTTTAGCTTAAAAACTTGAAAAAGTGATTAAATATATCTACAACCGGACTATTCCGAATAGCAGGAAGTAAAGTTAGCATAGCCATGCTGATCGCCAATTCTCGGGACGGATATGCACCATAAGAAAAAGAAGAATCTTATGATTATCATTTATAAAAATGCCATAGGTCTTAACCACCTGTTATGCGTATAAATAAAAAAATAAAAGAGCTAATAATATTCTCACGCTAAAATTTGCCACCCTTGCCAAACTATAGTTACATAATAATAATATGTCATATAAAAACATTTTTTAAAAACTTTCTGTTAGCTAATATTGGCAATATACGTTAAACTGTAGGACAAACATTGATTTATTAATATCTTTGTTATATGTTAAGAAATAAAAATGTTCCGAAGAATCTTTGACATCAAATTAAAGACCACTTTAACTGGTAAAAGATGCAAATTTATTTAAATGAAATTTATCTTCATTGTCAAAGAGATCCATAAAGTAGTTCACCTATTTTAGACGAGTTTTGAACTAGTTTATGAGATATATTAATGGTATCCTGCTGTGATTCTTTAAAATGATGCTGCCTACTTACTATCACTAGTTTTTAACCGTGTCTCAAATTACGTTGACGGATCCTTAATATAAAAGTTTTAATTATCAGAGTTATTATTGATAAAGTTTTTTTTCTTGGGTTTGTATGACTGCGGACCTTTGGGTCCATTCGCCCATCTAACCGATTTTGCTCATTTTTACATTAATTTCAACTACTCTATGTTTATTCTAATTCCCTATTTATACATTACAATATTATCATATCATTACTATTATTATTATTTTACATTCACATTTTTTACTTTTTTTTTCATTATATTATTCATTTTTTATTCAATTTTATTTTTTTTTTCCTTTTTTTTTATTTTTTTTTGTTATAATTTTTTTTTTGTTTTTTTTTTGTTTTTTTTTCCATTACAGTAAGACTAAAACCCGATTCATCCTCGCGGAGGTTATTCGTCTTCTTAATGGTTTCTGTATTGATAAAGTTGAAAAATATAAATATCTGGGTATAATAATTCATGAAAATAATGAATTAACAGAAGAGATTAAAGCAAGAATAAGACAGGCAACAAACACACCAAAAAAGTATTCTGTAGCAGGAATATTACAATCGTTTGCCCGCTACACAAAAAGGGTGATCAATTGGAATGTAGAAACTATAGGGGAATAACCCTCCTTAATACAACTTACAAAATATTTTCAAGTATCTTATATGGTCGTCTAAGTGCACATTCAGAGGAGCTTCTTGGAGAATATCAAAGTGGTTTTAGGCCTGGTCGATCAACAACAGACCAAATCTTTGTGCTAAGGCAAATACTGGAAAAAACCAATGAATTCAATATCGACACATACCATCTTTTCGAAGATTTTAAATCGGCATATGATAGTGCCCTAAGAAATAAATTGTATGAAGCCATGGATGAACTCCACATCCCTGATAAACTGATAAAATTGGTTAAGGCTACAATGCGTAAAGTCGTTTGCAAAATCGAAATACATGGCGAACAATCACAGGTGTTTGAAACGAATGTTGGGCTGCGACAGGGAGATGCGCTGGCGTGTCTCCTCTTCAACATAGCTCTGGAAAAGGCGGTCAGGGATGTCCGAATAGACAACAGAGAAAATAATTTTAATAAATCATCCCAAATTTTGGCATATGCAGATGACGTGGACCTAGTTGCCCGCACAACACGCGAACTAGAAGAAATGTATACCACCCTCTCAAATGACTTAAAAAATATGGGCCTGAAAGTAAACGAGGGGAAAACTAAGATGATGGGCATCAACACCCAACAATAGAGCCAGAAAAACCGGTCACCAATTAACGGTTGATCACTCTACCTTTGAAGTGGTGGAAAAATTCACATACTTTTGCTCCCTGATCACCAAGTAGAACGTCATGACGGAAGAAATCAAGCGAAGGATAATCCTAGCGAACAAATGCTATTTTGGACTGAGTAGACATATGAGAAGCAGAAACTTAAGTCATAAAACAAAAATAACCACACACAAAACCCTTATACAACCAGTGTTGACATATGGATCGGAGACATGGACCATCGCCAAGGCAGATGAAAACCTTCTGCTTATATTTGAACAAAGAATCCTGAGACAAATATTCAGTGGCATCTGTGAAAATGGTATTTGGAGGAGGAGGTACAACTACAAGGTATACCACGGATATAAACATATATTTGGTGGTAAAGACGTAGTATCACTTATAAGAATAGGAAGACTAAGATGGGCAGGACATCTAACAAGATCACAGCATAACAACCCTCCTAGAGGAATCCTTATGTCACAACCTGTGGGAAGTAGACATAGGGGTAGGCGAAAACTTAGATAGAAGGATAATGTAGATGAGGATGGAAGAAAAATAGGCGCAGCAAACTGGCAAAGGTTGGCAATGGATAGGACTGACTGGCGTAATAGACTTGGGAAGGTCGAGGCCCTATCATAGGGCTGTAGCACCATTGATGAGGATGATTATTGATAAAGTTGAAAAATATAAATATATGGGTATAATAATTCATGAAAATAATGAATTAACAGAAGAGATTAAAGCAAGAATAGGACAGGCAACAAACAAACTAAAAAAAGTATTCTGTAGCAGGAATATTACAATTTCTTTAAAGAGAAGACTTTTTTGATGCTACGTGTTCTTTGTATTATATTATGGGATGAAAGCTTGCAGATTAGAGAAAGATGTTTCGGAAGGATTAGAAGCCTTCGAGTTATGGACCTACAGAACGATATTAAGAAGAAGTTAAATGGATAGAGTTACGAATGTCGAGGTGTTAAGAAGAATGAGAAAAGAAAGAGAGGTTCTAAATACAATTAAACTGCAATATCTGTGACATGTGCTGAGGAACGAGCTTTACCACTTGTTTCAATTTATCACACAAGGAAGAATACAGGGTAAAAGGAGTCGTGGAAGAAGACGCATCTACTGGTTAAATAAGAGCTTGGTTTAACTGCACTTCTGCTGATCTCTTTAGAGCAGCTCTTTAGATTGCCATGATGATTGCCGACCTTCTTAGAGGAGATGGTACATGAAGGAGTAGAACATCATTGATACAAAATTATTTGGAAATTGATGCATATAAAGCAAACAAAATTTCAACTAGAATGGGCAAGTAAGAATTCTTATCCCCCCTTACTCTTTAATATATTTGTCTGAAAGAGCAGGTAAGTGAAACGGCATTTTCTCGTCCTGAATATGGAAAATCATTTCTTAAGGTGGACGAACTAGAAATTGTCAATAACATGGAGAGGAATAAGGCAACGAGAATCCAATGCATAAAGCGAATAAAGCGAACATTACTAGTAAATAACGAACGTGGCTCACGCTTAAGGGGCGTTTTCCTACAAATTCGCCGGTCGCTGATAGCTGCGAATTGGTAGCCGCTACTAATTGATTCCGGTATCGTTAATACGTTTTAAATAGGACTATTCTCCTAGTAGAAGCTACCGAATCGCTGCCGCCGGTCGTAGGTCTCGTTGGGAAGCAGACTAGTGTCCCAAGTCGCCACGAATAATAGTGTTAGTTGATTTATTTAAAGACTATGGAAATAATTTGAACAATTAAATATTTGTGTTTATTGTTTATATTTGGTGTATATACATGCAAAGATATTTTTTATAATTTGTAGGTACAACATTAGTTAAAAAAGTTGCCTGTCGCCGCTCGCCAGTCGTAGGTCTCGTTCGGAAGCAGACTAGCGTCCCCAGTCGCTACGAATAGTAGTGTTTGTATTTTTTGCATATTTATTTAGTGACTATGGCTATTTTTATGTTTAAAGATAAATACAGTGCTCAACAATTGATAAGGATCAAAGTAATATTTTACGCCAGAAATAGTCGGGAGTTTGTAAAAGATTAATCTACTTAAAATATTAATACCCCGACTTTGTTATCCAGTTTAAACGAAATAAAATAAATTTTGTTATTGTAGCGATCCGTTTTTTTTACTTCTTCTTCTTTACACGCCATCTCCGCGGCGAAGGTTGGCAATCATCATTGCTATTCTAACTTTTGACACTACAGCCCGAAAGAGTTCAGTTGGTCTGCATCCAAACCATTCTCTGAGATTTCTCAGTCAGGACACTTTTCTTCTACCTATGCTTCACCTTCCTTAAATCTTTCCCATTATCAATTTTAGGAGTACACATCTGTCACCACGTGGTATATGTTCCAAGTATTGTAGTTTTCTTATTTTGATGGAATCCATCATGTTTTTTTACTACCTATCGTCAGAAAAATGTTAAACATTTTAGTCATATATTTGGATTTGATATTAACACAGTTTGGGTTCAGTTATTTTTAATAATGGAGTATTTTTGTTATACTGGAGTATTTGAGTTATAAACTATACCTGGAAGACGTTTAGATATTGTCCGAATGCAACAGATTGTGAGGTGGGTCAACGAAAAGTGAAGTGGCTCAACGTTTCGGGTTGTTACAAAGTGTTGTAAATAGAGCTTTGAATCGTTATGTCACAAATGGTGTAGCCTCATAACGTTCATGGTGGAGGGCGACAACGGAGTGCCAAGCCTGTTGATGACCGATATATGCAAATTATTGCTAGATGGAACCAAACATATACTGCTCGCATCAACAGAACATTGCGTTGCGTAACGCCACTGAAAGAATAATTTCAAACCAAACCGTTAGAAGAAGGTTACATTTGACTGGCTTAATAACAAGAATACGTTCATATCATCCAGTAATAATTAGGGAACATCGGGGATTGAGAACACTGAGGGCTAAAGAACACTGCAACTGGACAATCAACGAATGAAGAATCTGTTAATTTACAGATCAGTCTAGATTTCGTATAAACAAAATCGTATATATTGTGTACGAAAGATTACAGCATCACGGTATTGACAAAATGAAGTGGCCAGCCCTGTCACCAGATATATCCATACCAGATATGAATCCTGTGAATACGCTTCAACAGTTAAGTAAAGCTGTAAAGCACATGGGAACAACCTGGGATCAAAATTTTTTGAATGCATTAATAATTGAGAGTGTACCTAATAGAGCAAGAAGTTTAATGCATTCGCGAGGAAGTCCAATAAAATATTAACATTTTTTATTTAAGTTTTTAATACTTTCTCTAACAGTAAAATATTACAAAACCTCTAAATTTTAAAGAACTGCTTTGATTGACATGAAATTTGGTAAACACATAGGTAGCTAAAAAATTAAAGAGAAAAAGTGATATTGTGCCGATGTTTTCCTATAAGTAGGTGAGTTTCTCGGAGGTGAAAAAATACATAAACTGACTAATTCTAAGCAACTTTTGTTCTGTAGAGTGTTTTCACCAAGTCAATACTTTCGATTTATTTGCGAGTGAATATGTTCATTTTTCAACAAAATATTTATGTTTTTAGACGGTTTTGCGAAAATAACTAAAAAAGTAAGTATTTTGCCGAAAAAAACAATCTCACCAAAAATATATCCTATACAAAATTGAAAAAAAATGGTGTATATTAGGTCTCTAGACCTAGTAGAAGCAGAGTTATAGCTAATGAAAAATAGGTTCATATTATTTAACCCACCGTTACTCGCACACGGTGTGGGAGACCGGGCCTGTAAATAAATTCTTGTAACTCTGCTTGTAGTGGGGATTTTGAATGGCTACTTCGTATACTTCTTCAGTGGTCAATCAACTGTGGGTAAAGTCAGTTCGCAGTGTAAAAAATAGTACTGTCCTTTTGTTATTACGCAACACGGTCCCGTACACCGTGTGCGAGTATTTGTGCACCAATTTTTGTGTTTGGATCACACATCGATATTTTTAATTAGTAAGGTAATTTGAGATCTTTTCCTTATTTTCAATGTTTATAGATTAGTTTATTTATATTTATATATATATAAATATAAATATATAACTTACCCAGAACCATCAGAATGAGGTTTAGGGAGATATGTGGTTTACCAACAGAACAAGTACCAGTCGTAACACCAGGAACTTCAGATCGCTGTGCTGTTTGTGATTGGAAGAAAA
The DNA here is from genome assembly GCF_917563875.1 of Diabrotica virgifera virgifera. Classification (NCBI taxonomy): domain Eukaryota; kingdom Metazoa; phylum Arthropoda; class Insecta; order Coleoptera; family Chrysomelidae; genus Diabrotica; species Diabrotica virgifera. The sequence goes on from NC_065450.1 coordinate 678,042, forward strand.
ATAGAAAAACAAAGTTTTACTGCCAAATATGCTCAAAATATCTGTGTTTGGAACACCATTGTTCCAATGAATGTGACACCATTGTGTATTTCATGTTTTAAAAACGTTAATTAATTTTTATAACTTTTTTTGTTACTACAATTACTATTTATTTTTAATTTTTTTGTGTATTGAATTAAGATCTAAAGTTCTTAGTAAACAAATTTAACCATATTCAATTTTTTTTTCACTTCCAAAGTTTTTGTATATACTGTTATATTTCTATTTGATATGAAAATTAAATTTTGATAATTATAAACAAAATTCACTTTAATATAAAATATTTTTAATTTTCTCAACCTCGGGCATATAAATTTAGAACAACCTGTATACAACAAATTGTTATATTTAATTTTAAGAAGTGATTAGAATAAGCGTACGAAACTCGGAACAATGTGCTTAGATAAACAAAGTGAATGACGCGTACCATTATCGTTCTTCTCGGAAGGTCGATCATTAGCCTATGCTAAATAAAACTCAGTGAAATAGATGATAGTTCATTATCGTTTTTCGCGGAAGGTTTCGATCATTAGCCTATGCTAAATAAGACTCATTTGAAAGAGAGAATAGGTCATTAAAATTTGTAAATAGTTAGAAAGTATTTTAGAATGGGAATTAAATATTTTCTTTTGAAATCCATTAACCTGTTCCGCTCCATCGTATCCACGTATGGATATTTTTAGGTATGGCGAACTTTACCACAATATCCACATACGGATATTCATATAGAGATATTACTGCACTCTGTAAAAGTGGTGTAGTGCTCTGTAGATTAATTTGGATCATGGTAGGACATGGATATCCATACGGCGATATCATGGTTAGCCATTTTTTTACACAATTCCCAGAATAATGTAAACAGCTCAAGGTCGACGTTTGTTCATTGTTCACTGTCTTTTTATATATGTTTTATTTTTATTTAGCGTGACTTTATAAATTAAATAATAGACATAGATAGGTACATTTTAATGGTATCCAGATGTGGATATTTTGGTAGTACAATCGATATCCAAGGGTGGATATACTATTACACCCAAATATCCTTATGTGGATATTCTGGTAAACACTATAAATTGTCGTATAAATTCAAATTGCTTCAAACATTTTTTTGGCCCCACAGGTGAATATATTTTCTATTATACACCATAACTATCGTAAAATGTATTTTCATTAAAAAACTTTTGCTGGTATACAGCTCCCTATCTCAAAAAGTGGCCTGGAGCGGAAGGGGTTAAGCATATTTAGAAAGATTAAAAATTGGTTTTGAGGAATATTACGAATGAGAGTTGGTGGTGGAAGATTGATTTGTGAATCTGGAAGGGATATTTAGAAAGTAGGGGAATGGATGAGAAAGTGAGGGCAGAATGTTTTGAGCTGTCGAGAAGTGAAGTCGAGTAGTAGACGGTAGTGTACGGAGAGTGAGAAAGCCGATGTAGTTCCGTGAGTGTGGAGTATCTATCGTGGAACGAGAAGTAGGCCAGGTCGAGAGTAAAAGAACCTCCTTGAGCCAAGAGTGTCCCGGTAGCTGATAGCAGTTTCGAGAAAGGTAGAACACAGCATCACGACAGACGCAGGAACGAGAGCTATACGAGCTAGTTTTTCAAAGGAGAACATTACTGGAAGCCAGGACGAGGTTTGATCGCAGCCAAGGATAGCAGGAAACGGGTCTTGTTTGAGGACATTTTCAGTTCACCAGGAAAAGGTCAGTCTCATTTGTTTGGACATGAATGTATGGGTTTTTCGTATTAAATTCCACATAAAAAATTGAATAACATAATCAATAATATCAGAAAAGCTTCATCAAACTTAAATAGAGTTGTTCCTAATAACTCCTAATAGTTAAATGTTAATAAAAACTTTCAATTGAAAACCAAAAGGAAATAAGATTCCCATTTGTAAATGTTATGTTTAAGAATAATAAGAAATAGCAAATATTAAGCATTGATTGCCTTTTAAATAAAATAAAAAATATTTTGATTATAATTGTAACCCATATGTGTATTTTTTTTACTCTTTTCTTTTCTATCCCGATTAGGAACCATTAAGAAATATTTAGAAGCCACGAAAGTAAGTAATTAATTTATAATTCGCCCTGAGATTGAAAACATATTGATATGTGATCTGGTTAATTAATTAGATTAGTATTAATACATTGATTAAATTAAGTGACATATAAGAATATTATCTCATATCAATAATCAAGATCACATCAACTGTCGTCCAACGTGGAAAGCATTGTAAAGTATTTCTAGTGGCAAATTTGAAGGATAGAAAGAGTAAAGCCGGTATTTGAAAATTTATATGCCTGTGGTAAAAAGTGAGATACTTACATTTGATAACATAAAATTTTAGATCTCTTTAGGTACAAATTTTACATAACTGATTTAATATTTTATTTTACGATATTTACATTTGATATATTTATTGACAATTTATAATATTTGGGTGAGAAAAAGTCGTCTTGGTAACATACTAGTAAAATTTCATATTTGGCGGGGATAGTACTTCTTGAAAACAAATGTCTGTGACAAGAAGCCAAAGCAAAGACAACAAAAAACAAAAAGAACATTCAAATCAAGAGAATAATTCAGACCAAGAAGATATTTTAGACAAGACAATCATGGCATCAGAACAGCAAGAATTATCAGGAATAGATAAATTATTACAAATGATGCAACTCCAGTCACAAAGAATGGAACAGAAAATGGATGAAACACAACAAAAACTGGATGACAATCAAAGAGAAACAAAACAAACAATGGAGAAAAATCAGAAAGAAACATCAAAGAAAATGGATAAAGTGGATCAAAAAATGGAGGAAACACAACGAAAAATGGATGAAACACAACAAAAATTGGATCAAAAAATGGATGAAACAAAAAGAATAATGCAAGAAAATCAGAAGGAAACAAAACAAGCCATAGAAGAGAACAACAAGAAAATGGAGGAACGCATAGAAAAGTATGAAATGAAAATTCAAGATAAAATAAAGGAGTTAACGAATGGCCAGAAAAAGGAACTAGAAAATTTGGAAAATAAGTTGGAAAATGCTATTCAAGTAGACAGAGAAGAAGTGGAAAAAAGAATCACAGAAATAGAAAAACAAGTCACCGAAAACCGGACGCAACAAAATGTCGGAGAAAGAAGAGAAATGGTTATACATAGCACAGATGACGTGAAGATAAGGTTTGGCGGGGATGTAAGAAGATTACACCCAGTGCCGTTCATAAATAGCCTGAAAAAGAAAATACAACACATCGGAAATTTCGATACAGCAAAAGAAACTATCAGAAACCATCTCAAATATGAAGCAAGCCTATGGTTCGATAGTAAAGAAGAAGAATTCGGCAATTGGCAACAATTTGAACAAAAATTTTTGAATTATTTCTGGGGAAAGGTCCAACAATTGGAAATTAACAAGGAATTGCAAAATGGGAAATACAATGATAGGATGGGTGTATCAGAAAGGACATATGCTTTGCAAATTTACAATAATGCAAAACATTTACAATATAATTACTCATCGGAACAATTAGTCGAACTGATTGCAAGACATTTCGAGGAAACGCTGGAAGACCATATCACATTGCAAAATTACAAAGACATAGATAGTTTATGCCAATTCCTACAAATAAGAGAATCACGTCTAAGAGAAAGAAAATCAAGAAGGTCGCGAGAAGATTACAGGCCCCGAGAAACACAAGATTACAGAGATAGAAATCAAAATAGGAGGGACTATACAAGACGAGATTTTAATCCCAGAAGGGAAAACGAAAATAGAGACAACGGAAGAGGAAATTATGAACAAAGAAATAGGCAATAGAATGAGGACAGAAATCGAGAATACCAGAATAGAAACACCACACGCTCAAATCAAGAAAACAGAAATAATGGTAGACAAAATGAACAGGTATATCGAGAAAACCGAAACAGATCCGACATACCAAGAGAAAATAGAAGAGAAGTAAATAATACCCAGACAGATGAATATGACGGAGAGAGACATTATGACGAAAATATAAACAACGATGAGCAACCGGCGTCTTTTCACGACGGCGCTCACTAAAAACCAAAAAGCAAACAGGAATCTTTTGTCACCCCAAGGAGTTTATTAAATTGGCAGGAAACAACGAAAAGAAAAATGGAATTAATTTAAAATTTGTGGATGGATTTATCAACGAGAAACCAATTAAAATTATGATAGACACTGGATCTGAAATAACATTGGTCAACAGAAAACTAATAGAAGAAGTTAACTTAACAAATTTAATTTATAAAATACCTAGGGTAAATTTAGTGGGCGCAAACAAACGGACATTGGCAACTATAAATGAAGGCATACGAGTAATGGTACGACTGGGCAAGAATATGTATGCACTACAATGTGTAATAATGCCAAACATGTCACATGACATGATAGTAGGAGTGGACGAATTGGCAGAAAAACATGTAGTGATAGATTTTAAAAATAATACGATGAAACTAACAGAAGAAAAAGAAAAAGAACAGGACAAGGAACATGAGAAACAAAATACGGACGAATCAGGTAAAGAACAAACAGTGGAAATGAATTTGGCAGCGAAGCAAGGACAAAGAAGAAAAAGGAGAAAAGGTCAGAAAAAGATAAAAGAAAATGAAACCTGTGGCTCCTCAAAAGAAGAGTTGAGCCCAGAAGAAGAAAATTTGAGAGTATCAGAAACAAAGGAAACCTGGGATTCCTCAAAAGAAGAGACGGGCTCAGGAGAAAAAGAAATAAAGCTAAAAAATGAAAGTGAAAAGAATATGATTGAAACAGTGGTATTTGAAGAGGAGGTATATGCAAACGAGGATGCAGAATGCACGGTAAACTTGTGTGAAGAATCTGAGAAAAAAGACAGAAAATTGATATGTGGAGAAAGGAAAGAAAAAGAATTGCGGTTGATGTTAAGAAACTACGAAAATTTGATCAATGAGGAAAACAGAGTGGCTAAAAAGTACGAACATTCATTTGAGGTGAAAAACTTGGGAAATTTTCGATCAAAGACTTACCCGATTCCATACAAGTATCGACAAGAGGTGAAAGAAGAAATAAATAAAATGTTGGAAGATCAAATCATCGAAAGATGTGATTCACCGTATGTTAACCCGATTGTGATAGTAAAGAAAAGCAGTGGAGAATTGAGATTATGTTTAGATGCCAGGAATATCAACCAGCACACAGTATCACAATATGAATCACCTCTAAACATCGAGGCCATTTTTGGAAGAATCACCGGGTCACACATATTTTCGAAAATTGACTTAAAACACAGTTTTTGGTTGATACCGTTAGCTGAAAAGTGTAGAAACTACACCGCTTTTTCTATTGATGGTATTGTCTACCGGTTTAAGGTAGTGCCGTTTGGATTGCAGAGTGCTTGTGCTGCACTCGTCCGAGCTCTACATACCATTTTGAATCGCCACGAAGATTTCGTAGTTCATTATATCGATGATTTATTAATTTTTTCACAAGATACTCAGAGTCATCTGAAACACATAGAAATAATTCTGGAAGAATTGGACACAGCGGGATTGAAATTAAACATTGAAAAATGTCAATTTTTTGACAGAGTCAAGCTCATAGATGAATACCCAAGACCAACGAATTTGAAAACATTGAGAGGTTTTCTTGGCACGATTAATTATTTTAAAAAACTGATTCCCGATTTGAGCCAAAAGGAAATCCCTCTGATAAAGTTGCTTAAAAAAGGAATAAAATGGAATTGGAAAGAAGAACAGGAGGAAGCTTTCGAAACATTAAAACGAGAATTCGCAAAAGGAACGAAAATATACCACCCCATTTACAATTTACCTTTTATACTCCGAACTGATGCGTCCATACAAAAATTTGCAGGAGTTCTGTCTCAAATACAAAACGACCAAGAAGTGCCGATATGTTTTATATCTCGAGTGACTAAAACACATGAGAGAAAATATAGTGTTACAGAATTGGAGTTTGCCAGTGTACTATATTGCGTAAACAAATTGAGGTTTTACTTATTGGGAGCAAAATTCACAATCGAAACAGACCATGCAGCTTTAGTACATATCATGAAGAATAGATTAGTAAATAATAGAATACATAGAGGCATTCTATTATTACAGGAGTATGATTTTGAGTTCCGATATATAAAAGGAAAAGACAACATAATAGCCGACGCTCTAACACGGGATGAGGACACCGGAAAAAAGGAAACAATTACTCTACAGGTGGGACTAAATAGATTAATACAAGAAGAAGGGATATATTCGTTAAATGAGATAAGGACAAACCAAGAAGACCTAGAGGAAAGAGAGAAAAGAAGAGCGGAAATAGAAAATGACATATATTTTAAGAGAATAGACGGAAAGGAACTATATTTAGTGACACAGACATTGGCCGAAAAGATAATAAAGAAATTACATGAGGACAATGGGCATATCGGTAGCAGAAAAGTTTGGCTCGTTTTTAGGGAAAATTACATCAGCCGACAGGATTACCGCATTGCAAAGGAAATTACCCAGAAGTGCGATGTATGTCAAAAATATAAGAGTCGGAATTTCAAAAACGAAAATGTTGCCAAAAATATTGAAGCCCGAAACAAACTAGACATTGTAGCAATAGATATGTTAAGCGATCTAATTATGACCACTAAAAGGAACAAACATATTCTGGTAATGGTGGATGTGTTTTCAAAATACGTAAAATTATATAGTTGCCGCACCACAAAGGGGCAGGAAATATTAAGAAAAATCGACAATTTTATAGCCATAGTAGGAACACCAAAAAAGATTCTACTGGACAATGCAACGTATTTCCGAAATGATCGTTTCAAGGGACAACTTCGAGAACGAGGAATAGAGACAAATTTTGTCAGCATCAGGCATCCACAGAGTAATCCTTCGGAACGATTCATACAGGAAGTGACGAAATTTCTTCGCATTGCAACAGATGGCCAACATCGCCACTGGGACAGGAAAATGGCGGAAATAGAAAGGTATCTAAATACAATTCCGAGCACAGTAACAAAAGAGACCCCAGAATACATCATGAAGGGTGTACTGCCGATAAGGCCATGGGAAGACCAAGAGCCAAAAGAATATCAACAGGTGATTGAAACCGTACAGAGAAGATTACGGCGAAGCAACGAAAAATATATCCAAAGACAGGAACAAAATAGAAAAAGAAGACCAGTGACTTTCCAAAAGGGTGAAAAAGTACTCGTGAGGGCATTACGAGTATCAAATCTTCCTGGGGGCATTTGCGCAAAGTTGATGCCTGTTTTCGAAGGCCCGTACATCGTGAATAATGAAAATGGGATAAATAGTTATGAGTTGAGGCACAGGAACTCGGAAAAGATCCGAGGAATTTATAATATTCACGATGTATACAAATATCACGAATAAAAGACAGAATTACATGAAGTAGATAGTAAGTTAGGATATAAGACGTAGATTAAAGTAAGGAAATATACAGGGAGTTGGTTTTGCCTCGAGAAAATTTATTTAAAAATGCAGATAAATTTTATCGAATACAAGGCGGGGATTTGTTATATTTCTATTTGATATGAAAATTAAATTTTGATAATTATAAACAAAATTCACTTTAATATAAAATATTTTTAATTTTCTCAACCTCGGGCATATAAATTTAAAACAACCTGTATACAACAAATTGTTATATTTAATTTTAAGAAGTGATTAGAATAAGCGTACGAAACTCGGAACAATGTGCTTAGATAAACAAAGTGAATGACGCGTACCATTATCGTTCTTCTCGGAAGGTCGATCATTAGCCTATGCTAAATAAAACTCAGTGAAATAGATGATAGTTCATTATCGTTTTTCGCGGAAGGTTTCGATCATTAGCCTATGCTAAATAAGACTCATTTGAAAGAGAGAATAGGTCATTAAAATTTGTAAATAGTTAGAAAGTATTTTAGAATGGGAATTAAATATTTTCTTTTGAAATCCATTAAGCATATTTAGAAAGATTAAAAATTGGTTTTGAGGAATATTACGAATGAGAGTTGGTGGTGGAAGATTGATTTGTGAATCTGGAAGGGATATTTAGAAAGTAGGGGAATGGATGAGAAAGTGAGGGCAGAATGTTTTGAGCTGTCGAGAAGTGAAGTCGAGTAGTAGACGGTAGTGTACGGAGAGTGAGAAAGCCGATGTAGTTCCGTGAGTGTGGAGTATCTATCGTGGAACGAGAAGTAGGCCAGCTCGAGAGTAAAAGAACCTCCTTGAGCCAAGAGTGTCCCGGTAGCTGATAGCAGTTTCGAGAAAGGTAGAACACAGCATCACGACAGACGCAGGAACGAGAGCTATACGAGCTAGTTTTTCAAAGGAGAACATTACTGGAAGCCAGGACGAGGTTTGATCGCAGCCAAGGATAGCAGGAAACGGGTCTTGTGTGAGGACATTTTCAGTTCACCAGGAAAAGGTCAGTCTCATTTGTTTGGACATGAATGTATGGGTTTTTCGTATTAAATTCCACATAAAAAATTGAATAACATAATCAATAATATCAGAAAAGCTTCATCAAACTTAAATAGAGTTGTTCCTAATAACTCCTAATAGTTAAATGTTAATAAAAACTTTCAATTGAAAACCAAAAGGAAATAAGATTCCCATTTGTAAATGTTATGTTTAAGAATAATAAGAAATAGCAAATATTAAGCATTGATTGCCTTTTAAATAAAATAAAAAATATTTTGATTATAATTGTAACCCATATGTGTATTTTTTTTACTCTTTTCTTTTCTATCCCGATTAGGAACCATTAAGAAATATTTAGAAGCCACGAAAGTAAGTAATTAATTTATAATTCGCCTTGAGATTGAAAACATATTGATATGTGATCTGGTTAATTAATTAGATTAGTATTAATGCATTGATTAAATTAAGTGACATATAAGAATATTATCTCATATCAATAATCAAGATCACATCAATACATATAAATGGATAACAATGAAAATTATTAAATTTTTGATTAAAGTAATATAATGTGAACACAAACGCATATCTACAAAATTATATGATCATATATTCATTAAATAATTTAATCGTACACAATTTTGCAAAAAAAAATAATTCTAAAACACTGCTGACCCACATTTTTGGACCCGGTCTCCTGCACCGTGCGCGAGTATCCGATCACAAAAAGTTGGCGCGAGTAAGGAAAGGTTAAATTCCAAATCGAATATTTTAATGTGAAATAAACAAAAAATATAAAGAACTTTTTAGGGGAAACTCATTACAACTTTTTTAAAGTGTTTAAAAAAAGCTTCATTTTTTTTTACAACAAAATCCTTATTTTTAATCCCTTATTTCTTAAAGGGCTGTAGTTGAAAGGGTTTTTATTTTTACAAGGCTATATGTAGTTGAAACGGATACAGTCTATATTTTTTCTAAGAATGTTTTTTTCGATGAAGTACTTACTTTTTGAATTATTTGCGAAAAATTGTCTAAAAACGTATTTTTTTGTTTGAAAAATGAACATATTTACTCGGAAGTAACTCAAAAAGTATTGGCTTAGTGAAAAAATTCTATCGAATCAAAGTTGATTAGAATTAGTCAGTTTATGTAATTCTTAGGGTGAAACTTATCCCCAGGACAAAATCGCACATCGGTACAATATCACTTTTTTTCTTTGACATGTTAGCTATGCGTATGCCAAATTTCATGTGAATCCAAGCGGTTGTTTATGTACTACATAAACCGCATAAACCTAAATATTCGCCGCTACCAGCGACTGGGTAGCGGCTACCAATTCGCGGCTACCAGCGACCGGCGAATTTGTAGGAAAACGCCCCTTTACGTAGTTCACCCTTACTACACGACTAATGTTCGTGCAGCAAGGGTGTGCAGAGACTAACAGACATTTGTGCAGCACGAATATCTCACGAATGGTCTACGCCACGCCACGTTAGACATTAAGGCAGGTTGACATTAATAGTAAATTACGAACGTGACTCACGCTTAAGTAGTTGGCCGGTGCTACACGACTAATGTAAACAGATGTTCGTGCAGTACGATTGTCTCACGAATGGCCTACGCCACTCCACGATAGACATTAAACATGTCAAATATTTATTTCACGCTCTAAGGACAGTCGTAGAGATTTTTTATTTGATTAAGCACGTGCTTTTACCCTGAAAAATGAGCGTATTCAGCAAACTAGAGCTGAGTGCCTAAAACGTTTAAATATTGTCAAAACACTTTCCCACTACCAATGGGGCGCTAGTGAATGTACCCTATTAAAAGTATATAGGTCTCTTATTCGCTCTAAACTTGATTATGGAAGCTTTATTTATATGTCAGCATCCCAATCATCCTTACAAATCCTTAATTCAGTACACAATACTGCTATCCGATTCTGTTTAGGTACGTTCCGTAGCAGTCCAGCTGAGAGCCTCTACCGCAAAGCCAATGAACCCCCTCTTTGGCTCAGGCGCCAATATCTGCGCCTTTCTTATGCTACCTCTACTTCATCTAACCTTTCTAATCCAGTTCACATACTATTGACATTACCTGACTTAATAAGTACTCATCCTCCTACCCCACGCATACATACCATCCCCCTCACACTTCCATCCTTAATACCACACATACAATTATCCCGAACTAACCCTCTCCCGATCCCACAGAATTCACCTTGGAGCAAAACTCTTCCTAAATTTAACGTTTCTCCCACGAAATTCAGTAAGACTGAAGCCAGCCGTGATTTCATCAAGAAATTCTTTTTGGAAATTATTAACTTTAAACAATTCGATTGGGTCCTCTACACTGATGCATCGAAGAGCGAAACGGGGGTTGGTTGTGCCGTTACCATTAAGGAAGCGCTTGTTATATCATGCCAAATTCCTGTCACTTGCAGTGTTCATACAGGTGAACTGTATGCTATCTACCAGGCCATTACACTCTGCACAGTACCCCACCAATATATTGCCATTTGTACAGACTCCCTCGCCTCTGTCTAGTCCATCAATAATTTGTTTACTAATCACCCTCTGGTACAAAAAATTCATGACACATACCGTAACCTTATTATCCACGACATACATATCACGATCATATGGATTCCCTCTCACATCGGGATAACTGGTAACGAAATCGCCGATCGCTTTGCCAAAGAAGCTGCTGTGTCCAATAGCACACCACATAATATACAAATCGCCAGTGACCTAAAAACAAATATAAAGAAGCTATTACTTTATTACTGGCAGAATCATTGGAACTAATCGACAACATTTTTATTCGAAATAGACCAGACGATTGAACAGTTTGATATCTCTGGTTTACCCAGAAATGAGATGGTCGTTGCTAGACGATTACGTATCGGTCATACCAGACTTACACATGGTCACTTAATGGATTCATCACCTCAGCTAACCTGCCACTATTGCCAATCCCCACTACGTATTCAACACATCCTTGTGGACTGCTATCATTATGATAAACGACGTCAAGACCTCAGAATGAAGAACGACATCAAAGACATTTTATGGAACCAGAGTCAAGCTAACACAGCGATCCAGTTCCTGAAGCTTGAAAATTTATTAAATAAAATTTAACTATTGCATAATGTAATTACATATACATGTAATTATTGTATCTATATAAATGAATTCACTGTGTACTGTACCTCGTGCTAATGGCCAAAACTGTCTCAAGCACGCTAAATTAAATAAAAAAAGAAGACGATAGACGAGTATCACAACATTCTGCTAAAAACTAAAAATTATTTTTAAACTTTTTCCTGTTTCAAAAATTATGCGATACTTTTTGTGATTAGTATATTTAGATACGAGTATTTAAAACTAAAGATTGTCTTTTTAAATCATTCGGTTATAGTCTACAAAAAATATAAGTAGAGTCCAACTGTCAATTTTATTTAAAATTTTATCAAATTAGTAAATTTTGGGCTAATTTATTGAAAATAAATTTAGAATTTTAAGTTGGGTACTAACAATTCCGTTAGCGTCAGAATAGACACTACCGACGTCTTCCAAGATATTCATCCCAGCGTGATTAATGAAATTATATAATGGAATTCAATAAGGTTGTTAACTTTCACCTTCAGTGGCAGTAGTCAAAAATATCAGTGACGGATTTAGCCTGTATGTTTCTATAATTTTACTTATAATAAATAAGATATTTTATTGATATACTTTTCAATTTAATCATTGATGAAATCATCATAAGCGTCAACAAAGGAAGAGGATACAGAATGGGAAGCAGAGGAGTAAAAAATACTCTGTTATTTTTAAGGAGAGTAGTCAAGATCAATAAACAAAAAACAAAAATTATGATAGTAGATTATTCAAATTCACTTCTGACAAGAGGAACCTTACACCAGTTTGAAGTGGTTAACGAGTTCAATTATCTAGGATCCTACATCAGTAATACAGGATCTTGTGAAACATAAATACGTAGAATAGGCACGACCAAAAACGCTATGAGTCGATTATCGAAAATCTGGAAAGATCGCTCCTTGTCGAAGAACCCCAAAATAAGATTAGTACGTGCCTTAATTTTTCCCATATTTAATTAAGGATCCGAAACATGGACAATGAAATCGGACGACAGAAAAAGGATTGACGCCTTTGAAATGTGGTGCTGGAGAAGAATGCTTCGGATCTCATGGACGGAACACAGAACAAATCACTCGATCCTCCAAGAGCTTAATATTCAGACTAGACTTTTCTCTATTTGCCTCTCCACCGTCTTAAAATTTTTCGGCCATATTGAAAGAAGAAGTGATGATAATCTTGAGAGACTTATAATTTCGGGAAACGTTGAAGGGCACAGAAGTAGAGGTCGCTCACCTACTCGATGGACGGATCAAGTACAGAAAACCAGTGGAAAAACATTGTCTGAATCCATGAGGGAAGCTCAGGACAGAAGCCGATGGAAAGAGATAGTTGCTAGTATTATAGGGAATCACGGCACTCAGCAATGAGAAAACGACTAAGGAGGAGGAGGCAGGAGATCTAATATTGATAGCCTAAGGTGAAAATAGACTGAAAATATTAGAACACAGATTTAACATAGGAGCAAAATGAAATTATTTACCCTTACTGTCTTGCTTTGGGTACTGTTATTTGAGACCTAAGATTTTACTTTATTTTCTACACGAACAAAGGAGATGTGACTACGGACGGATGGACAGACGGACGTGGATGATTCAACGTTTTTATCAATTTTGAATTATGGGGAATGGGCGAAAACAATAGTACATGTAATGTTGTATTGTTGGACAAAGAGAGGGTCAAGCATTTATCGGAAAAGGAGTTTATTACAACTCAAAAATGAAACTAGAGGAATTTTTAAATTTATCACTAAAGCTACTTCAAAATAAGAATTTATTTTTAGTGTCCATATTTAAAATTTATGCAATATAGGGTTAATAAATAATCGTATAAACTTACCTAGGTGGAGAAGGTATTCTAGCACGGGAATGCGATTGTCTGTAAAATGAAAAATTATTTACTCGTGGTCGAAATTATTTTCACTCATTTCGTCATTACCCGTTAGAGGACAGTCTAACCACACTCCGCTGCAAATATTTTAATATCTGCAGTTATTTTTCGTTTCGTTATGGTGCAATTCAGTCTTCTTGTAAAGCCTCTTTGACAAGGGATAGATTCCGAAACACCAGGTGTCAGGGGATGGCAAGAGACTCGAATTGAATCAAAACGAAACGATTATTTTGTTTTTTGTTATGCCTTACTCGGTTTTAGAGTACAAATGACCACGTTTCATTATAGTCCAGAAAGCCACTGCGCATCCGCTAGGAAAAATATTCTAATTCGGATTTTTTGCACAATCTTACTCAAAAAGGACTCCTTTTAACAAATTTGCATGTTGCCAGGACCAAAAGGTGGTCAAAAATTTTTTAAACGTTTTTTTTTGTTTTTTTCCTAAAATTATTTTTTTTGCATGGAAAAAAGTTTTTTTAGGTTTTTTGGATCATTCCAAACAAAAAAGGTCTTTAGTGACTTTTCTCTAAAAATGATAGTTTTTGACATATAAGAGATTAAAAATTGAAAAATTGCGAAATCGGCCATTTTTAACCCTCAAAAACTATGTGAAAAACTGAAAATTTGAATGTTGCCAAGGTAGGCAGATATTCTTTAAACATCGATTGATGAAATCCCGAAGAGTTTTTTGCAATACAGTATTCAAAACTCCTTTGTTTTTTAATTGCTAATCAAGCGTGCGCGACACTATTTTCCACCGACATTATGGTGCAAATGAAAGGAATAAATTCGTTATATCGTAAACCGGCGACTTTAAGGAAAAATCCCGAAACCGGTCGATTTTTATTTTTAAGTTATGATATTGTGGCATATATGTTATACTAGTGACGTCATCCGTCTGGGCGTGATGACGTAATCGATGATTTTTTTAAATGAGAATAGGGGTCGTGTGGTAGCTCATTTGAAAGGTATTCAATTCTCTATTCAGTAATGTAAACATTTGCATAATTATTTATACAGGGTGTCCTCCTACTTCTTTTTTTGTCAAATAATTTAATTTAATAAAATTTTTTTGGACACCCCGTATAAATAATTATGTAAATGTTTACATTACTAAATAGAGAATTGAAGAACCTTTAAAATGAGCTAGCACACGACCCCTATTCTCATTTAAAAAAATCATCGATTACGTCATCAGGTCCTGATGGATGACGTCACTAGTATACCATATATGCCACAATATCTTAACTTAAAAATAAAAATCGACTTGTTTTGGGATTTTTCCTTAAAGTCGTCGGTTTACGAAATAACGAATTTATTCCTTTCATTTGCACCATACTGTCGGTGGAAAATAGTGTCGCGCACGCTTGATTAGCAATTAAAAAACAAAGGAGTTTTGAATATTGTATTGCAAAAAGCTGTTCGGGATTTCATCTATCGATGTTTAAAGAATATATACCTACCTTGGTATCATTAAAATTTTCATTTTTTCACATAGTTTTTGAGGGTCAAAAATGGCCGATTTCGCAATTTTTCAATTTTTAATCGCTTATATGTCAAAAACTATCATTTTTAGAGAAAAGTCACTAAAGACCTATTCTCTTTGGAATGGTCTAAAAAACCTAAAAAAACTTTTTTCCATGCAAAAAAAATTATTTTAGGAAAAAAAAACGTTTAAAAAATTTTTTACCACCATTTGGTCCTGGCAACATGCAAATTTGTTAAAAGGAGTCCTTTTTGAGTAAGATTGTGCAAAAAATCTGAATTAGAATATTTTTCCTAGCGGATTCGCAGTGGCTTTCTGGACTATTAAAGTAATCTGCGACGCATTATTGGAGTGTTCTCCTACCGGCGCCGCTTTGTACTACTGTATATCGGTTAACAGATTACTGACTCGTGGTCGAAATTATTTTCACTCATTTCGAAAAATTATTTATTTTCCCATAAAAATTATAATAGCACATATAAACAACATACCGGGTGGTGAATCGTTAAACGGGTCATAGGAAACTCAATAGAAAATTCTATATCGTTGATTTCCTGCGTTTGTAATTGTTTTACATCAAAATTCATAAAAAACTATTTTTTGTAAAGGACTGAGTGCTGTATTAAAAACAAATGATAAAGAAGTTCAACCAGTTAAACACATTCAAAAGTGTTCAAAATTTTGCAGAAATACAATATGTACATTTGCCAGAGTATTATAAGTCCAATCGTTAAAGCAGCTTTACATCTAGACTATGCAAGTCTCATGCTATGCAGGTCCGACTTGCATGGCATACACAAGTAGCACCGAACAGGTTTATTAAGTCTTTTAAGGATGCTTTAAAATTGTAGAATGAAACTGAAATTAAAACCAACTGGTTTTTAAGTAAACCTTAAGGTTGCAATTAAACCGTTTTCAGCATAAAAGGGCCCTCACTGAAAGAGGTCAATAAAACCAAAAATAAAAACCTTCTTAAAACTTTGTTAGTAACTGGTTTTAAAGCTGCTGTGAAGATGCTTTAAAAACCATGTTAAAAGACACTTTAAGTGCAGGCAGTTTTATAGTAAACTTAAAAAGGTTTCTTAAATGGAGACTTTTAAAGACAGTTTACCTTATTAAATGATTTTTTAAACCCATACACTCCATATCTGCCAACAAATTTTTAGATTTATGATGATAGGTAGATACGTATTTGTAACCATAAAATAATAAAAATTACTTGGTTATTTCGGACTGTCAAAATAGAAAAACATTTGCGCACCCATCTTTATTGATAATGTTAACAAAAACAGCTCTAAATAACTTACGCCCCCTAAAATTTCTGACTTTTGGCGATTAAAAAATAATAATAATAAAACAATTTAAATCCGAAAAATATTAAATTAAAATAAAAATTATTTTATCGACAATTTTAATGTTTTAATGTTAAAATATATCGAATTTATGTCTTTAAGTCGTTTATTTATAATTTTTATGTAAGCGTTACATTGTAATCTGTCATGGCTTTCAGCATCTCTATTTAACTATTTAACTATTTAGACAGACAATTGTTAAGATCAAATTGTTTTATTTTATACCTTTAAAACCGTTTAGTTTTATTGCTGCTGTCAATAATGCCACTCGGTTTTAATGTAAATCTAACCTTAAAATCGAGGCGTCGTTGTGTTGTGTGTGTTGTATTCTTTGAAAAATAAGCCGTAATGACCAGTTTGTTTATATTTTAATTACTTGCGACTAATTTCTTCCAAACTAGCTGTACTTCCACATTTTACAACACACTACACCACTGTTTCGCTCTAAAACAAATGGCCGACCATTTTGGACATGAAAGAAGAGGGGATAGTTTAGTTTTATTGTTTCGATCAAGAAGCATAGTTTACTCTTTACGATAACCAAATTGATTCAGTTAAGAGAGTTTGGTTTTAATATAGCCTAATAATTGCTTTTAAGAAAGCAATTTTAAAGAAAACTAAAAAGAGTTTTTGAGGCATATGATTTACTGACCTAATAGTTTTGAGATCAAGTAGTTTTAATAATAGGTTTTATTAGTCATACTAGGAGAATCTTTAAAACTCCAATAAAAATAAAAGGTCGGAAACTAGTATCTAATAAAACCAAATAGTCCGGAAGTTTTTCATAAAACTGATTGGTTTTAAAGTGAATTGAGAATAAACCATTTCAAACCTACAATAAGACAAATTATCTATTAAGATTAATTAGTCTTATTTGATACTCTTATTAGATACTTTAAAACTAGTGGCAAATGCTTGACAGTTTTAAAGGTCTGGCAGTATACCTACAAGGTAACTTTAAAACCATTATCTTCTAATTTACCACAATAAAACCTTTATAAACCTTAAATAAAACTAAAATCGATAGCTTAGTTTGAAAACCTCGTATCTCATTTTACATAAAATTTTACATTAGTGACTTTAATCTGAATTTCTGCCTACTTTAACCCAAAATATATATGAAAAATGTATGTGTAATGATCTAAACGTACTCAGAGTCAAAAATTTGTAAAGATAGTTTTTTTTGTTTTAAGTTAGATAATGCAGAAATTCAGTTATGCAGGAGTCTTTCCTGTAAAATTTTCTGTGAAATGAGATACGAGGTTTTGACACTAAGCTATCGAAATGTTTTTATTGTGCTACTTGGGTACCTCTTGACTAGCCTGAACTTTTTACATCAAAGCTATTTTTGTAAAATTTTTGACAATGTCATTGTTGCCAACAAGAGAAATATAGTAAAACATTATAAAATATACATAACATCGGTTTATAGCGTCCTGCCTTTCTGTTCCTATTTTCCAACCGCGTCGATCTGTCCAATCTCCTGGTCGTATAGTCGAGGAAATGAAGCATTGTGGCTCGCAATTTTTTCGTACAGCATGGATTTACTTGAAATTTTCACATGAGGTACGGAATAGTCCAAGGATTATTTTCTATATCATGCCGCTGTCAGCTAAAACCTTGGGGGTGGTTCCCACCCCATCTCGGGGGCGGGAATTTTTTATAACATTTTAACCATGCAAATCAATGTAAAAAGTTATTCTAAGAAAAAAAAAGGTTTTTGCGTTTTCTTCTTAAAACTAATATTTTTCGAGTTATTCGCGTTTCAAAGTAACAGTTTTTCGATAAAAAAAATTAACTTCTTTATAGGGTTTTTTGAGAATACCTCGAAAAATATGCATTTAATCAAAAAACCTGTAGAAATCAAAATTGTATCTTTTAGTAACACAAACCAAATTCTTTTTCTGTAATATCTTTAAGACCAATACAAACCGAGATACGACATGTTAAATGTTAGCTTTTTTCGTCAAATTCATAATTTGAAATATTGAAAGTAAAATAACGGAAACACTTTTTCGAGGAATACTTAAATAATCTTTTTTAAAGTACACAGTTAGACCTTTCAAAAATTAATAATTAAAATTTTCTAAGCCTGAATATTAAGCAACCTATGATCAAAAAATTCGGCACCTGCTTTTGTCTATGACAAAATCAGTGAAATCAACACCCTAACTACCCTGCTAATTAAAAATTGGTCTTCACCTTTCTGTAATTCCTTTTATGTTTGTATTATCAATACAACCAAGAAGATTGACCTATATAAAAGGCCTAATTTTAGAAAAATTGGAGTTTAGAGAAAAATTAATTTTTTGGAATTTCCCATTTTTTATCTTTTAATTCAAAATATCTCCTAAAATACTGGAGGTACGAAAAAAATGATAGATTAGTAAATTATAGCTCTTTCAATAACTAAAATTTACTTGTGCATATATATATTCATGACAGTGAACAGTTAGCGAGATATAGCTGTTTAAAACCTCTATTTACGAGCAAACACCACCTTACTCGCGCCCTTTAAACCCACCCTAACTAAAAACTAAGGGATCTTACGGAATTTAGTTTACACAGTCTTATAGCTCTTAAAAAATGCTACAAAGTTATTTTTGAAAAAGCTTTTTATCGCCAAAAATGAAGGAGAAATGTTTATAAAACAATTTTTTTTTGAAAAATTCGGATAGTGCGTATATGGATAATTTTCAATGTATACAATATAATACCACAGAACCGGTTCGTAAACTGGAAGATGACTAAAAACCTATTTGTATTTATTTGTATTTGTACATACATATTTGAAAATTCGTATTTTTATGTAAATAAATATTTTTGTTTTTTATTCTTTAATTCTACTTTTTTTCTGTATAGACCTATTAAAATATCTACTTATAAAATTGTAATGTTATTAAGGGTGGTTTTTAAGGGTTGAAATATTATGATATTATATCCTAAAGTATAAAACAATCATTATTTAATCAAAACAATTAATCAAATTAAAACAATCAAAACCAAATTTTACCCCTATTAAAGTTTACAATATTTTTATATAATTTTTGAAAATAAGGGGTAGTTTACACCCTTAAAAATAATAAACGCCTCTAGCTTGATATATAATATGAAGTACAGGGTGAGATGATCCTAATCCCAAATTTTTATGTAAATCGATGCAAGACGAAATTATTCTTTTAGGATAAGTAAATTTTTTATGTATATAGCTCCAACAAGGGTGGTTTTAAGGGTTGAAATATTATGATAGTATATATCTTAAAGCATAAAAAAATTATTATGTAACTCATAAGAACCAAATTTTAGCAATATTAAAGTTTAAAATGGTATTTTATAATTTTTTACAATTAGGGGTAGTTTTCACCCTTAAAAAACCAAAAGCGTACAACGGGTTAATATAGAAAATGAACTAGAGGGTGTAATGAGCCTAATCACAAATTTTTGTACAAATCGATGTTGGACGAAAAAATTGCGAGGTTTTGCCATTTTTTCAGCTTCATTTCCTCGACTAGTAGATCTCTCTCAGACATTGCTTTCTAGGTTCTACTTATACAGTTAGTTTCCGGTTTGCACCTTTTCCTTCTTTCCAGGGGTTGCCATTCCATTATCAGCTTTGGGAATCGATGTTCCTTCATTCTTTGAACATGGCCATACCAACAAAATTGTTTTTGTTGGACGTTTATTATGTTTGTTTTCCTATTCATAATATCTCGTACTAGTTTATTCGTTATATGTGAGACTCTCGAGATGCAGGTCGATCTTCGCCAGAAGTCCATTTTCAGTACAAGCAACTTCTTATTCAGTTGCCAGGTTTCACATACATACAGTACCAGGCTTTTAAAGTTGTTATTATACGGCTGTGTTTTCTTTTCTTTTGATGTGGATTTTGACCAAAGTAGTGAGTTCAAAGCTCCTATTATTTCCTTTCCTTTTATAATCCTCTATTCTATTTCGAAGTACGTCCTTCTACTTTATCGGATTCTCGTTCCAGGGTATACATAATCAGAGCTTGGCTCGATATCCATATAATCCTCTAGTTGTAACTTACTTTTCTGTCCTCCTATACACATATATTTAATTTTCTCTACATATATTCGTATAGGCCCTATTTTTTGTATTCTCGAAACAGCCGGTTTGTCAAAAATATTAGATCAAATAAATAATTATCCTGAGCAATCGCCACCTGATCGTCAGCAAAATGCAGTGTGTATAGTGTTGAGTCGTCGGTAAGCTGTATCCCCATTCCAGAACATGATTTCCGCTACTTAATCAAGACCTCATTTATATAGATTTTAAACAGTGTTGGCGATAAGGTGCATCTTTGTCGTAGTCCTTTATTCACCATGAAGCTATCGGATAATCTGTTGTTGATTTTTACGTTTGCATGGATGTTTTTATAGAATTTCGCACTGCTTTTATTAAAGTTATAATAATACGCATTTTTCCAGGACTTGCCATAATTTACAAAGTGGTACGGTTTTACCAAAATATTAACTTACATATTTTACTTGGAAATTTCAGTCCAACATTAATATGGTAGTTTTGCAGTTACTCGAGCGCGTCAGATTATGGCATGAAACCTTGTACCCTGTAAATGTACCCCTATCATATATTGGATCCTAATAAAGATAAGTTCGTTTAGGGGGGTCAGAAAAAAAATCTATCATTAGAAAAACTCGAAATTGCCAGATTAAGATAAGTTAAGTTAAGTGTTAAGTACATGCAGAAGAGTGTATATGTCAAAAATTTGACGGTTTGAGCGGAGTGTAAGGAAATAAGTCACAAACTTTCACGAGAAAAAAGCGAATTTTTCTAGAAATAAACGTCAGATCAAAATACTCAAAAATACGCATTCAATATGTTTTAAAAATCTATCGAATAATACTAAACACGACCCCACACGGTGGGGAGTGGGGGTTACTTTAAAATATTAAATGATAACAGTAACTTTTATTCGAGACATTTTTTCGGCTTATGGATAGATGTCGCTATAATCAGAAAAAACAATTGTTGTAAATGGAAAACTAGATTAAAAAAATGGAAAGTCCCCACTTAACTGGAAAACTTTACTTAACTTTTTTTGATTTTAGGACCGAATCTTCACAACCCAATAGGTTCCCATAACGCTAGAGTAACTGCAAATTTAGCAAACTTTTTTCCCTACTATTATTATTATTATTTCCAATAAATGGCATTTAAATTTACACAATAAAGTTAAGTTTTATTCTAAACTATAAATTTTGTTATATTGGCAACATGAAATTTGACAACTTGCATCAAAATAGCATGAAAAATGGAACATATTTTAATTTTTCGTCTATCACAGGAATGGACCGTGATAGTGTGATGACAAAACGTCAAAAACGTTTCCAAACAAGGCAACAGTTTGACGTTTGGCAATTGAAATACCTCCAGAACGCTTCGAGTCAGAAAACCTAAAAATGGTACGCATATTTACCTTCCAGAGATAAATCGAGTCCATCATTTGCGAATTTCTAGTATCGGTCATGGGCGTCCGTTTTGGGAAGGGCAACAGTTATTTTATAGCATAACTTTTTTGTCTTTAACTTTTAAGCATTATTGACTCTGTATTATTAAATTGCGAGGTATTCTAGTACTAAAAGGTACACCGTTTTTTAAAAAAGTAAGTTTCAAAAATTTTCGTTTTTTGACTTTAAAAAATTTAAAAATATTAAAAAGAAAACGGTGTATTTTACGAACTTAACGCAAGAGTACTGGCTAAATAAGCGCAGTTCCCAAGGGCCATAAAAGAAGAAAAAAAGCAAGAATAACTTTTGGTACTATAATATCTCATGATCTAATAATATAGTATTACAAATGCTTAAAAATTCAAGACAAAAGAGTTATGCGATAAAATAACCGTTGATCTACCCAAAACTGACTCATATGACCAGTACTAGAAATTCGCAATTAATGAAATCGATTAATCTCTCGAATATAAATAAACGTACCAGTTTTCGTTACTCTCAATAGGTTTTGGTTATTTTTTTTTTAAATTAAAAACACGAAACATTTTCAAATTGATTTTTCTAGAAAACGATATGTCCTACTAACTAAAAGTAAGAGTACCTTTTAGTACTAGAATACCTCATAATTTAATAATCTACAGTAAAAGATGCTTAAAAGTTTAAGACAAAAAACTTATGCGATAAAATAACCGTTACCCTACCTAAAACAACGTCAATGACTGATACTAGAAATTCGCAATTTTCACTTTTCTGACTAGAAACGTTCTGGAGGTATTTACGAAAAACTAATTACAAGACGCTACATATTTTCAAATAGCTTTAGCTCCCTTAGGAAGCATTTTCGGACTAGGTGAATTGGATGAAATTGTCATAAAATTATCTCAGCAAACTCCTGTCTTCGTTTTTCAATAGAGTTTCTGGACACCCTGTATATTGATCCCATAATTTATAAAAATACTTCCCCATTTTTGCTCTGAATTTATCACTATTTACAGAGGTAACTTATCCGGTGTTTCACCGCTTATTACTTTAAAAATAAAAAACCGGTTATAAACGGGACAAAAAACAACAGGAAAACCAAATATTGCGGAGTAAAAAACAACGGTTTTGGGTTATGTCCGGTATAGTCCTGACGCCAGGGTGGGTACAACGGCCTCCTTAATTCAGATGGACTCATCCAAGTTTTTTTTTGTATTTTGACCCGTAGAACACGAATTTTTTGGGTAACAGTTGATCCGGATGTCGATAAGATTGTTATAAACAAAGAACTTGAGGA
Source organism: Diabrotica virgifera virgifera (assembly GCF_917563875.1). Lineage (NCBI taxonomy): Eukaryota > Metazoa > Arthropoda > Insecta > Coleoptera > Chrysomelidae > Diabrotica > Diabrotica virgifera. The sequence continues at coordinate 701,171 of NC_065450.1, forward strand.
GTTACATAACAGCGATTTTCCGCAAAACAAAACATTTTTTTTTTGTATTTATTGGGTAACTCTCAGCAGAAAATGATCTTACAAGTTTTTTCGTAAAATGCATAGTTTTCGAGATAAACTTGGTTGAACTTTCAAAAAATCGAAAAAGTATAATTTTTAAACCCGAATAACTTTTGATTAAAAAACAAAATAGCAATTCTGCTTACTGCATTTGAAAATTCAAGCCAAATTCTATCGGTTTTGATTATTTGCATTGCTAAAAATTAAGGTTTTTTTTTATAAACAAAGCCATAAACACATAGTGTTTCCCGTGCCCAATGCATGCGTTTTAATGTACGTAAATCTACGTAGAAATTTTGCATGCGCGCCTACTCGTTCGATTTCAAATGGGAAATGCATTGAAAACATCATTCAATCATTATGTGTTTATAGCTTTGTTTAACAATAAAAAATTAATTTTTAGCAATGAAACTAATCAAAACCGATAGAATTTGACTTGAACTTTCAAATGCGGTAATCAGAATTGCTATTATATTTTTTAATCAACAGTTATTCGGGTTCAAAAATTGAAATTTTTCGATTTTTTTAAAGTTCAACCGCGTTTATGTCGAAAACTATGCATCCTACGAAAAACCTTGTAAAACATTTTTTGCTTAGAATGACCCAAAAAATACAAATAAATGTTTTGTTTTGCGAGAAATCGCTGTTATGTGATTCCTCAAGTTCTTTATAACAATCTTATCGACATCCGGATCGACTGTTACCCAAAAAATTCGTGTTCTATAGGTCAAAATACATAAAAAAACTTGGGTAAGTCCATCTGAATTAAGGAGGCCGTTGTACCCCCACTGGCGACAGACTAGTAGGTTTTTCTCATCCCTATTTTTAATAGAGGTTTCATTTCTCTACAAATAGTTTCTCATGATATTTGACGTAAAATAATTAGGGAAGCAGGAATTCAACAATTTAGATTATCCCATTGAGTTTCCTATGGCCTGTTTGACGATTGATTCACCACTAGGTAGATGTATTATTATTATCCTACGTCCAATACTGGATATGCGATTTTACTAGTATGCTCTATTATTTAGAGTTTATGCTGATCATTTTTAGCTTTTTTGCTTTTTTCTTGAGCAATGCTTTATCATGGCCATTGGGACATCCTCTACTCTGTTAACAAAATTAATATACTTAACATTACTACCTGCCTTTTCAGTGCACTTTTAAGCAGCTTATACAAAACTATTACGCAAAAGTTTTTGAGGTAAAGATTCTGAGATAATTTTCCAACCACTCAGAGTCGGCAATTTAAGTTTAGAAGCTAATGACGGTATATTTCTCTAAATTTTCCGTATTCACATCTGTTTATTTATGACGTTAGTTTAAGAGCCACTTATCTTGCTCAATGAGATTCACTGAGTAAGAAGTACGGTTAAAATAGACGTAAAGTATTATGAATAGTAAATATATGCGAGACTGGAACTATAATCCTAAGACAAAAACAAAAACTATATGTGTCATCTTCGAGGAGCGAGGACGTGTATGTATTTATCTTGGGTAGTTATATGACTCAAAGATTTCAATAATAAAAAAATATGAAAAAAAAATTTAAGAAACGCTTTTCTTTAGTTAAGAGTGGCCAAAATTAAAAATATTATAAAAATCAACTAAGAAGTAAAAAATAAAAAAATCAAAATAGAAGGATTATTCGAAAAAAACAGACAGATTAAATATACAAAAATCTGACACATTCGTTAAACAATTGACAAAATCTAACACATTCGTTAAAGAAAAGCGTAAGGCGCGAAAAGTAAAAAAGTATTTATCCTCAAACCGTTTATTCGATGAAGACGCGCCCCACGCTTTTTTTTAACGAATGTGTTAAAGGCGGGTATACATATGCGCTCTGCTCGGTGTGCGAGCCGCTCGCGCGCAGCATATTTGTTAGATTAGTACGTGTTTTCAAGTGGCACACAAACGGCTCGCACACGGCGCACCACGATCTAACTTCTGTCGACTTTTCAACAAATGCTTTGATGGTTCGCAATACGTATTTGGACGGGTTTGCGAGTGGTTGGTTTTGGGGCGCCTTAGTTGAATATTTGTTAGTAATGGAGTGGTCGGAAGAAATATCAAACTTATTGATGTTTACCGTGGAAAATGAAAATGAGATGACATTGAATATATTTAAACATGTTAGCTTGCAACCCCCAACTTGCAACCAACTTGCAACCATCTTGAAACCAACTTACAACCAACTTGTAACCAACTTGCAACCAACTTGCAACCAACTTGCAACCATCTTGCAACCAACTTGCAACTTAACTTGCAACTCAACTTGCAACTCAACTTGCAACCAATCGGAATGAAACCAAACACTTCTCGATGAGAATAGGAGAAGCTACTCCCGACGTCGGCCGATATCGGATCTGATCTGATCGGAGAAAAACGGATCCAATATAGGCACCTACATTTAATATTAACCCATTAGCGCCCAGCGTTACCATATGGTAACGTAAAACACATGATTTTTAAAAATTCTGCGGTATGCCCATGGAATTAGTCAGCCACATATTTTGAGAACTATCGTTTCTAGGAATACTTCATGCACCCATAAAACGTAACGGATTCGTATTTGAGCCTTTTTTCAACTGTCGTGAGATAATCATATGACAGTGTGGTTTAAATTTATAGAAAAAGATGGACGTCCTTTTGCGTAAGCAATTTTTGATAGTCTTCTAGTAACTATATTTGCATATTAAAAAAAAACTAAGTTTATTATACCCCAATTTATTATAAATTGTTGTATTTTATCAACAATTAAATGTAGCGAATTCGGTAGGAATAGTCAAAGTGCGCCGTTACCATATGGTTGCGGTGGGCGCTTACGGAGTCATAGTCTTATTTTTTTTTCAGTCGTGGATTTTTGTTAGCAGAAGCGATAGTGTTACTGGTGCGATGGAAAGATAACTCTGTTGTTACAATAGCATCTACGAGTTGTGATGGTTCAGTATTGGGCACGATAAAAAGATTTTCTCATGAAGAAAAAGGCCAAATTCAAGTAAGTCGGCCTCACTATATTACTGAATACAACAAAATATGGTGGGTGCCGACTAGATGGATCAAGGTGTTTCAACCTACAGAGTAGCAATTTGCAGTAAAAAATGGTACTGGCAAATTGTAACATGGTTGTTGGGTGTTGCAGGCCATAATTCATGGCATTTGTATATACAGGGTGTCCCAAAAGTAGTGGAACGGTCGAATATTTCGCGAACTAAACATCGGATCGAAAAACTGAAAAATACGTTTTCAATCATTTTCAAAAATCTATCCAATGACATCAAACACCAACCCCCACTACACCCCCTGGAGGTGGGGTGGAGGGTAACTTTAAAATCTCAAATGGAAACCCCTAGTTTTTCTTGCAGATTTGGATTCGTTACGTAAAAGTAAGCAACTTTTATTCAAGACATTTTTTCGAACTGTGGATATATGGCGCTATAATTGAGAAAAACGATTTATGCTGATACCATAGGTAAATTATAGAAACGGTCTAATGTCTCGAGAAATACACTTCCAAATGAGAATTTAAAAAGAAGGTTTTTAATACTTTTCGAAAACCTATCGAATAACACTAAACATGACCCTCCAACCCACCCCCTGGAGGTGGGGTGGGGGTAACTTTAAAATCTTAAATAGCAACCCCCACTTTTTATTACAAATTCGGATTCGTCATGAAAAATTAAGCAACATTTATTCGAAATATTTTTTAGAATTGTTGATAGATGGCGCTTTAATTGGAAAAATACGATTTATTAGCGCCATCTATCAACAATTTTAAAAAATGTTTCGAATAAATGTTGCTTAATTTTTCATGACGAATTCGAATCTGCAATAAAAAGTGGGGGTTGCTATTTAAGATTTTAAATTTACCCCCACCCCGTCTCCAAGGGGTGGGTTGGAGGGTCATTTTTGGTGTTTGTCGATAGGCTTTCGAAAACTATTAAAAACTTGTTTTTTGGTTTCTCATTTGGAAGTGTATTTCTCGAGATATTAGACCGTTTCTATAATTTACCTATGGTATCAAGATAAATCGTTTTTCCCAATTATAGCGCCATCTATCCACAGTTCGAAAAAATGTCTTGAATAAAAGTTGTTTACTTTTACGTAACGAATCCAAATCTGCAAGAAAAACTAGGGGTTTCCATTTGAGATTTTAAAGTTACCCTCCACCCCACCTTCAGGGGGTGCAGTGGGGGTTGGTGTTTAGTGTCATTGGATAGATTTTTGAAAATGATTGAACACGTGTTTTTCAGTTTTTCGATCCGATGTTTAGTTCGCGAAATATTCGACCGTTCCACTACTTTTGGGACACCCTATATAAAAAAATATATCCTTGCAATCGTTTAGGAGAGAATTGGCTCAAGTTCTCCTCGCAAGGTATGGAAGTCGTCTCTTATATACAGGAATACAGGAAGACCTAGTCTACATAGACAGAACTTGCCAGATCTTCATTTTGATCGCTTCGACCATTTGTAACATCAAGCAGTAGAAGGCGATGTGCTGGAGACAGATGTACAGTACAACATCTGGATGAACAATGTGTAATAAATGCAACGTTGGTTTGTGTGTTAATTGTTTTATAGGATACCACACCGGACGATGAAAATATTCTCAAATAAGTATTTAAAAAAAAATTAAAAATGTTGGTTTCAACGATCCTAAAAATTCCTTAAACGCCCAGCGTTACCATATGGTAGCACCATATAATTTAAAAAAAAAAAAAACAGGAAACCGAAAAATTTGTTTTTTGGATTAAATTATTAACATTTTCATCAAATTAACCCTAAAAGTAAAGATTTTTAAATAAAAAAAAAAACTTGGGCGTTAATGGGTTAATTATCTACAATTACTAAATGTTCGTAAGTTTCCTCTGGATCGCAACAGGTTCGTCAAAAAAAAAATTTGAAAAATTTTAACGAACATTAACCGCGCCACGAACGCGCGGCGCTCGCACGGCGCGGAGTTCGCGGCGCGGATATGTATCTCCGCCTTAATATTTTTCCAATTTTTTAACGAATATGTGAGATTTTTGTATATTTAATCTAACAGTTTTTTTCGAATAATCGTTCGAGTTTGTCTTTTTTTATTTTTTGCTGTTTAGTTGATTTTTTTATAATATTTTTAATTTTAGTCACTCGTAACCAAACAAAAGCGTTTCTTAAAAATTGTTTTTTTAATTTTTTTAGTTTTTACTTTTTAGACTTTTTAGTCTTACACTTTTCAAATATTAAAATATATCGTCATGTTTAAAAGGCATGTATAAGATAGACACATGTTTTGCATTTATATCAACATATTATATGTATATATGTTACGGTCAATGATGTAAATTGGACATTGACGTTAATGGCCCGGCATTGTCGTGAATGTCCATTTTCCTTGGTTATTAACGACAATGCCCGTGCATTAACGACAATAACCTTAAATATTGGCCAATGTTGTAAAAACTTAACGTAAAATTAGATTTTTCATCAATAGCCGGTCACTGACGACAGTGGCCAGAAGCAAATGGCCAATGTTGATAAATCGATGCCTCAGAAGCCAATCGGTGTAAGTCAATAAATGTTTAAAATGAGATACTAAGATATTTCTGGAAATAGTTGCAGAAATATAAGTAGGTAGTTATTAAAAACAAATAAAACATCTTTATTTATCATAATATGGGTAACATATTCATGAATACAAACAAGGAAATAATATTTTTATATACAGTATGGTGTAAATGAAAGGAATAAATTCGTTATTTCGTAAACCGGCGACTTTAAGGAAAAATCCCGAAACAGGTCGATTTTTATTTTTAAATTATGATATTTTGGCATATATGGCATACTAGTGACATCATCCATCTGGGTGTGACGACGAAATGGATGATTTTTTTAAATGACAATAATAGGGGTCGTGTGCTTAATTTATAGTATTTAATTCAAAATACATTTTACTGCTGTCATGAATCAGAAAAAAATGTTTATTCCACAAATAAACAATGATTTTTCGCTTAAATTAATATTTAAACTTCCAAGAGGCAGGTGGCTGGTGGGAGCTGGCTTGATCATTGAATTTCATTCTATAGTGAATTGTTGTTTTTTTAGCACCCTGTGTTCCCAAAATATTTTTCTCTTCTTTAATTTCACTTATTCGGCTATTGTATTCGTCACAGTTTAAAAATAATTTATTGTGATCACGTTTTCACTTGACTATTAAGTTTACATAATTATTAAAACGAGTGCGCACATCGTTGATATCCATGATAACACTTACTAAGTAAATTTACGAGTAATTTCAGCACGAAAACAATACACAATATACACACATGAGGTAAAAAATAGTAAACCTACACATAACCTATCTTTTAGTCAAAATTTAAACATTGACCGATTAACAACGGGCGTTGTCGACATTGGCCGGGCAATGAGAGAAATGTTATCAAGAATTTAAAATTATCATCAATGTCCAGTTTCTATGGACAATAACGTTAATATCCGGCCATTGTCGATTTTGGCCGGCCAATAACGTTATTGGTCGGATTTACGTCATTGTCCGTAACATATACATTGTACATTTTCTGTAATTTATTCATATATTCCTTAAATGGAAATCGTTATTTACACCCATTACAGTTTTCGTAGTCTTTCCATTTCTTCAAATGCTTTACTATTGTACGGTGTAAACCCTGTTAATAATTCGAATTCGAATGTTAATTGTAGCACGAAACGTCTCTACCGGTGATTTTTCTAAGACTACGTTAAAAACACGAATTTTTTTAATTCTAGTTTTGGTTGAAGTTGTTTCGAATCGTATTGAAATTTGACACGAATAAGTGCCGTTGTTTATATAAACAAAGATATGAGCGTTCATATCGTCGCCGTTTAGGATGTTTATAAACATGATGTACAATCATGAAAAGTAGTCGGAATCGGCAAAAGATTGGAAACTTTATTGCTTATTTATGAAGCATAACGTAAACAATTAACGTAAAATCTGAAATTATGTGTAGTTCATGTAATTAGCTACAATCTGTAAAAGTGTCAATTTTCTATATTGTAAAAAATAAGAGAATTAAACATTTTCCATTAAAATCTATTTTTTTATTTAAATAATTAATAAACATAAAACAAAATTTTTATTGACTCTTCGTGTATTTTTCCCGCGAATGCATATTATTATGTCTCCAAAATTTCATTCATTTGCATTGAAGAAAAGGCAGTCAAATTAACGTCTAAAAATTTGACCCAAACGATTGAACTAAAGCGTTTAATAAAAATTAAAAAAATGTAGTAGGAAATATTATCTATAATTATTAGAATTAAAACAAAGAACTACTTAAACAATGCAAAGGACAGTTCAAAATAACAGTTTTGTATCGTTATAAACGTCATATCTGTTTATTATTTCTTTTATTTCAATCTCTATCGATTTTATTCATTTAGTTACGTATGTTTATAGTCTGGATTTCTATGCACAATGCTTATGGTAAATAATACAAGCAGGACTACAGCAAGGTCTCGTTTTTAGACCAGAGCGCATCTGTAAAAATATTAGTACATTTGGACGTTGAGAGGTGACTCAAATTTTTCTGCAGAAATTGCTTGAAAATAACTCAAGTAATAATATTTGAGTTATTCTCCCTCTCAAAAATGTCCGGAACATTGTTTAAATAATCAAAATATCAAAAAATGAAGGAAAAATTCGTTTTTTTCTTGGTTTTTTGATTATAACTTTAAAAGTATTAATTTCCGAGAAAAGTAATTAAATTTGCTACAATAGAGAATTGGTTATAAATTTAAAAAATAGTCACCCTTGTTGCAAAATAGCAATAATTGTGAAAAACCCATACAAAAACAAGTATTCGCATTTTACGTTTTTCAACCATTTATGCTACACTTAGGACCTTTGTTTTTTACCCATAAAAACCATAAAAACCTTAAGATACAGTAAAACAATACTGTAAATTTCATTAAGATCGGTTTAATAGATTTTGCAAAATAAATTTTGCAATTCAGATTTCGTAAAAATATTCATTTATTGAAAATGTTACAGGACTGAAAATAAAGCAGATAGCAAGTTGAAATTTTTTTTTCATATAGAAGTGTACTGTACCTTTCATTTGCAATTTGCAAAATTAAAATGGATTAACCACCACGGCGTCAGAATGTTTTTTAAATAAACATTAATTATTGGTGCTACGCGCAAGGACAGCAGATAGTTTGCTCTGATTGGGCATTCCAATGACATTTGATAATGATTGATACTTTTAATTTTTATAATATTTCGATATAAATAAATAAATTTGTTTATTGCAAAATAAAAACACATACGCTATCCTTTGAAATAACACTTTTTTAGCAAAAACTTTCTTTGTTCATATATTTTAACTTAGAAAATAAAAGTTTATTATTTTTAAACATATGCAATTGTTTAAAAAATATTTCACAAACAATAATAAAATTAGTTTGATTTTTGTGTAATTAAAATATTAAAATACAACAAAATATAGAGTAAGAAAATAATATATTAGATAAAGATTGAAAGAAATTTTGGTGGAAATCAACGTGTGTGAATCGAACACCGCCGTCCTGCGCGTAGCACCAAAAATTAATGTAAAAAATTTCCGATGTTAATTTCGCAAATTGCAAATGAAAGGTACAGTACACTTCTATAAGCAAAAAAAAATTCAACTTGCTATCTGCTTTATTTTCAATCCTGCAACATTAAAACAATTTTTTTTTGCGAAAGCTTAATTGAAAAATATATTTTGTAAAATCTATTAAACCGATCTTAATGAAATTTACAGTGTTGTTTTAGTATATCATAAAGTTTTTCTGGGTGAAGTACCAAGGTCCTAGGTGTAGCATAAATGGTTGGAAAACGTAAAATGAGAATACTTGTTTTTGTGTGGTTTTTTTCGCAATTATTGCTTTTTTCAACAAGGGTGACTATTTTTTAAATTTATAACCAATTCTGTATTGTAGAAAATATAATTACGCAACTTTTATGTAGGTAAAACTTTTCTGAAAAATAAAGAGCTTTAAAGTTATAATCAAAAAACCAATAAAAAAATTTAATTTTCCCTTCATATTTTGATTATTTAAACAATGTTCCGGACCATTTTGAGTGGGAGGATAACTCAAATATTATTATTTGAGTTATTCTCAAGCAATTTCTGCAAAAAAATTTTAGTTACCTCTCAACGTCCACCTCAAAACAGATGCGCCTTGGACTATTTATGCGGTGGATACGTTCTACAGAAAAGCGCAAATAAAAAAATCGCATAAAAAAGACTTTACTTGCATTGAAAAAGTAGGGATACGTTCCGAAAATTTCTAAAATTACATAAAATGGTGGACGTTTGCCCACCGAAAATTATATGTCTTTGATATTTTTTTGTCTCCATTGGGCCAAATAAAATATTAAACAAGAAATTAAAAACGCAGACTGACGATATTGAGATTGCAAAAATCTCTTCTATTGGAACATAAAACTTTACGACACAATTCAATGTTTCAATCCAGAAATCAAAATGTGCTGTTTATTATATTGCAACTTGAAATCAGCAACATTTTAAATACTTAAACATTTAAATATAATTTCAAAACAACTACGGGTTATACCGTTCAATGCGAAACTCAAATTGATGTAATAGCTACATATCATGTCACAAGGGGAATAACCAAATTTCAAACCCTAAGATTACTGACATGTGGACGGGAATAGTTAAAATTAATTCCTATTATTTGTTAAAACATAATTTTTTTTTTGATGAAATACAACTTCACTTCAAGCACAACTTCAAACTCGTATTAAAATAATCCGGATAAAAAGAGACCTTACTGTATTTTCTTTTTAAATATGAACGAAATATCCAAAAAGTAAATAATTTTGAGAAAAACTTTTTTGTGATTTTCTTTTTAAATTGGTATGCCTTTTTTTATTTTTGTGCTTATTTGGTGTACTTTTATATATTATTATTATTTTTGAAGTTTACCTAATTCTTATATGATTCTCTTCTCCAAAACATAGTCTAAAAAAGCCTGTCAAAAAATTATTAATTTTGTCGAAATTTTTGTAAATATTTATTTGTCAATATTTTCGCTAATATTACCTATGCACCAATCCATTTTTTAACTTTGAATTTATTTCAGATATTGTCTTAAGCCACATGAATGTTTACATGATATTGAAATTAAAAAAAAAATCAGCAAATTTTTTGAGCCACTGTGCAGATAAATAGAATTGGTGAAAATAAAAATAATCAGTTTTTCTGTTTCCTGAAAAATCAAGTTAATGTCGTTTATGCCGTTTTGGCTTGGCGGCGTCGATGTGGCTTTCGGAATGAAGGTGGCACACGCGAAGTGACCTATGGCGAGTAAAACACATACGCTTTGACATTTCTCAATATGTAAACAAACTGATGGCCGTGTGGGTTGCGGCCACTAAAAATAATACACCCACAGTATCTCCTACTGGTCGTAAGAGGCGACTGCAGGAGCAGCTGACCGCTGTCCCTACCCAACATTCCATCTCGTCCTATACCCAACTATTTACCTAGAACCTATCTCAGCCACACCCCGAGTGTCGGATGTGTCGGATGTGTCGGATCTTGACCGTGTTTGACTGGAAGAGGTCCATTTTGCGCGGGGGTGTGTACATGTCGCGCACCCTACACACAAACCGCGTAACTTGCGCCGCTCTCCATTCATACACTCCTAAATTCCTCAATACCGAGTGATTGCCGGTATAAGCGATCTCCCACTTGCTGACCAACGGCTTCGGGCCGATGAGTTGGTAAGTGGTAGGACACTCTTTTGTCCTGGAGTTGAGAAATCGGCTTCGAAGGCGGAGGAACTATTAAGTAGTCAACGGCATAAGGATGTGGAAAGCCACGGGATGACTACCACATTATATATCCCTAGTAAAACCATCATGACGAGTAGGAGATTTAAAGATGATATGCCATGCGACCCGATTAGCAGCCGGCGTCGTCGAGTTTCCGGGCTGGACGATGTGAAATCAGAGACCGGCCACGCAACGGTGGGAACCAGGCCTTGCGTGGAAAATATGCGACTGGATAAAACAAATGAAAATGTCAGAAAATATACTGTTAAGATAGCTACATGGAACGTAAGAACTCTTTATCAGACTGGAAAACTAAACAACGTAATTAATGAAATGAAGAGGCTCAAAATTGATATTCTGGGGATGAGTGAAATAAGATGGCCAGGTAATGGTAAGTGCGAGAAGGAGGATGCAACAATATTTTTTTCAGGCAGCAGAGAAGAAGATGTCAACCATAGGCATGGAGTAGCGGTTCTAGTAAATCATAAAATCAGAAAAGATATAAAAAATTTTATTCCATATTCAGAACGCTGCATGTTGATCCAGATAAGTGCGCACCCTCTAGACATAAATATAATTCAGGTTAATGCTCCCACATCTGAGAGTACTGATGAAGAAATTGAAGAGTTTTACGAACAATTAGACGAAATCATAAAAACCTAAAGAAACAAGACATAACCATGGTAATGGGAGATTTTAACTCCAAAATAGGAAAAGGCGAAGTCAGTGATGTAGTTGGCAAGTATGGGTTGGGAACAAGAAATGAACGAGGTGATCGACTAATACAGTTTTGCCAGGAGAAAAAACCTAATTATCACTAATACCTGGTTTAAGTTACCATTAAGAAGATTGTACACTTGGAGGTCACCACAGGACAAGTCTGAGTACATCGTTAGAAATCAGATAGACTTTATAACAATCAACAAACGATTCCGTAACGCAATAATATCAGCCAAAACATATCCTGGAGCTGATATAAACTCTGACTATAATCCTCTTGTAGCCCAATTACGAGTCAGACTAAAAACCTTAATCCAGAAACAGAATAACAAAAGATTAGATATGGATCAACTTAGAAATCCCGAGATAAAAGTCAAGCTTACAAATAGCATTAATAGTAATGTGGCTTTAACAACCAATACTGATGATATTGAAAGAGACTGGATCAACATAAGGGACGCTATATACAACGGTGCGAAAGAAGTAATTGGTGACTACGAGCGGAAGAAGAAGAACGAATGGATGACAGATGAAATATTACACCTCATGGAGAGAAGGAGGGAAAACAAGAATAATCCCGAACAATATAAAGAACTGGATAGAACTGTCAGCAGAAAGATAAACGGATCCAAAGAGAAATGGTTACAAGAAAAATGTCAAGAGATAGAAGAGCTAGAACGAAGACACGATAGTTTTAACATGCATAAAAAAATTAAGGAGTTTACTTATACTTACAAGAAAAAACAGTTTGGTAAGTTAATAGATGAGAACAACAAACTTATTGTAGATAAAGAAGAACAGTTAAAGACATGGGCAATTTACATAAAAGATTTGTTTACGGATTATCGTCATATTTCTACGAACACTCTTGATCTGAATGGACCAAAAATATTGAAAAGTGAGGTGATAAAAGCTATAGATCAAACGAAAGATGGGAAAGCAACAGGATGCGATGAAATACCAGTCGAATTTTTAAAAGTTTTTAACGAGAACAACATGAATGTAGTATTGAAACTGTTCAATAAGATATACGATACTGGTCAAATTCCATCGGACTGGCTGAAATCTACATTTGTGCCCCTTCCCAAGAAATCCAATTCTAAGACGTGTAGCGAATATCGCCTTATAAGTTTAATGAGTCATACCCTTAAAGTATTCTTGCGTATTATCCATTCCAGAATACGAGCAAAATTAGAACACAGCATAAGTAAAACACAGTTCGGTTTTAGATGCGGTTTTGGAACTCGAGAGCCCCTATTTGCAATACAAGTCTTGATTCAAAAATGCCTGGATCAACAGAAAGATGTTTACGCCTGTTTTATCGAACATGAGAAAGCATTTGATACTATCAAACATGACAAACTCATAGAACTATTACATCTTTCAGGACTTGACACTAATAAGGACATCCAGATTATAAAAAATCTATATTGGAATCAAACAGCCCACATAAAGAATGGACATATGGTGAGTGAAAACATAACCATTTCTAGAGGGGTTAGACAGGGCTGTATTCTTTCGCCACTTCTTTTCAACCTGTACACGGAACAAAAATTTCTAGAGGCACTGGAAGAGTACAATGAGGGCATCAAGATTAATGCCGTACCAATAAGTAATTTTCGATATGCAGATGATACTGTTATGCTAGCCGATAACATCGAAGATTTACAGATGATGCTAAATAAAAGTAAATATGAGTAAATAAAACTGGCAACCAATTTGGACTGAAGATCAATAGAAAGAAAACTAAATTTATGGTGATCAGTAAAAAGAACATTTAACATATCGACCTGAATATTGAAGCCGAACGTATTGAAAGAGTACACCGAGTTAAATATCTGGGATATACAGTAAATGATAAGTGGGACCCAGACGTAGAGATTAGGATCCGAATTGAAATAGCAAGATCCAAATTCATAAAAATGAGAAAGCTCTTAAGCAACCGCAACCTAAGCGTTAACCTCCGATGGCGCGCCACAAAATGCTATGTACTCTCTACGCTACTTTACGGAGTAGAAGGGTGGACGTTAACAGCAGCAACTATAAAGAAGTTAGCGGCTCTAGAAATGTGGCTGTATCGACGCATACTGAGAATTCCTTGGACAGACAGAGTGACCAACACAGAGGTATTGAGACGAATGGGTAAAGAGTTGGAATTGTTAACAACTGTTAAAAGGAGGAAAGCGTCATACCTGGGCCATGTGTTCCGTAATGATAAGTACCGTCTGCTACAGCTTATCGTCGAAGGCAAGATTGAAGGTAGAAGAGGTTTGGGCAGAAAGAAGAAATCCTGGCTGAGAAACTTGAGAGAATGGTTTCAAATACCAGAAGCTGCGAACATAATACATGCGGCACAAAACAGAGAAACCTATCGTTTGATAGTCGCCAGCCTTCGGTAGAAGACGGCACATAAAGAAGAAGAAACAAACTGACAAAATACTTAATTCGTTTGCGTTACAAAATTAATAAATTTGAATAGATAGTTTGTTGGGAATGATCATAGAAAAAATAGTGTATACAACTTGCATTTAATTATTATTATGCAGCTCGTACTGTTTAAGAAACTCGCTTCATAATGACCATCATTAAATGCTCGTTGCATAATAATATACTATTGTGGTAAAAAAATATTGGTACCGTTTCATATATATCGTTAATAACAATTTTTTAAGTCTTTCTTATAATCTTCTTTTTGAGTTGAATTTATACATAACCTTCATTCAACTTTTTTTCAAAAATATCATTGTACAGCATTGTCTAAATTGTCTCAATGAGTTTGCAATAAGCTACAATTTAAACAAGATTTAATTGCATGCAATTTTTAATTAAATCAAAGTGAAACGTTTAAATAAAGCACTGACCTAGGCGGAGAAGGGCTAGTCCATGTCGAAATCGTAGGCCTTTCCCTGAACGCAGGTGGCGAAGTTTCGACTAATTGTATTTCGGGCGGAGTTCTGAAAGTACATTACACAGTTATATGTGACACAACTTTCCGGAAAACTGATTTTCTAACTGGATTTTCACTTACCCCGAAGCCGGAGAAGCCCAGGCGCTCTCTTCATCAAGTAGACCGTTACTGCAAAAGAATTCGTAATATCAATTTTTAATTGTTCTTTTAAGGTAATTGTCAGAATGGAAACAACTGGTTTATTTAACCCTCTATGTCTGAATAATACATATTATGATACAATAAAAACTGATCAATATTTCTTAGAAAATAGTCTGCAGCAAAATTAACAGTAGCGAAATGAATATTGGAAATTAAATGTAAGATAGAGAAAGCAAGACCTGCATTTCAAAAAATGACCAAGCTATTCAAATGTCATGACTATCATTACTCATAAAAGTCAGGTTACGGCGATGTTATATCTTTCCTATACTGTTGTACGGAGTTGAGTCGTGGACTTTCATAGACGCCACCTGCAAGAAAATTGAGGCTTTTGAGATGTGGCTTTATCGTCGAATCCTGAAGGTATCTTATACCGACCACGTTACTAATGAGGGTGTTTTGCTGAGAATGCAAAAAGAAAAAAACTGTTAACCACAATAAAAGCAGCCAAAATTGAATACCTCCGTCACATCATGAGAAACAGCGAAAGATATGAACTACTGCAACTAATCTTGCAAGGAAAAGTGGAGGGAAAACGTGGACCAGGAAGGCGAAGGATTTCCTGGCTGAAGAATCTACGCACATGGTTCAACACAACAACCACAAGTCTTTTTAGAGCAGCAGTGTGCAAAGTACAAATTGCCATGATGAAGATGAAGAAAAAAAAATGAATATTGAAAAGTTTATTATTATTTATACACGGTATTTTCTAACGAATGGGTCATAGCTTAACCTTCAATTCCTATAGTTAAAGTAGGTCGATTTAGCTAACTTACTTCAGTACGAAAGTTTTTGATTGATTGCAAATTCAAAGTCATAAATTTCTTATTTCAAAACATAAGTACATACTACAATATTATTTTTATATATACATAGGTACATGGTGTTGCGTTTTTTATTTTGTTTTTTAAATATTTTACTGTTTTTTTAATATATGTTTTAATTTGGGGTAAACACTTTTTTTATCAAAAATGAACAACGATTTTCAATAGTTTTTTACTTTTTTTACTTTTTTTTATTTTTCTTTTTTTGTTAATGTTTTTTTTTATTTATTTATTTTTTTTGTTATTATTTTATTATGTTTTTTTTATATATTTTTTTTCTATTTAATTTTTTCAAACTATATTTAGAAAGTATGCTTATATTGTATTATACAGTATGGTGCAAATGAAAGGAATAAATTCGTTATTTCGTAAACCGGTGACTTTAAGGAAAAATCCCGAAACAGTTCGATTTTCATTTTTAAATTATGATATTTTGGCATATATGTCATACTAGGGACGTCATTCATCTGGGCGTGATGACGTAATCGATGACGTTTTAAAATAGGAACATGGGTCGTGTGCTAGATAATTTGAAATAAACAAATATTTCAGAAATAAACATTGCTTTTCAAATAAATTCAATGTTCAAGCCAGCTTCTGCCAGCCACTACTTCTTTGAAGTTTGAACATTTAATTTAAACGAAAATCAATGTTTATTTGTGATAAAAACATTTTTGTCTGATTTCTGACAGCCATAAAATGAATGAATTTTGAAT
The DNA here is from genome assembly GCF_917563875.1 of Diabrotica virgifera virgifera. Taxonomy (NCBI): domain Eukaryota; kingdom Metazoa; phylum Arthropoda; class Insecta; order Coleoptera; family Chrysomelidae; genus Diabrotica; species Diabrotica virgifera. The sequence goes on from NC_065450.1 coordinate 717,436, forward strand.
TAAATAAATTACATACATTCTTCTTTTTTTGTCAAATAATTTAATTAAAATTTTTTTTGTATAATTTTTTTTTGTATAATTATGTAAATGTTTATATTATTGAATAGAGAATTGAACAACCTTTCAAATGAGTTAGAACACGACCCCTATTCTTATTTAAAAAAAAATCATCGATTATGTCATCACGCTTAGCTGAATGGCGTCACTTGTAAAACATACAGGGTGTGAATCGTAAAACGGGCCATAGGAAACTCAATGTAAAATTTTAACTGTTGAATTCCTGCTGCCCTAATTGTTTTACATCAAAAGTCATCAGAACTTATTTGTAGAGGATTGAAATATGTATTAAAAGCAAAAGTTACAATTGTTCTACGATTTAAACACATTCCAAAATATTGAAAAATATAATGTATTTACCGCAGTAGGTATGTGTGGGCATGTTAGGCCACACGTTACTACATATTTAACTGACAGTGTGCACACTATTGACTGAAGAAAATATCTTTATTTTTAATACGTTCTGCTTAAATGAAATAAAAAATTGACAGTTCAAATTGTTAATATAATAACTCCATTGTCACCAAATGCAACATTATACACATCATTGCACTTTGTGTGGCCTAACTTTGGCGTATTACTCTGAAAATTGTAATATATTTTTACAAAATTTTGAATAATTATTGTTCGTAGAACAATTTTATCAGTTGTTTTAAAGACAGATTTCAATCCTCTACAAATAGTTTTTTATGACTTTTGATGTAAAATAAATAGGGAAGCAGGAATTCAACAGTATAGAATTTTACATTGAGTTTACTATGGCCCGTTTTTCAATTCACCACCCGGTATATGCCAGAATATCATAATTTAAAAATAAAAATCGACCTGTTTTGGGATTTTCCCTTAAAGTCGTCGATTTTCAAAATAACGAATTTATTCCTTTCATTTGCACCATACTGTATATTATATTATTATTTTTAATTATATTATTCTATTATATTATAATATATTATATAATATAATATAATATAATATAATATAATATAATATAATATAATATAATATAATGTAATATAACATAATATATTATATTATTATTTTTATATATTTTATTCTATTATATTATAATATATTATGTTATATTACATTATATTATATTATATTATATTATATTATATTATATTATATTATATTATAAAAATAAAATGGGATAATACCCGAAGGTTGGCTGTATACCATCTAGTTAAATAAAATTAACATGAAGTAAAACTCCCTAGTGTAGTTGGTATATTTAATAAAAATTCAAAAAAATTTTAAAAATCCAAACGGATTACGTTCAAAACGTTTTCGGACTTATCAGTCCATCATCAGTGAACCTAAAAGTAAGTAATCTCACTTAGTAAAATTGAAAAGGGTAAAATTTTGAATGTTAAAAATTGAAAAGTGTGGTTACGATTACTTACTCTCTGTCCTTGCTAAATAGCCACAATGCCAAACACTGGTCAAGATGTATGTTCTAACTACATGGTGAAATCTGTTAAACAATTTGGCTTACATTGGATGCCAACGGATTAGTACTAGGTACATGATGCTCTACTCCATTAATTAAGAGATTTTTTATTATTAGGTCTACATTGAACTACGTTTAGTCTGTCAATGATTTAGAAGGAAGTTGAAATACTTCAAATGTCAGTAACATTGACATCCAGGAAAGGGAATTTTTAAGGTATTAACCAAGGTCAAGATCCAATGTGGTTACGGAAATTTAAGTTTAAGAGTGTTGGAATTTTAATTTTTAATATTAGAATTTAAATTTACTATTTTAATAAAAATATTACAACTATTACTATAAACTTGACTATAAAATTAAATTTGATCGAAATTATTGTCATAATATGGTAATGAAAACAAAATGTATGATAGAATTATTGGTTAATGAAAGTTAATAAATTTTGGGCCTAAAATAGCCTTGGGGGTGAAAGTTAAAATGTTGAAGTGATACAAAAGTTGTTTAGTGTGTATAGAAATATAAATTTGTTAACTGTAATGTTGGTTGTATAAGTCTAGTAAGATATTGATTCTGTATGAAATTAACTATTTAAAATTGGTGAGAATTGAGGTAACTGATATAAGATTGTTAGGTGAAAAATATAAATAATTGACGGAATGTGAAAATGTGTTAGTTATAGTCAAAAATATAGGAAATATAACATTATGCATAGAAAAGAAAATGAAATTATTTGATTGTAAAATTAAAACGAAGTTGATAAAATGTGTAAATGAACAAAAGATTCAAAAGAAGTGCGTCAGCCCTTTAAATAACTCTATCACCCCTAATACCACTTCGTCTATCATAAACATTCTCAAAATTTGTCTATCTCAAGATTACTTTGTTTTCAATAACAACTTTTACCAACAACCTGATGGTCTAGCAATGGGTAGTTGCTTATCCCCGTTCCTAGCTGATGTTTTTATGGATCATTTAGAATCCAACTATATCATAAAAAATACTGAGATTTTACACTGGTTCCGTTATGTAGACGATTGTTTACTTCTTATCTCAGGCGATTCCAACTCAGCACAGAATTTACTTCATAAAATAAATCAAATTCATCCAAAAATCACTTTCACCATGGAACTATAAACTTCTAACTCCATTAATTTCTTAGACCTTTCTATCACCAGACTAGATGACCATTTCAACTTTGGGATCTACCGTAAACCCACTCAAACAGATCAGGTAATTCATTCATCATCTAATCATCCTCTTTCCCACAAACTTTCTTCATTCCGTAGTTTTATCCACAGATTAAATTCTATTCCTCTTTCATCTACAGAATTTAACAAAGAATTAAACATCATTAAACAGATTGCTATAAACAATGGTTATGACCCTGATATCATCAATAAACTCCAACATAAAAGAGAGCTCAGATTACTTCAACAGTCAGCTTTTTCTTCTTCTTCATCTACAACAACTCCGATTTATGCTTCATTGCCTTTCCATAACCCTAATCTATCTGAAAGAGTTAAATACATTATTACCAACTCCTGTGATAATATAAAAATTTCTTTTAAAGTTAATAACACCCTTAACAAGAGTTTGACCAATACTAAGGATCCAATCAACTACATGAACCGTAGTGGTGTATATAAACTCTCTTGCTCAGATTGTCATGCTACCTACATCGGTAGAACTTGTAGATCTCTTGCCACCAGATCCCTAGAACATAGTAAGAGAGATACTACTTTCTCTTTCTCACATAACCTTAAAGTCAATAGACATGAACTTAAGATTCCTGAGGGTGTCCAGTTGGTGCACAATATACAGCAGAAAAACACACTCCGATTGGACTTGTATGAGGATTTGGAGATTATCCGAGACTTGAGGTCCAGTCCCAATTGTGTGAATAGACAAACCTCCTTTAATCGCAATTTTACTCCCATTCACCGTCAACTTTTTTCCTAAATTCCTTGTTTTTTTCAATTTTTCTTTCACACTTAGCAACTTTCCTGACCTCACCCATAAAACCTTTAACTTAACCTTCTTTTTCATTCTTTTTTCATACTTCACTTCCTCCTATTTCCAAAATCTCCTTTCATACTAATCATTTACTCTACAACCCCCAGTAACACCAACACAACTAATTCACCCTTTGCCATTTTCTCACCCTACTTTTCCCTTCATAAATCATTGACCTTATCTATTTATCTATTCGCCTCTTGGGTCTTTACTTCGTTCGTTGGTCTTTTCCAAAATGTTTTACTACGCTATTCATTTAATTCTTCTTTTTCATACAGGTCCTTTTTCCTTTTAATTTTATATTTCTTTTTCTTGTTATTTTTCTTTTAAAAAAAAATTTTTTTCTTAAATATTCAAAAAGAAAATTTTAATGCATTTAACTTTCTAGCCACTCTAATCTCTAACTTTACAACTTTATTCTTATTTTACTATTTTTAACTTTTAATTATTTTACAAATACAGTTTGTGTCTTGTGCATCCGGCTGACGCACTTCTTTTGAATCTTTTGTTCATTTACACATTTTATCAACTTCGTTTTAATTTTACAATCAAATAATTTCATTTTCTTTTCTATGCATAATGTTATAATATCTCCTATATTTTTGACTATAACTAACACATTTTCACACTCCGTCAATTATTTATATTTTTCACCTAACAATCTTATATCAGTTACCTCAATTCTCACCAATTTTAAATAGTTAATTTCATACAGAATCAATATCTTACTAGATTTATACAACCAACATTACAGTTAACAAATTTATATTTCTATACACACTAAACAACTTTTGTATCACTTCAACATTTTAACTTTCACCCCAAGGCTATTTTAGGCCCAAAAAATTATTAACTTTCATTAACCAATAATTCTATCTTACATTTTGTTTTCATTACCATATTATGACAATAATTTCGATCAAATTTAATTTTATAGTCAAGTTTATAGTAATGGTTGTAATATTTTTATTAAAATAGTAAATTTAAATTCTAATATTAAAAATTAAAATTCCAACACAGTCTTAAACTTAAATTTCCGTAACCACATTGGATCTTGACCTTGGTTAATACCTTAAAAATTCCCTTTCCTGGATGTCAATGTTACTGACATTTGAAGTATTTCAACTTCCTTCTAAATCATTGACAGACTAAACGTAGTTCAATGTAGACCTAATAATAAAAAATCTCTTACTTAATGGAGTAGAGCATCATGTATCTAGTACTAATCCGTTGGCATCCAATGTAAGCCAAATTGTTTAACAGATTTCACCATGTAGTTAGAACATACATCTTGACCAGTGTTTGGCATTTTGGCTATTTAGCAAGGACAGAGAGTAAGTAATCGTAACCACACTTTTCAATTTTTAACATTCAAAATTTCACCCTTTTCAATTTTACTAAGTGAGATTACTTACTTTTAGGTTTACTGATGATTTGATGATGGACTGATAAGTCCGAAAACGTTTTGAACGTAATCCGTTTGGATTTTTAAAAATTTTTTAGAATTTTTATTAAATATACCAACTACACTAGGGAGTTTTACTTCATGTTAATTTTATATTATATTATATTATAATATATTATATTATATTATATTATATTATATTATATTATATTATATTATATTATATTATATTATATTATATTATATTATATTATATTATATTATATTATATTATATTATATTATATTATATTATATTATATTATATTATATTATATTATATTATATTATATTATATTATATTACATTATAATATATTATATTATATTATATATTTTATTATTATTTTTACTTAAAAAAGGAATACCATATTCATCTCGCTAAACTCAACCGTTTTCGAGATATACCGAATTTTTTGCATATATTATCATTGTAGTTACACCCGATAAATAAACTTAAACTACAATAATTTTCAAAAATGTATCGCAAATTTCTTAAAATGGAATTTGCAATACAATGACATAAATATGAGAACTTGCATATAACGGTTCCAAGTTTATTTTTCAGGTGTAACTACAATAATATTATACAAAAAATTATGTTACATCGTAGATTTAAAATGCGTTTATTGAAAAGTGCGTTTATGAATGTGGTATACTTGTTTTAATAAAAATATTATGATAATAAAAGTTTTGATTCAAAAAGTATGGAGAGTGGAGGATAAAAAAAAATTAACGTATTTAATGAGCGCTGAAAGACGTATGTGGCGCCCTCTGGGTAATACATCATTTTTGGTGGCGACTTTAGATGTCTCGTCCCAAATAACTCCCTGCTTACCAAATTTCGTGTGGTTGTCCCATGTCTGTCAGGAAATATTCAAGAATAAATAAAATAAAAGTTTAATTTGGACACCCTGCATTTCGGGTATTATCAACTTTCGTACTAAAGTAAGTTAGCTTAAATAGACCTATTTTATGCTTAGGAATCTAAGGCTAGGCTATGGCCTATTCGTTACCAAACACCATGTATAATTAGTATACATGATATAGCCTTGCAAGCGTTATTCACGGCTACGACGTTCCCGATAAAACAGATATTCAAGATGCTCTCCGTTCAGTTTCAAGCCTTTTCGTGGCGTTCACGAAGGTTGTCAATCGGGGCTATGAACTGAGGCTGTTGAACAGCACGTTGCGTTGTGTTGAATATCAGACGGGGATCGGTACGAAAAATAGCCTGCTTCAGCATTCCCCATATGTACGTATCAGGCGTTAGTTCTGGTGAGTGTGATGGGTATGAATAATCACTGCTACGCGAAATAAGGCGAACCCCAAAATAATCGCGCAGCATTCGGAAATACTGGTCGTGTGGAAGGTTGCTCCTTCCTGCTGAAGCCATTGTCGATTGAGTGGTAGCACTCCTTTGTAACAGTTAACGGCGTTCCATAGTTTACTTCACTGAAATTAGAGCTTCACGATGCGATACAATATCGATACTTTTTAAGTATTGAGTATTGTATTGGTTATGCCAATGAAGTATCGTATCGAGTATCGATATCGGCAATACTTTCTTATAAAAATATCGTATTGATATTGATTTCGATAAGAGATCGATACAATAATCGATAACATATCGACATAAAAAGAATAATTATACATCTAAGCTGTGTAGGCTCTTTATGTCCACTTTTGCATACTTGGCAAATGGGCATTATTCTAAAAATATTACAAATATTTCTTATAAGATACAGATGCATATAAAAATTAAATATGGCTGAATGCTTCTTTGAAACGACTAATACTTACTAATTCTGTATCTATTGTTTAAAAACTACTTTTGAAAAGATAGGGAAATCCCGGAGATTCGGAATAAATCGCAATTCATTATTTTTGTTGAAAATTATTTTTGCGTCATAATCATTTACTTCCATAATATTGCCACAACTGCCACATGATATAAACAGTGTAATCATAACAGTCATTTAGTCACTCTCAAGAGCTTCAATTTCAAGCACTCAAGTCGTAAAATATTATAATGTGAGCTCCACACTCTCGCCGAAGTCGATTGAGGTTCAACAAGTACGAGAGTGTAAACGGCCACCTTGTGCAACTTTGCCTCATTTCGTTCTACTTCCATTCTCTGTCGGTCTGGCCCGTCCGAATCAAAGGGATCTTTATCGGTATCGCACCGCTCTTTGTCGGTATCGCACTTCCTCGCGAAGTAGAACGAGTGTGTATAGAGGTACTTCGGACTTCGCGTCGGTCAACTTTGGCGAAGTAACTTCTCCGAGAGTGTGGAGCCCGCTTAACAGCTGATGCTTGGGTTGCAGATCACTTATCTAAATGCCTATTCCACGAAATATAATTAAACAACTGTGGCGTTTTATATTTTTTCTCGATATCGATATTTTCAATAATATCGAGGCAAGCGTATCGACAATACAAGAGTAATGTATTGATATGAGTATCGTATCGACATTAATATTGCTAAGGTGTGTATTGTATCGGTATCGTATTGATTTTCAATACGATATTAATACAATATCGATATTTTTATCGAATATCGTGAAACTCTAAATGAAATAGGGATCTAATATGCCAAGTGGGGATACAGCACACGAAATGGTAACACGATCACTTTGAACGGGGTGCTCGACGATTACGTCGGAGCGTTCCAATCCAAGAAATCGTATTGTCTGCATATTAAGCCCAAATGCATCTGCAACTGATTTTAAGCTTGAATCGTTTTCGCGACCTTTTCCGTATGACCGAAAATAGTACTCTCGTTAGAAATTTTGTTTGCAACACTCTGAGAATTATCCTGAAGCATTTAATATTACCAGAATATTCACATGTTATAGCGATGTTACGAAACCACTCAGCAATTTTGGGCGCATGGCACCAAGAAATTTGACGCATACGCATTTCAGTAGGTACTGTTTATTTTGCCGCATACCGTATAAGGTGTGTCAAAAGCATGATAGTACGACAACCAGAGATAAAGCCACGCGCATGAATAAGCCTGTCTCTCTTTCTTCCATGCCTACGTCACTGACCGAAAAACACCAGGCCAAATGTTCGATTTTTAACTGGGGTTTGTTATTTTTATGCAGTTTGCGAAAGTTTTCGGAAAGCATAAAGCTATATTTTCGGGATAAAATTCTTAAATGTAATTAGAAATAGTCATTACTGCCCTTTCAGCATTGTATTATTGTTAGTATTAAATCTTTGCGACTACTCTTTCTAGATTTAAAAAGGGTTTTAACATCAATTATTTAACAACATATAATTTAAATCAAGATTGCTTAGAAGGACTATTCTCAGTAATACGTGCGATTGGAGGTTTACATGATCATCCGTCTCCTTTGCAATTTAAATACCGTCTTCTTAATTTTATTATGGGTCGGCACGATGAAGTTATTTCACTCTCAGCTTATGTAAGTAACCTACCACAAACAACAAACATGTCACTTCAAAACATGAAAGCAGGAAGCTCTTTGAATCCTGATTGTTACAACAATGACGTAGTAGATTCATTGATGATAACAGAACCACTCTTCCAAACTATTCAAAACCATCAAACAGATTTTGAAATGGAAGAGTTGTATCATGATGGACTAGAAAATTTAGTTGGTTTCATAGCTTTCAAGCTACAACATGAAGACTAATGAAGAGAGTTTGGGCAGTTCTACAAATAGTAACACTTCTTCCTCGTGGGTAAATTATCTCTCAGAAGGGGGTTTGGTGAAGCGTTCAGAAATATTACTTACGAACTGTCGTGAACTAGAAAATATTTTTTGCCAATTCAATGGAGACACTATTAAAGTTGGCATCAAAAATTATCAAAAATCTTTATTGGAAAGATCAGTTCATGCTAAATTATTTGGTAATGTGAAAAAACTATTTTTTAGATGTCGGATGTATTTTTGAATGCGAGTTTTGAAATAAAAGTTGAAAGAAAAGTCTAAAATACAAAAAAAAAATTGCAAAAATCGTTAAGTAAAATTAATAAAATGTAATATTGTTTTTTTTGTTTTTGTTTTGTTTTTTTGTTGTTTTTTTTTGTTTTGTATTTTTTTGGGATCGAGGGATGTGCTCTTTTTCTAGTCAGCGTAAAGCTGAGCGGGAAAAGAACTAATCTTAGGGGATGAGTTTTGCTTGAAGAATCTTAGAACTTTGCATCTCCTTAAACCATATCAAGACCGCTGGGTACTCCCAACATTGAATGGGGGTGTGTAATCTTTGATTGCACCCTTCTCGTGGTGGCCCTGTTGAAACTAAACTTAGCGGATCTAGACTACATAGATAGTCGATAAACAATCCCTGCGGTAATATGCAGATAGATAAGGTTATACCTGGAGATTAGGATAGTAATATTAACTCTAGTTAAAGCAACCATCAAAGTAAGAGTAGGTGGAGGCTGTCCACAAGGAGAAGTTCTGTCACCTCTACTTTGAGCAACCTTGGTAGATGATCTCAAAAATCTCTCCACAGAAGACTTTTTTGTCTAAGATACACTGACGATATATCATTCGTCATCAGGGGCAGGTTTGCCCAGCTGGTGTCTGGGAAAATGTAAGCAGCCCCAAATATAGTTGACGACCGGTGTAAATAGGTGACATTCAATGCTCAGAAAACAAATCGCGAACTGCACCCAAAGGACAGCACTAGAAGGCTTAAAACTACCGGTGCTGGGAGGAAAAGAGATTTCATTTGCCAAAAAAACAAAATACCTTGGGGTTTATACTGATCATAGGCTGAAAAGGATCCATCTAAATCTATCTACTAATTTTGTTTTCGTAATTTTAATACTTTTTTGAAACTTTAGTTTTTTTATTATTTGTTAAAAACCATCTTTTATTTGACGCGGTTTATTTAAAGTTTTCTGCATGTCAAGAAATCTCTTAAATTTTTGCAGTGAAAAATCTATTTTTTTTAGTACAGTACCTACATAATACAGGGTGTTTCATTAATAATTGTCTCTATAGTAACTGGAGAAACCTTAGCACAAAATACGAAGATTTAACCCAAAACACTTAAATAAAATGTGGTTCCTTACTGAGTTACAGGGTGTTTTATCTAAAAATTTAAAAATTATTTTTGCTCAGCATTTTAAAACTATTCAACTTATCCTTTTCATACTTGGCAGAAACTGTGACTACTATACACCCTACTAAATTATGATAAACAAACGTTTCTAGCTACCACCAGAGGCGTACGACAGGGGATAGTAAATGGTTGACCCTTCTCAAATTCTACGCCACTGGTGGAATTACTATTTTAGTGCCATTTTTAGATTCTCCAATACTTTCTACGTAAATAATATACTCAACATTGGTAACGATAAAGTCATTAGTTTTCTAGATATTTGAAGTTAAATATGAAACGGCACAGTTATTTTGATATATGATTAAAATTTAAAAATTATTTGTACCCAGTACTCTAAAACTATTTGGCGTATCCTTATAATACTTTCCAGAAAGTGTAGGTACTCTACACCCTACTAAATTAAGATAAATATACGTTTATAGCTACTACCAGAGGCGTACGACAGGGGATAGTGGCTGGTTGACCCTTCCCAAATTCTACGCCACTGACGAAATTGCTATTTTAGTGTTTTTTTGGATTTTTCAATACTTTTTTTGTAAATAATGTACTTCTCATTCGTAACGATAAAATGATTAGTTTTCGAGATATTTGAAATTAAAAATGAAGGGACACAATACATTAATCAAAATAATCGTGTCTTTTCATTTTTAACTTCAAAGATCTCGAAAACTAATGACTTTATCGTTACGAATGAAGAGTATATTATTTTCATGGAAAGTATTAGAGAATCTAAAAATTGAACTAAAATAGCAATTGCGCCAGTGGCGTAGAATTTGGAAAGGGTCAACCAAACATTCACTTTCCCCCGTCGTACGCCTCTGGTAATAGACAGAAACGTTTGTTTAACATAATTTAGTAGTTTTTATAGTACCTATACTTCCTGCCAAGTATGAAAAGGATACGTCGGATAGTTCTAAAATGCTGAGCAAAAATAATTATTAAATTTTTAGATAAAACACCCTGTAATTCAGTAAGGAACCACATTTTATTTAAGTGTTTTAGGTTCAACCTTCGTATTTTGTGCTAAGGATTCTCCAGTTACTATATGGACAATTATTAATTAAACACCTTGTATATTGTATTATTTTACTGGTATGATAATAATAATTCATCAAAGTATAAATTAAACAGTGTAACAGAACAGACGAACGGCAATTTCAGTTATTTAATAACACGAGAATGTATAAAACCGTATAAAACTCACCGGTGTTGAGCTGCCCCCCCCCCCCCAAACAAATAAGCCAGATTTATGAGCTATTTATGAGCTTTCATTTTCCGCAAACTAAAAATTTTTGAGCTCGTTCCACTGAGCAGGAATTTAATACTTTAGTGGAGGGGCTGAGTGAACCCCCCCACTACTTAAAAATAGGAATATTGAATCGGTTTTTGCGGCACAATTACGAGCTATTTATGAGCTCTGGAAATTATATAGCTTCGATTTTTGAGCTCATCCCATTCACCCCCAAACAACCCTTTAATTGGATTTTACTTAAGAGAAAAATGCTGAGAAAACTTAAAATATATCGTATTGCGGATATAATTCCTATAGCTTATATACTCTAAGAATAAACTATTAAACCACGTGCATTTCGATTATTGAGCTACAACCCCTTCGCAAGAAAACCACCCTATTTTCCCGGCTTAAGAGAAAGTTGTACTTAAAATACAATAAATTAATTATTTGGCGACTACACATCGTTTAATAATTTATAAGCTCCCAAATTACGCGCATTTAGATCAGTAACTTGCAATTTATTTTGTATAGTGCAGTCACTGAAGGTAAAAATCAACGATTACCTTCAATTTCGGTGAACCTTCATCGATTTTCACGAAAATTGGTCAGTGGTTAGAGGATACCTCAAAAACCAAAGGTGACATGGTAGCACCTTGCGCCTTTACCCTTTACCGAAATTATTTTATAAAAAATAACTGCACAAATCTATAAAAGAACAAATTATAAGCAAAATTTATTATATAAAGTTATTAAAATAATTCAATACTTTTTAAGTTATCAAACATCAAAAATTTTAATTATTCGTGAAAAAATTGCATGATTTGAAGAGGTTTTTCGTAAATCACTGAAAAACTGTAAGTTTTTACAAAAAAGTTAATAGTAGTTTAATTCGTATAGCTTATATTCTAAGAAAAAACTCTTAAGTCACGCGCCTTTCGATTAATGAGCTACAACCCCTTCGCAAGGATACCATCCCATATTCCCGGCTTAAGAGAAAGTTGTACTTAAAATAATTTAATTTAATTATTTGGCGACTAGATATCGTTTAATAATTTATGAGCTCGCAAAATATACGCATCTCAATTATTGAATTGCCATTTTCTTTCTATAGTGCAGTCACTGAAGGTAAAAATCAACTATGACCTTCGATTTCTGTAAATCTCCATTCATTTTCACGAAAATTGGTGAGCGGGTAGAGGATACGCCAAGAAAGAAAATTAACAATAACAACTTAGCCGGGGGTATATGTCACCCCTTCTCGGGAGTAAAAATTATTTTATTAAAAATAACACCACAAAACAAGAGAGGGACAAATTCTAAGCAAAATTTGTTATACAAGGTGTCCCAAAAGTAGTGAAACGGTCGAATATTTCACGAACTAAACAACGTATCGAAAAACTGAAAAAAACGTGTTCAATCATTTTCAAAAATCTATCCAATGACACCAAACAACAACCCCCACTACACCCCCTGAAGGTGGGGTGGGGGGTAACTTTAAAATCTCAAATAGAAACCCCCAGTTTTTCTTGCAGATTTTAATTCGTTACGTAAAAGTAAGCAACTTTTATTCAAGATATTTTTTCGAACTGTGGATAGATGGCGCTATAATTGGGAAAAACGATTTATCCTGATACCATAGGTAAATTATAGAAACGGTCCAATATCTCACGAAATACACTTCCAAATGAGAAACTAAAAAGCAGATTTTTAATATCTTTCGAAAACCTTTCGAATAACACCAAACGTGACCCTCCAACCCACCCCCTGGAGGTGGGGTGGAGGGTAACTTTAAAATGTTAAATAGCAACCCCCACTTTTTATTACCGATTCGGATCCGTCATGAAAAATTAAGCAACATTTATTTGAAACATTTTTTACAATTGTTAATAGATGGCGCTTTAATTGGAAAAATACGATTTATTAGCGCCATTTATCAGAAATTTGAAAAAATGTTTCGAATTAATGTTGCTTAATTTTTATGACGAATCCGAATCTGCGATAAAAAGTGGGGGTTGCTATTTAAGATTTTAAAGTTACCCCCCACCCTACCTCCAGGGGGTGGGTTGGAGGGTCATGTTTGGTGTTATTCGATAGGTTTTCGAAAAAGATTAAAAATCTGTTTTTTGGTTTCTCATTTGGAAGTGTATGTCGTGAGATACTAGACCGTTTCTATAATTTTACCTATGGTATCAGGATAAATCGTTTTCTCAATTATAGCGCCATTTATCCACAGTTCGAAAAAATGTCTTGAATAAAAGTTGCCTACTTTTACATAACAAATCCAAATCTGCAAGAAAAACTGGGGGTTTCTATTTAAGATTTTAAAGTTACCCCCACCCCACCTCCAGGGGGTGTAGTGGGGATTGGCGTTTGGTGTCATTGGATAGATTTTTGAAAATGAGTAAACACGTATTTTTCAGTTTTTCGATCCGATGTTTAGTTCGCGAAATATTCGACCGTTCCCCTACTTTTGAGACACCCTATATAATGTTATTAAAATAAATCAATACTTTTTGAGTTATTAAATATCAAATGTTTTAATTTTTGTGAAAGAAAATGCATGTTTTAAAGCATTTTTTCATAAATAACTTAAAAACTGTAAGTTTTTACAAAAAAGTTTTCATCACTAAAATTGAAGCTAATAAAAAATATAATAAATTGCTGACTTGAAAAACCTTTTAATATAAATTTAAAGTAAGTTATAGGTAATTAAATGTATAGCTTTTTCTGCGACTATTCAAATCTAAGGATTCAAGCTTAAATAACGGGAAAGAGATGCATTTTATAACACTTAGGTACTAAATACTTGTCAAAGTACTTAGAAATACCTATCAAATGAGCTCCAGAAAAAGTTGATAACATCAAAATTTGTACTCCAAAAATTTTTACAAAAAAATGAATTTTTTTTTAGTCACTCTGTTAATTTTTATGATATCAGGCACATCCAACTATTTGAAAGGTAATTTCAAGAGCTATAAAACTGTATTACATTTAGGCCCGATACTTTACTGCCGTGCTAAGCCCAAAGGCGGTAACTGATTTTTTATCGAAAATGAGATTTTTGTATTTTTAGGTAGAATAGGGTATTTAGTATATATTTATAAAGTTTTTGGAGTTGTAAAAGCATTATATTTTAAATAAAATTACAATTTTGTTAGCGGTATCTACACTTTTCAGTTAAAATACTAAGCCATTTGGCGGTAAATGTTAAATACTATGGCGTTTTGACGGTATCTGCTACAGTTGCCGTCCATATACCATAGAAATATATAGAAACCGCCAAATCGCCTTAGTATTACGAAGTAAATTCGGCCTAACTTTACAAGGTTAAATTATTGTGTTAGTTAAAACAGTTGTGTTAGTAAAAGAAATAATTAGCGAGGATGAGGAGAACTTTTCGAGATTATTATATCTATTGAAATGTATTTTCATTTTTGTTTATAGTGTTTCAAGGATTAACCAATTATGTTGTCCTAAACAATATGACTCTGCTCCAAGTGGATGATTTATATCTTGAATTAGGCAGTAAGAGATTTTCACATTTAAAAATATTCCTTTTTTAATTAGGTTTTAAAAACTTAATAATATATCCACAAGCTGTCCACAAGCATTTTTAGAAAAAGAGACTTAAAATATTTTGTTTTTTAGAAAATCAAGTAGAGTCGAGTAAGAGTTGTGAAACACGAGGTGAAACCACTGAAGACAACATTATAGAAAGAGGACAATTTATTGTAAAGTAATTACAAGAGGTGAAAAAAAATTATGTTCAGCCTGTACAGGCGCAAGGTGTGTCTCATACTTAAAGTTTTCATGTCATAAAGCTCTATAATAACATGTCGTAAATAAATAGCGAACCTTTGTCGCTAAGAATATAATAACTGAAAATAGAAAGTGCAAAGTATGGTTTACAATCACATTCACAGTTCAAGAATTCTTTAAAAGGCTTAACATCAGCAGATAACAATCGGAAGGGATTCTGTTTTTTCCTAGTATAAGTACAGTTTCGCCTAAATTATTAGACGCACTAGAAAATATTTTACAAAAAATGTTAATTATGAGGTAATACCATTGTAATACTAAATAGGTTTTTCGGTATGTACCAGACACAAGGTATGTTGTTCGGTTGTCTATTTAATTGTCTATATTGAATCACAAATTGAACATTATTATTAATGAACCAATATGTATTTATTGACTCTTGAAAGAAAACAGATATAACGACAACTAAATATTGTCAATATTTGTTGTCATATCGTGGCTCAACAAAATAATAACATTTAATAGTACTTTAATTCTTTCAATTTAATAAACTTAAATACACAGAAAAGCTTTTTATTTCATATCAATCACAACTGTAAACCACATACCGCTAATAAGCTTAGTATTATAGTAAGTTTTGATAAAACGTTTTAGCGGTATCTACCTCTTTTTATATAAAACTTTGTTTTAAAATATAATTAATGGTTCCCTTAATAAACTGGGGCATATATCCATGCATTAAATCTATTAGCTAGTCCATAAATCCCTAACGGGCCAAAATTGTAGCATTCAATTTTGAAATCGATTTTGCCACCATTTTTTCAAATGTTAGTTACCGCCTTTGGGCCTAGCACGGCAGTTTATGTCTCGATTAACAGCCGGTTAGTTCACCGGGATTTAATCGTGACCTCTTTGGGGTCTCTTGCGTTGTAATAAATGCAATTATAAATATTATTATTCTTATTTATAATCATAATAAAACTTGTAATTGCATTTATTACAACGCAAGAGACCCTAAACTTTATTTTTTAGGATAATAGGTTAAAGGGCTCCAGTTACATTGTTCTCGTGGTAAAATTTAGGCTTAAACGTTTCTATCTTCGTTATTTTGATTCATATATAAATCAAAAGACAAATAAAATCTTTGCTAATAAAAAAACTCAAATTTCGTTATCTATCATTTTTTACGTCAATCGAGTATTGTTGGAGTTATTATTTTAAATATGATCTAAAAAAATAAAGTATTTGAAAGATTAAATGTTTTACAGTTTTATACCTGTATACTTTATAAGTATAAATTTTGATGCAATCAACTTTTTCTGGAGCTCATTTTTGATAGGTATTTCTAAGTACTTTGACAATTATTTAGTACCTAAATGTTATAAAATGCTCTTTCCCGTTATTTAAGCTTGAATCGTTAGATTTGAACAGTCGCAGGAAAAAAATATACGTTTAATTACCAATAACTTACTTTAAATTAACATTAAAGGGTTTTCCAAGTAAGCAATTTATTATATTTTTTATTAGGTTCAATTTTAGTGATGAAAACTTTTTTGTAAAAACTTATAGTTTTTGTGATATTTATGAAAAATAGCTTTAAAGCATGCATTTTCTTTCACAAAAATTAAAATATTTGATCTTTAATAACTCAAAAATTATTGATTTATTTTAATAACATTATATAACAAATTTTGCTTAGAATTTGTCCCTCTCTCGATTTGTGGGGTTATTTTTAATAAAGTAATTTTCACCCCCGAGAAGGGGTGACATATACCCCAGGCTAAAACCGTAAGTTGTTATTGTCAATTCGTGAAAATGAATTGAGATTTACCGAAATCGAAGGTCATAGTTGATTTTTACCTTCAGTCACTGCACTATAGAAAGAAAATGGCAATTCAATAATTGAGATGCGTATATTTTGCGAGCTCATAAATTATTAAACGGTATGTAGTCGCCAAATAATTAATTTAAATTATTTTAAGTACACGCTCTCTTAAGCCGGAAATATGGGACGGTTTTCTTGCGAAGGGGTTGTAGCTCAATAATCGAAAGGCGCCTGATTTAAGAGTTTATTCTTAGAATATAAGCTATACGAATTAAACTACTATTAAGTTTTTTGTAAAAACTTACAGTTTTTCAGTGATTTACGAAAAACCGCTTCAAAACATGTATTTTTTCACGAATAATTAAAATCTTTGATCTTTAATAACTTAAAAAGTATTAAAAAGAAAAAGAAAATAATCGTTTTCGTTTTGATTCAATTCGAGTCTCTTGCCATCCTCTGACACGGTGTTTCTGGATCTTTATCCTTTATCAAAGAGGCTATTGCAAGTAGACTGAATTGAATCAACTCGAGACGAAGAAGAACTGCATCTATTAAAATATCTGCAGTATATTGTGGTTAGACTGTCCTCTAACGGGGAATGACAAAATAAATAAAATAAATTTCGACCACGAGTCAGGATTCTGTTAACCGAGATACTATAGTATCAAGCGGCGCCGCTAGGAGGAGCTTCTCCAACAATGCATCTCAGAATACCTTAAGAACACTTGGTCATTTTGTACTCTAAACCGAGTAAAGCATGAAAAAGAAAAAGAAAATAATCGTTTTCGTTTTGATTCAATTCGAGTCTCTTGCCATCCTCTGACACGGTGTTTCTGGATCTTTATCCTTTATCAAAGAGGCTATTGCAAGTAGACTGAATTGAATCAACTCGAGACGAAGAACTGCATCTATTAAAATATCTGCAGTATATTGTGGTTAGACTGTCCTCTAACGGGGAATGACAAAATAAATAAAATAAATTTCGACCACGAGTCAGGATTCTGTTAACCGAGATACTATAGTATCAAGCGGCGCCGCTAGGAGGAGCTTCTCCAACAATGCGTCTCAGAATACCTTAAGAACACTTGGTCATTTTGTACTCTAAACCGAGTAAAGCATGAAAAAGAAAAAGAAAATAATCGTTTTCCTTTTGATTCAATTCGAGTCTCTTGCCATCCTCTGACACGGTGTTTCTGGATCTTTATCCTTTATCAAAGAGGCTATTGCAAGTAGACTGAATTGAATCAACTCGAGACGAAGAAGAACTGCATCTATTAAAATATCTGCAGTATATTGTGGTTAGACTGTCCTCTAACGGGGAATGACAAAATAAATAAAATAAATTTCGACCACGAGTCAGGATTCTGTTAACCGAGATACTATAGTATCAAGCGGCGCCGCTAGGAGGAGCTTCTCCAACAATGCGTCTCAGAATACCTTAAGAACACTTGGTCATTTTGTACTCTAAACCGAGTAAAGCATGAAAAAGAAAAAGAAAATAATCGTTTTCGTTTTGATTCAATTCGAGTCTCTTGCCATCCTCTGACACGGTGTTTCTGGATCTTTATCCTTTATCAAAGAGGCTATTGCAAGTAGACTGAATTGAATCAACTCGAGACGAAGAAGAACTGCATCTATTAAAATATCTGCAGTATATTGTGGTTAGACTGTCCTCTAACGGGGAATGACAAAATAAATAAAATAAATTTCGACCACGAGTCAGGATTCTGTTAACCGAGATACTATAGTATCAAGCGGCGCCGCTAGGAGGAGCTTCTCCAACAATGCGTCTCAGAATACCTTAAGAACACTTGGTCATTTTGTACTCTAAACCGAGTAAAGCATGAAAAAGAAAAAGAAAATAATCGTTTTCGTTTTGATTCAATTCGAGTCTCTTGCCATCCTCTGACACGGTGTTTCTGGATCTTTATCCTTTATCAAAGAGGCTATTGCAAGTAGACTGAATTGAATCAACTCGAGACGAAGAAGAACTGCATCTATTAAAATATCTGCAGTATATTGTGGTTAGACTGTCCTCTAACGGGAAATGACAAAATAAATAAAATAAATTTCGACTACGAGTCAGGATTCTGTTAACCGAGATACTATAGTATCAAGCGTAATATAGTATTAGAGTACAAAATGACCAAGTGTTCTTAAGGTATTCTGAGACCCATTGTTGGAGAAGCTCCTCCTAGCGGCGCCGCTTGATACTATAGTATCTCGGTTAACAGAATCCTGACTCGTGGTCGAAATTTATTTTATTTATTTTGTCATTCCCCGTTAGAGGACAGTCTAACCACAATATACTGCAAATATTTTAATAGATGCAGTTCTTCTTCGTCTCGAGTTGATTCAATTCAGTCTACTTGCAATAGCCTCTTTGATAAAGGATAAAGATCCAGAAACACCGTGTCAGAGGATGGCAAGAGACTCGAATTGAATCAAAACGAAAACGATTATTTTCTTTTTCTTTTTCATGCTTTACTCGGTTTAGAGTACAAAATGACCAAGTGTTCTTAAGGTATTCTGAGACGCATTGTTGGAGAAGCTCCTCCTAGCGGCGCCGCTTGATACTATAGTATCTCGGTTAACAGAATCCTGACTCGTGGTCGAAATTTATTTTATTTATTTTGTCATTCCCCGTTAGAGGACAGTCTAACCACAATATACTGCAGATATTTTAATAGATGCAGTTCTTCTTCGTCTCGAGTTGATTCAATTCAGTCTACTTGCAATAGCCTCTTTGATAAAGGATAAAGATCCAGAAACACCGTGTCAGAGGATGGCAAGAGACTCGAATTTAATCAAAACGAAAACGATTATTTTCTTTTTCTTTTTCATGCTTTACTCGGTTTAGAGTACAAAATGACCAAGTGTTCTTAAGGTATTCTAAGACGCATTGTTGGAGAAGCTCCTCCTAGCGGCGCCGCTTGATACTATAGTATCTCGGTTAACAGAATCCTGACTCGTGGTCGAAATTTATTTTATTTATTTTGTAATTCCCCGTTAGAGGACAGTCTAACCACAATATACTGCAGATATTTTAATAGATGCAGTTTTTCTTCGTCTCGAGTTGATTCAATTCAGTCTACTTGCAATAGCCTCTTTGATAAAGGATAAAGATCCAGAAACACCGTGTCAGAGGATGGCAAGAGACTCGAATTGAATCAAAACGAAAACGATTATTTTCTTTTTCTTTTTCATGCTTTACTCGGTTTAGAGTACAAAATGACCAAGTGTTCTTAAGGTATTCTGAGACGCATTGTTGGAGAAGCTCCTCCTAGCGGCGCCGCTTGATACTATAGTATCTCGGTTAACGGAATCCTGACTCGTGGTCGAAATTTATTTTATTTATTTTGTCATTCCCCGTTAGAGGACAGTCTAACCACAATATACCGCAGATATTTTAATAGATGCAGTTCTTCTTCGTCTCGAGTTGATTCAATTCAGTCTACTTGCAATAGCCTCTTTGATAAAGGATAAAGATCCAGAAACACCGTGTCAGAGGATGGCAAGAGACTCGAATTGAATCAAAACGAAAACGATTATTTTCTTTTTCTTTTTCATGCTTTACTCGGTTTAGAGTACAAAATGACCAAGTGTTCTTAAGGTATTCTGAGACGCATTGTTGGAGAAGCTCCTCCTAGCGGCGCCGCTTGATACTATAGTATCTCGGTTAACAGAATCCTGACTCGTGGTCGAAATTTATTTTATTTATTTTGTCATTCCCCGTTAGAGGACAGTCTAACCACAATATACTGCAGATATTTTAATAGATGCAGTTCTTCTTCGTCTCGAGTTGATTCAATTCAGTCTACTTGCAATAGCCTCTTTGATAAAGGATAAAGATCCAGAAACACCGTGTCAGAGGATGGCAAGAGACTCGAATTGAATCAAAACGAAAACGATTATTTTCTTTTTCTTTTTCATGCTTTACTCGGTTTAGAGTACAAAATGACCAAGTGTTCTTAAGGTATTCTGAGACGCATTGTTGGAGAAGCTCCTCCTAGCGGCGCCGCTTGATACTATAGTATCTCGGTTAACAGAATCCTGACTCGTGGTCGAAATTTATTTTATTTATTTTAAAAAGTATTGACTTATTTTAATAACTTTATATAATAAATTTTGATTTTAATTTGTTCTTTTATTGATTTGTGCAGTTAATTTTATAAAATAATTTTCACCCACGAGAAGGGGCGGTATCCACCCTCAGGGTAAAGACGCAAGGTGGTACCATGTCACCTTTGTTTCTTGACGTATCCTCTAACCACTGACCAATTTTCATGAAAATCGATGAAGGTTCACCGAAATTGAAGGTAATCGTTGATTTTTACCTTCAGTAGCTGCACTATACAAAATAAATTGAAATTTACTGATCTAAATGCGCGTAATTTGGAATCTTATAAATTTTTAAATGATATGTAGTCGCCAAATAATTAATTTAATGCATTTTAAGTACAACTTTCTCTTAAGCCGGGAAGATAGAGTGGTTTTCTTGCGAAGGGGTTGTATCTCAATAATCGAAGTGCAGGTGATTTAATAGTTTATTCTTAGGGCCGGTTGTTCGAACGCTAATCAACAATGATCACTATCAAATATTTAATTACTGTCACCAAAACTGTCAATGTCAACTTTTATTGGGTTGCTGAAAACATAATTGATAAAAATTATGAGATTAGTTAATCAATTAACATAATTATTAACATAATTGATTAAGTAATTTCATATTATGTTTTCAGCAACCCAAACAAAGTTGACTTGGACCGTTGGTGGGAGTAATTAAATATTTGATAATGATCATTGTTGATTAGCTTTCGAACAACCGGCCCTTAGAGTATATAAACTATAGGAATTATATCTGCAATACGATATATTTTAAGTTTTCTCAGCATTTTTTTCTTAAGTTAAATCAATTGAAGGGTTGTTTGGGGGTGAAGGGGAGGAGCTCAAAAATCAAAACTATATAATTTCAAGAGCTCATAAATAGCTCGTAATTCTGCCGCAAAAACCGATTCAATATTCCTATTTTAAAGTAGTGGGGGGCTGACTCAGCCCCCCCACTAACGTATTAAATTCCTGCTCATTGGAACGAGCTCAAAATTTTTAGTTTGCGGAATATGAAATCTCATAAATAGCTCATAAATCAGGGCTATTTGTTTTTTGATTTTAGCAAGTGGGGGGGGGGGCAGCTCAACACGGGTATAAAACTCTATGCTTTCCCATAAGTCTCCGTACAAGTTTGTCGGGCGCTGACGTCATGCGCGCACCGGATAAAAGTTGTTCTCGAAGTGGCTTTATCTCTGGTTGTCGTAGTATCATGGGCAAAAGTAGCGGGACCGTCGAATATGTCGCGAAACAAACATCCGATCAAAAAACTGAAAAACAGTTGTTCAATATTTTACAACAATCAGCCACTCTACCTCCTGGGAGGGATGGGAGACAACTTTTAAATCTTAATTGGAACTCCTATTTTTTATTGCATATTCTGATTCTACAAAACATTCCTATAAACTGCATTTAGTATCATAAAAATCAGTTTGCAGATTTCGCATCTGTCTAAATATGTTTTTCTCTGATTACAGTGTCACCATTCGAAAAAAGCTCCAATACAACTTGTTTACTTTTTCAAGTAGAATCCTAATCTGCAATCAAAAATGTGGTTTACCAATTTAACATTTCAAAGTTGTCCCCTGCCATTCGATAGATGCCAATTCGATAGATTTGGTGCCATTCGATAAATTTAAATAAAATATTAGTCTTAGAGATAGAAGCGGATTTTGTGCGTTGATAAGTAATATGGAAAAACTATACGGGGATATGTTGAATTAGTTGTGTACATGACTTTTCCCAACGGCCGGAAACCAGAGTGGGGGAAGAGGGTAGTTTTAAGGGGTCAAAGTCGCGGTTTTATTATTTTTTTTTTTGTTACGCTCATGATCGAGATAGTGCACCAAGGTTTGGGAATAAGTAGACCATGACATAACTTAGTAAAACCCCAGAGCCGAAAACCAGATTGGGGGACGAGGGTAGTTATAGGGGTCAAAGTTGCTGTTTTTATTATTTTTTTTATGACGCTAATGATCGTGATAGTGCACCAAAATTTGGTAATAAGTAAGTCATGACGTAACTAAGTAAAATCTCCAGGGGAAGAACGCTGCTTGATCGACAGAGTGATGGGGGTAGGGGTGAATATAAAATATATAAGGGGTTTTTTGCGACGTTTGTGATTGAGATAGTGCACCAAAATTTGGAAATAAGTAGAACATGACATAACTAAGTAAAATCTGCAGAGTGGGAAACCAGAGTGGGGGACGAGGGTAGTTATAAGGAGTCAAATTGGCGGTTTTTATTTTTTTTGTGCCGTTAATAATCGAGATAGTGCACCAAAATTTGGTAATAAGTAGGTCATGACATAACTAACTAAAATCTCCAGGTGCGAAACGCTACGTGACCAACAAATCCAGGTGGTGAATTAAAAATTATAAGGGATTTTTTTGTGACGATTGTGATCGAGATAGTAAACCAAAATTTGGGTGTAAGTGGATCATGACGTAACTAAGCAAAATCTCCAGGGGCGGAAACCAGAGTTGGGGATGAGGGTAGTTTTAAGGGGTCAAAGTCGCAGTTTGTATTATTTTTTTTTATGACGCAGCACAACATTTGTCCCCTACGTAGCGTTCCGCCCCTGGAGATTTTACTTAGTAATTTCATGATCTAATTATTCCCAAATTTTGGTGCACTATCTCGATCACGAATGGCAAAAAACCCCTTATATTTTTATACTCACCCTTGCCTACCAACCCTTTGTACCAAAAGCAGCGTTCCGCCTCTGGAGATTTTACTTAATTACGTCATGGCCTACTTACTCCCAAATTTTGGTGCACTATCTCCATGATCAGCGTCACAAAAAAAAATAATAAAAACCGAGACTTTTACCCCTTATAACTACCCTCGTCTCCCACTCTGGTTTCCGGCTCTGGGGATTTTACTTAGATATGTCATGGTCTACTTGCTCCCAAATTTTGGTGCACATCTCAATCACGAACGTGCAAAAAACCCCTTATATTTTTTATATTCACCCCTACCCCCACCCCTTTGTCGGCCACGCAGCGTTTCGCCCCTTGAGATTTTACTTAGTTACGTCATTACCTACTTATTCCCATTTTTTGGGGCAATATCTCGATCATAAACGTCACAAAAAAAAATAATAAAAACAGCGACTTTGACGGCTTACCCCACTCTAGTTTCCGGCTGTTGGGGAAAGTCATGTACACAACTAATTCAACATATCCCCGTACAGTTTTTCCATATTACTTATCATGCACAAAATGCGCTCTCAGCTCTTAGACTATATTCAACGCGTGTTTTTTGGTTTTTCATTTGGAAGTGTATTTCTCGAGATTCTAGACCGTTTGTATAATTTACCTATGGTATTACGAAAAATCGTTTTTTCGGTTATAGTGCCATCTCTCTCAATAATGAAAAAAATGGTTCAATGTAAAAGTTACTTATTAGTATATGAGGAATCCAAATCTGCAATGGAAGGCACAAACCCTTTTAGGAGTCCGTGTATGGAGAAGAGCTGCCACAGACAAGCAAGGGTGAAGGCAAAAAATAAAGGAGGCCAACGCTCAATTTTGGCTGTAGTGCCGTAGAAGAAGAAGAAGAAGAAATCTGCAATAAAATTGGGGATTCCTATCTAAGAATGCATAGTTGCTCCCCTCTCCACTCACGGGGGTGTGGTTGGCGGGTCGTGTTTGGTGTCATTCCATAGAGTTTTAAAAAATGTTGAACGCGTCTTTAACAAATATTTAAGAATTTAAAAAAAGCAATAGAACACTATCTAAAAATTATTTTGTAGTTATGGAATAATCAGTTGTTCTGAGAATAACTAAAATTGTGTTCCGTGTGCATCATCAATGGCCACAACTTGATACAATGCCTCATTAGACCATATATGAGATAATCCTGCATTCGAATAGCCTCTGATCAATTTTGAACAGCCTTTGAACAGATTAATTAAAAGATTAGCGTTTAAAGGTCTTGGAAGACATGGAATATGCCTAGAACGAGATTAAAGACAGATCTGATATCTGTTTGGCAACATTAGCGACAGGATTTGAACAAAAGTTGCCGTTATAAATATAAAGTTGCACTATTAGACTAGGGTATTTAGCACAAAATAAATCGGCTTAAATGCAGTAGGTACCTAGAGACTTGCAACTTTTTGCATTATGTTTAGGATGATGTCAAGAAAAACGACTATTGCAGAAAATTGGGGAAAATGTATAGTTGCATTTAAAAGTGCATAAAATGCATCTAAAAGTGCATAAATATGTCAAAATAAGTATATTAAGGGGCAGATTGCCCAAGTACCTGGTAACCAGGTTCACAGCTAACGCAAACAGATTGACGCAAACAGATAACTCGGGGGGTTTTGGGGTCTCTGAAAACGAATCCGCTATTAGGACCAACCTTCGATGCACCAGGCGCACAAAAACCCTCCAAACTCCAGAAGGTAACATGCCTTAGCAGTGATCTTGGACACCAGGTAGTCGGAGAGTCGCTTTTGATGGCGTATTCGTCGTCAGCGACCCCAAAACCCGCTTAGTGATCTATTTGCATGCATTCAAGACCGAAAGCCTTCGAAACCCCAGAAGATGACTTACCCTGGCAGTGATAGTGGGCACCAGGTGCTCCGGGGGTTAGTTCTGATGGCGTATTCGTATTCAGCGACGAGAAAATCCTCCAAGTAATCTGTTTGCGTCTATTTAGTGCCGATATTCCTTGAACCTCCAAATGACGTGCCTTAGCAGTGACCTTGGACACCAGGTGGTCTGAAGTTTGGTTTTGATGGCCTAGTCGTGTTCAGCGACCGCGAAAACCTCAAATAACAAAATCTGGCTCTTATTATACTTCTCTTAATATGTTTATGTAATTTTGGATGCATTTTACGCACTTTAAAATGCAATTATGCCTTTCCACTCATTTTTGTATAGTAGACCTTTTCCCTACATCATCCTGAACATAATGCAAAAAGTTGCAAGTCTCTAGGTACTGTATTTAAAAATCGATTTTTTCCGATGTTTTTATGCCCTGGTCTATATGAATTTAATAGAACTCTAGATAGAAAACAATACAATAATTATTGTGATCGAAGTTAACTCGACGATTCTGTCGGACTATTTGTCCCTCGAAGTATGGAGTACGGAGAGTGACAGAATAGAGACAGGCTAAAAGATTTTTAACAGACGGTCGTATTATGGGATTAACCAAAAAAGCATCGATATATTATTATAATTTCTGTTAACCTGCAATAATTATATATTTATGTATATACAACAAAACAATTTTCTTTTTTACTTTTGTATATTATGTGTACACTAAGCAGCAAAATTAACGCACCACCTTAAAAATGAGACATTTTTGATGTCTCGAATTTCCTAAACTTCTTTTCCGATTTGAGTTATTATTTTGAATATGTTATAGCCTTATTCTTTAGCAACATCGCTGTAGTAACATTGTAGCCAGACAGGTAAGTTGTCATTACATACCACGCGTACCAATCAGACTGTTTTTTTTTTCTCTAAAAGTTCGGAACACCCTGTGGAATATTGTAGCATCTATAAAATGTTGAAATTAAAACGCAATTGTAGCCTTAGACTTTCTTACTTAATATTTTGGTTTTTGATTCATTCGTTTATATTGGAAAATAAAAAAGTTAGGTACCTACTAGCTCTGTTTTTCGTCGATTAATCCTCATTTTCTGCTTAGTTTAATAATCAAGTTTACAGTAGACCATAAAAAATTAACAATTTGATAAAAGTCAAATTGTTAATAGTCAAAAGGTTTCTGATTTGTGTTGAAAATTAGTAGAATTGTAATTAAAAGTTTTAACTAAGTCAGTAATTTTTTTTTGTTGTTTGATGGAAATGGAACGCTCTATAATAAATTTGACCCGCGATGATTGTGTTCAAGTAGTGACCTTAGATAGCAAAGGACTTAGCTATTGGCTCCTTATATTGGTAACATTTTTTTGCTAATGCACGATAATGCAAGAGCTGACGTTGGACGAACTGTAACCGAATATTTACAACAGGTACATTTTCGGAATTTTGAATTGATCACCGCGCAGTCCAGATCTAAGCCCAATCGAACATTTGTGGGACATAATTGGTAGAAGAATACGACAGCGTTTGCCACCTCCAGAACCTTACTTACAGGAGGTAGAAACTGTAGCTCTCGAGATTTGGAATAATATTGTTCAAGACCAAATAGTAAACTTCATTTGTAATATAAAAGTAGATATCTCTTTTATTATCAAACATAAGCGAATGAATCAAAAAACAAATTGTTAAGAAAGCCTAATGTTACAATGGAGTTTTAATTACAACATTTTATAAATGCTAAAATAGTCCCCAGGGTGTTCCCAACTTTTAGAAAACAAAGACAGTATGATGGGTACACCCAGCATACAATGAAAACTTAACTGTCTAGCAACAATATTATTATTACAGGGATATTGTTAAAAAGTGAGACTATAATATTTTAAAAAAATCACTCAAATCGGACAAGAGGTTTAGGAAACTCGAGAAAAATATCCCATTTTTAAGGTGGTGCGTTAATTTTGCTGCTTAGTGTATATTCGTATATTATCTTTTTATATCTGTATTAATTTATATCTTACTACACATTAAAGCCGTTGTTGAACGGGTACAGCAAAAAATGACTTACCTCGGAGAAAACGAAGATAAATCACCGTCGAATTGTCTGTAATGTTGAACCAAGTTTAGAACAATCGGAGCCATTGTCAGGAAAATGATAATTACAAGGAAGCTCGAAAAGGCGATTGCATTCTGGAAACAAAAACAGGAACGTTGATTTCGGACAAGAACTAGATTAATTTTCATTAGTTCATCTGCTCAGGTTGTGTTGGATTATTTTGAGATTGTTATTTTACAAGAAAACACCGCTTGTGAAAGTTATGTTAAATTTGCTTCCTTTGTTTGTTTTCATAAATTAAAAATCGATTTGTAAACACAGTTAAAGCTATAGTTTAGGACTGTCTGAAGGTAAAAACCAAGGTCAAAATTATACAGGAGAGTAAACAGCTAAGTTTTATAAAGGACTGTTAAAATTATTTAGTGTTAGGGTAAGAACAGAACAAGTGGGTCGCGGTGGAGGTGGAGGTCGCGGTGAATGCTACTAGGTAAGTCGCGGTCGATGTCGACAACACGTAGCAAGGAGGTTATCTGCATTCCGTTGCATCTGGTTTGCATTCCGGATGGAATGTTTGCCGCTCTTACTTAGAGCTCTCTGATTAGCTTATTGGGGTAAATCACTTCGCATTCCACTTGTATGTTGTCAAAGATTGTAGTATGACTTGGTTTTCTTTACAGTTTTTGTTCCACTCATTTCGATATATGCATAGTTCCCTCCAGTCTCTTACTTTGATTGAGTTCCCTCCAGAATTTTGATATATCTCATGACCTGTTCCTCCCATCAATATGTGTGTCTTCCCCTTCCCCTTTCAGTTTCTGGTTTCCATCTGGTGATATTCTTAACCATAAATATCTCATATATTGTGTGATGAATGTGTCCCAATCATCTCAGTTTCTGCGC
Organism: Diabrotica virgifera virgifera; assembly: GCF_917563875.1. NCBI lineage: Eukaryota > Metazoa > Arthropoda > Insecta > Coleoptera > Chrysomelidae > Diabrotica > Diabrotica virgifera. Next base: position 745,947 of record NC_065450.1, read on the forward strand.
TCTAATAAATCTAACTATATCTTCTCCCTTCATTATATTTCTTAATTCATGGTTCATTCTTTTTTTCATTTCTCCGTTCTCCATTCTTATCAGGCCCATAGTCCCTCTGAGGATTTTCTTTTCGAATATTTTAAATTTTTCTTCATCTTTTTCCGTGAGGCACATTATCTCAGCTGCGTACGTAACTACTGGTCTGATTGCAACTTTGTATATTTTCTGTTTTGTATTTCTGGATAAGTTCTTGTTCTTCATTGCTCACTTCCGTATTGTGGGACAAGACCCACAGATAACATCCTAACCGGCATATTCTTTAAAAGCAGTGGAAGAAGATGGACAACAACTACAACTACAACTTGAATTAATACAAATGAGACTATCGTAAATGCACAATCTTTTTGTCATTCAAATTTCATCAAACTACTTCACTTGACAGTAGTCCTAGTTCGACTGAGCAGCGCAGGTAACCTCCTTGCTATGTGCTGTCTACATTGACTGCGACTTAACTAGTAGCATCGCGACCTCCACCTCCACTGAGACCCACTTGTTCTATTAGTACTCTTAGGACTACCCCTAAGGGTAAAAACATGCCGAAGATGCATGGATGAGCGCGGTGTAGGTCGCGATCGCGGTCGAGGTTTACATCGATGACGGGCAGAACATACCGAAGATACTTTGCGTATTCTGTTTTGGTATCGACATCGCTGTAAACCGCGATGCAAGGTCGCGAGTGTGAACGGGTGACACATCCTTCGTATGTGCGATCTCATAAGAAAATGAGGGTTTTTTTTTATATCGATGTAGAGACCGCGATCGCGACCTACACCGCGCTCATCCATGTATTTTCGGCATGTTTTTACCCTTAGGGGTACAAAATGGTTCGTGAACGAGGATTACCCAAAAACCATTTTGGAACAAAGCAAAATACTTTTAAACACATGAAAGAAGCAAGAACAAAAGGATAAAATGCGAAAATTAAATATGACAATCTAATAAAAACGGAGATGAATACGGAATAGAAGAAGTCAAAACATAAAATACTCCAACGGGTGACCGTAGAAAGGAAAATATTACAAAAACTCCCATAGATAAAACTAGAGCCAAAACAATGAGTGATAGATTTCCACACAGGGAAAATGACCAAAGAGAAAAAATGATGAAAGTAACCCATCCAGCAAAAAACTAAGATTAAAACCAGAACAACATACGCAGACAGGAACGGACAGGAAAGGACATGGAACAACCAGTACTATAAAAGAGCAAACAACGAGGATAACGAATAACAAGGAAAAAAAGAAAAATGAAATCAAACGTCAAACTAGAATAGGTACATGGAATATAACCTCGATAACAGGAAAGGAACCTGAATTAATAGAGGAAATGGAAAGATTTGAGCTGCAGTTGATATGAATAAGCGAGACGAAAAAAGTAGGAAATGAAATTGTCGATGTCGGAGGACAGCACATACTATACTATTCCGGAGTCCAGATAGGACAAAGGGCAAAGGAACGCGTGGGAATAGTTGTAACAAAAGAAATGAATAGAAGAATAACCAAATTCAAACCAGTATCATCAAGAACCATGTACATAAAAATAGAGTTAGAAGAAGAAGAAGAATGTCACATAATAGAGGTATATGCACCGGTAGAAGGAACAGAGCATGAAAAAACAGAACTATTCTATGATGAGATACAGAAACTTATTGATGAGATACAAGAGGAAAGCAACAACATAATTTTACTAGGAGACTGAAATGCAAGAATAGGAAATGATGAAAATATGGCATTAGGCTGCTTGGGAAGGTATGGAGAAGAGACGATAAATAGGTATGGTAGAAGGATGATAAGTTTCTGCCAAATAAATGACTTGTTAATAGGTAATTCTTTCTGGTATCAACCGAGAAACGAAAAATATACATACGTAGCAAAAGAAAGAAATGCGAGAAGCATAATTGACTATGTAGTATATCCTCGAGACGCAGACCTAACGATACAAAATATAAAAATGGAGAACGAAGTCGAACTCGGTACCCAACACAGAGTAGTGACAGCCGAGATAAACATGAAACTAATGGAAATAATAGAGAGTCCTCTGTATACAAGAATAGCAATATATAAGATAAAAAATATGGAAATGAGGAAGTTATACCAAAGAGAGACAGACAAAATACTGGAACAGCATGAAAACAATGAGGAAATATGGAATATGGAAGAGAGATGGAAAAAATTTAAAAACACGTTATGGAACACTGCAAAACAAGTATGTGGAATAAGAAAGAATGGGAAGAATAATAATAGAACTGGATGGTGGAATAAGGAAATAAAGCAAGCAGTAGAAAAGGAGAAAGAAATGTGGAAGCAATACCTAAACACAAATGAAGAGCAAGACAGAGACGAATACAGAAGACAGAGAAATATAATGAAAGAATTAGTAAAAGATCCCAAGAAGAAGAGCTGGAAGGAATTCGGTGAAGAATTGAACGAAAGTTTTGGAAATAACAATCAACAGTTTTGGAATAGAATAAAAAGCATGAAAGGAACAAAAATAAAACAAATAAGAGGAATCAGAAATGAGCGAAATGGATTGAAAACAAACGTACAGGACATACTAACCATATGGAATAAATACTTCTTCTTCTTCAGGTGCCATCTCCGCTACGGAGGTTGGCAATCATCATAGCTATTTTAATTTTTGAGGCAGTAGCTCTAAATAGTTGTTTCGAGCTGCATCCAAACCACTCTCTCAGGTTCTTCAACCATGAAATTCGTCTTCTTCCGATGCTTCTTCTGCCATCTATCTTTCCCTGCATTATGAGTCGTAGGATGCCATACTTCTCGCCCCGCATCACATGTCCGAGATACTGTAGCTTCTTTTCTTTAATTGTAAGTTCAACTTCCTTTTCTTTACCTATTCTTTTCAGTACTTCATTGTTTGTAACTCTATCTACCCAGGAAACCCTCATAATTTTATACTATGTGGACTATAGGTCCACATTTCAAAGGCGTTAAGTCGTCTCATTGTCTCTACATTTAACGTCCATGATTCCACTCCATAGTATAGAACACTGTAGACGTAACATTTTGTTAGGCGTACTTTAAGAGCTAATGTTAAATCTTTGCTACATAGGACCTTTTTCATTTTTATAAAATTAGAACGTGCTTTTTCGATTCTGACTTTTATTTCTGCAGTGTAGTCGTTATTTTCTGTTATAAGTGTTCCTAGGTAAGTGTACTTTTTTACTCTTTTGATCTGCTGGCCCTCTACTATCAAGATTTCGTTAGTATTATGGTTGTTTTTACTAATTTTCATAAACTTCGTCTGTTTGATATTGAGAGAGAGTCCGTACTCCCTACTACACCTTACTATTTTACTCATGAGTCTTTGCAGGTGTTGTAAACTATCGGCTATTATTACTGTATCATCTGCATATCTGATGTTGTTAACTAAGACTCCATTTACTCTTATGCCGACTGTTTCATCTTCCAGAGTTTCTCGCATTACCTCTTCAGAATAAACGTTAAATAATAGAGGTGATAGTATGCAGCCTTGCCTGATTCCTCTCTTTATTTCCATTTCTTCAGATGTTTCTTTTTCAATTCTTACTATTGCTCGCTGATTGTAATAGAGGTATGTTATTAGTCTTAAATCTCTTTCATCTAGATTTTTATTTTTTAGGATTTCCATGAGTCGATCATGTTTTACTTTATCAAACGCCTTATTGTAGTCTATAAAACAGACGTAAAGAGGATGGTTAACATCCAAACATCTCTGTGTCAGCACGTTGAAGAAGAATAATGCCTCTCTGGTACCCATGCCATTGCGGAACCCATATTGAGTGTCACTAATATCCAGCTCCAGTTTAGAGTGTATTCTGGCGTGGATAATTTTCAATAGAATTTTCAAGGTATGTGACATTAAGCTTATGGTTCGGTAGTCACTGCATTCTTTTGCATTCACCTTCTTTGGCAAACACACAAAGGCTGATGTCAACATTTCTCTAGGGATGATTCCTGTAGTATAGATAGCGTTGAACAGTTCTACTATTATGTCCAGGTTTTTCTCGTTGACCAACTTTATCAGCTCGCTAGGCAATTCATCTGGACCAGCAGATTTATTGGTTTTCATAGAGTTTATTGCCTGACTAACCTCTGCTTTGGTTATCTCTGGGCCTACATCTCCCGTTTGGCTATCTACGGATGTACTAGCTTCTCTCTGGTCATGAAATAGTTCCTCGATATACTCTTTCCATCGTCGTAGTTTTCGTTTTGTCTTCATTATAATATTTCCATTTTTGTCGAGCAATGCATTTGAGGTTCTTCTATTTCCTATTCCGGCTAGTTCTTTGACTTTTTTATGTAGGTTGAAGTTGTCATATGTGTTTTGCAGTTCTTCTATTTCTTTACATTTTTCAGAGAAGTAGGTTTCTTTAGCCTCCCTAATTTTTCTTCTTATTTGGTTTTGAAGCTGTTTATAGCGGGTCTTATTAATGGAAGGCACAGAGCGCTTCACGCTGGCCTAGTTTTTTGCATTCGATTAGGGTACCACATGGAATCTTATTACCCAGGATTCCATTGTGAAGAGCACTTGGCTACGATAGTTGTGCCCCCATCGCGCATCAGCGTGCTATGGGGGGGAAAGGGATGGCCTGGGGCATTGGAGCGAGGTGGGGTGATCCCTGTTCATACTCGGGTCAAAACACCTCGCTCCAATGAATTGTTACACCCGAATGTACTTTTTCGATAGGGTGGACACATCCCACAGGTCGGGTTGAATCAAATTGCTTGCTTGCTTCTTATTAATGGTTTTGTTTTTTCTTCTTTCATTCATCAACTCTAGAATTTCCTCCGTCATCCATTCTTCTTTTTTACATTTGGTTGTAGTAAGTACTTTCTTACTTGGTTCTAATATAGAGGTTTTGAAGAATTGCCACTGCTGTTCTACGTTGCAATTATTTCCTGGGTTTCTGTCTAGATTTGTGTTGATTTCGTGTTTCAGATTTTTTTTTGTTTCTTCTGACTTTAGTTTCTGTATGTTAAGTTTATTGTTGTTGCGGCTTTTTTGCGTCTTTTTTAGTTGAAGTTGAAACCTAGCAATAAGAAGACTGTGATCAGAGGATACGTCTGCTCCTGGATATGCCTTTACTGCCTGAATTGAGTTTCGATATCTGTGCTTTATTAGGATGTAGTCAATTTGATTTCTGACAATTTTGTGCTCTTTGTCAGCTGGTGATTTCCATGTATACCGGCGTCGCTTAGGTAATTTAAAGAATGTATTTGCGGCTATAACATTATGCTCCTGGCAAAATTCTATTAGGCGATCTCCTCTGTCGTTTCGTTCGTAGAATAAATACTATAATGAAAAATTCGAGGCAAGAAACTAACAAAATGAGGAGAGAGGGCAGCAGGAAAGAGAAGAGAATAGGGACAATTAAGTAGACGAAATTCATATTAAAGGAATTGCAGAAGTACGTAGGAGAACGAGGCAAGTTTTGGCTACTGGAAATAGTGAGGGAAGCATGGAGAACAGAAAAGGTACTGAAATACTGGGAAGAAAATTTATTGATACCAATACACAAGAAAGGAAATGAAGCGGAATGTAATAACTATAGGGCTATATGCTTATCATCACTTGCATATAAAGTCTACACCGGGATAATAGAAAGGAAGGTCAGGAAAGAACTGGAAGAAAAACTAGAAGAAGAACAAGCTGCTTTTAGGAAGGAAAGAGGAACAACAGGAAAAACGAAATAGGAGAAGACATGTATTACGTTTATAGATATTAAAGCTGTTTTAGAGAGATGCTTTTCTATAAATAGAGAAGTAATATGGTCAGTAATGGAAGACCTGTAAATCCCGCAAAATATAGTAAGCGTGGTAAAAATACATATAGAAACGTACTTGCTTAAGTACAAATAAATGGAAACAGATCGCCAATAATAAACCTAAGTAGAGGAATAAAACAAGGGGACAGTCTTAGCCCAGTTTTGTTTATATTGGTAATGGATAGAGCAATGAAGAGCGCTAAAAAAAGTCAAGGCAATTACAGTCAACAATAGGGTACAGGAATTTAGTACCAGTGAGAATGGAGGGATTATTTTATGCAGATGACTTAGTAATAATAGCAGACAATAAAGAGAAAATGTAAAAATTAATCGATATCTGGGTGGAAGAAATAGAAAATTTGAAAATGGAGGTAAATATAAAGAAAACGAGGACCATGATAGTAGCCCAAAAGAAAAGGGAAGAAATAAACCAAACGATATTTAGGTGCAAAAACGAAATAATAGAAACAGTCTCGACGTTTGAGTACCTGGGAGTAATAATATCAGAGGATGGAAAGCTAGACCAAGAAATCTCATACATGGTGAAAAAAGCAAATAAGATCTACTATTCACTAAATAAAACAATATTTGGAAAAGAAGAAATAGATAAAAAAATAAAACTGAAGGTATAAAATGCAATATCTGTACCAACTTTAATATATGCAAGTGAGACATGGGTAAACAATGCAAAAATAGACAGTACAATAAACGCAGCGGAGATGAAGCAGCTGCGAAAAATAGCAGGAAAAACGATATTGGACAGAATAAGAAATAAAAATATTAGACAAAGACTGAAACAGGGATCGATAATAAACAAGATCCAAAAAAGAAAATTAAAATGGTATGGACACATTAAAAGAACGGAACAAGGAAGACTACCAAAGCAGGTGATGGAATCAAAAAGATATGGTAAAAGAAGGAAAGGGAGGCCAAGGAAGAAGTGGATCGATCAGATTATAGAAATTGGACAGGAAAAAGAAAAACCACATCAACAAATGAAAGAGTTAGCAAAGGACCGCAAGAAATGGAAGATATAGATATAGATAGAGGATGAATAAAACCTCCGACGCCCCTGAGGGGCATAAGGAGTTTCGAGAAAGAAAAAGAAGAAGATTTAATAACAATTTAAAAATTGAATACGATTTTAAAAATCTCACAAAGATTTAATAGCTTTTCTAAATACAGCTGTTAAAATCAGTCACGCTTAAGCACTGCAAGTGTTGCTTTGTGTTCAATAATTTCACATGACCGGTTAAGGCTTAATATTCAATTTAGAGAGAGAGAAAAGGAGAAAAATATAAAGAAAATTCCCGGCTCTAAGCATGCAATGGAGAAGAAGTAATTTATTGAGATTAGTCGATGGCAATTTTTATTATCTACTCAATAAAATCCATTTCCTTCTCTTAGTAGTGGGTCTACAATTAATTTGAAAGCATGAACATTACATATGCGTAAATACATAATATATAGGGTAAGTTTGATAAACGGTCTATTAGAAATATCTCGAGAACTAAAGGCAACAGAGTCATGAAAATTGGAATAAAGGGGTTTTGAACAGTGATCGATTAACCGAAAATATTTTCGTATATTTGCTACTTCCGGTTATACCAGAAGTTGCTTATAACTTTGTAGTAATATTATAACACACATTATAAAATATGTCCATGAGATAAATAATTGTGTGTACTGCCTTTTGGTCCCAAATTAATTAAAACTCAGTTAACGTTCAGATAAGATTATATTTGCATTTAAACAGTCGTATTTTATAAAATAATACTTTGTAAGCCATATATTTTGAGGTTACCACTTTTAATAGTGTGCTAGTTTCATCTACTTAAAAGAATGTAAGTAATTTCCACATGTTTTTTCTTTTTTTGTTTTTTATTTAATTAAAAGTCACAATTTTAACCTTTTGCTTTAATCTAACGTGGAAATACTTCATTTTAGGCACTGAAGATGATCTAATTTAGATCAAAAACGTTTTGCAACCCATTTGGATGACATTTTAAGAAGTTCTTTAATAAACTATTTTATACTAGTATACAACTCGAGGACAAGGGCATAATGGTACAGCATTCCTAATTAGCAGCAAATTAAGGGACAAGGTGATAGATTTCAAAGCAATATGTGGAAGATTATCTTATGTCAGAATAAAGAACAAGCAATCTAATTTAACATTAATTAACGCATATGCTCCCACCGAGAATGCGAATGAGGAAGACAAAAACGATTTTTACGAGGAACTCGAAGAGATATATGAAAATAAACCCAAGAATGACGTATTAATTTTACTAGGTGATTTCGACGCAATGATAGGAAAGGAAGATATATACAAGGACGTAGCTGGTAAGGAAACTCTCCACACAACTACGAATACTAATAAGAGAATGCTTTGTAACCTAGCAGCAGCAACAGACACATTTATAATGAGCACACACTTCAAACACAAAAAAGAACATAAGGTAACATGGCTAATACCAGGATCAACGGAGGGTAATCAAATCGATCATATTTTGATTTCAAAAAAGTGGAGGAGAACAATTCAAGATGTCATGTCGTATCGTGGTGCAAATGCAGATTCTGAGCACTTCCTAGTAATAGGAAATTTGGCAATGAAAATAATTAAGGACACAAAGAAATTCACGAAAAGAAAAAATTGGAACGTAAGGAAACTAAATTCGGATACGGTTCAGAAAGATTATTCTAAAGAGTTTGAAGCAAATTTAAAAGTTTCGAACCATAATAACATAGAAGAAACGTGGAAAGAAATAAAAGGTCACATTTTGATAGTAGCAGAGAAAGTAATAGGATACAAAAAAATAAAAAGACAAAAAGAATGGTATGACGAAGACTGCGAAACAGCAACCAGGAAAAAAACCTAGCTCGAACGAAATGGATGAAGACAGGTAGAGAAGAAGATCTGGAAGAGTATAGGAGAAAAAAGAAAGACTCAGACAAATGCTGTACAAATAAAAAAAGAAATGGACTGATGAAGTTATAGAAGAGTTGGAAGTAAATAGCAAGAATAATGTAAAGAACAAATAAATAAAATCACAAAACAAGAAGAAACTCAGAGTTAAGATTGATGCCAAAATATGGGAGAAATACTACGAAGAGTTATTTAAGGCGAGAGAAAGTTCTCTCGAATATACAGAAGAAACAGACCATGATGATGGAATCGAAATCAAAAAGTCGTCACATGAGGACTTTTTACATGTGAAAAGAAATCTAAAACAAAAGAGAGCAGCAGGCCCAGATGAAATCCCAAATGAGCTAATAAAACGAGGCGGAGAAGAACTACAACGGAAAATATATGACCTAATAATAAGAATTTGGGAAGAAGAAAGAATGCCCGAATAATGGAAAACTGGATGGATATTTCCGATTCTTAAGAAAGGGGACACCAAAAAATGTAACAACTATAGAGGAGTAACACTGTTAAACGGCTGCTACAAAATATTGATATCATTAATCAGACAAAAACTCTCAAAACACATTGAAACTAAAATAGGGGACTACCAGCACGGATTTAGGGAGGGAAGGACAACAAAATAGACGCAATTGGATATGGTAATTGAGTCAATACTCGCAATCTATAGTTTGTATTTTTTATTAGTTGTTATGTAATCATGGGGCAACCGGTTTCGAGTCTTACAATATATGACTCATCATCAGGCCCAGTACAAAAAGTCTTCTCTATACAAACTACAAGCTAAAAAACACAAAACGAGAGACATGTACACATATATATAAAACATGAAAAACAACCGCTAAATTGGACAAGAACAACTGTTTAAGAGAAATAACACACACCACTTGGAACACAGTATAAAATAATTTATTGAACGGTTCCAAATTGCACTTAACTAACTAACAATAAGAGACTAAGGGCTGTTTGATTGGTCAACTTTTCTTATGGGGCTGGTGACTTCCAGGTACATCTTTAGCTGTGGAACAGTTTCTATGGCTGTTATGTAAGTAGATACCGTTTACTAAAGAAAATTTGTATTATGTCTTTTGGTCGCATACTATTTTACCAAGACTCCATCGACCCTTGACTAGTTAAGGATTGATGGTAGCATATATATCAAATTATATACCAAGCACTTTTCATCAGATTGGTCGCTCCCAATGATATAATGTCTCATTTTACATGATATGGACTGTTGAGTTCAATACTAAACAGTTGCTTGGCTTTATTGTATGTGATTGAAACCAAGACAAAGTTGTTTTTCATGTTTTATATATATGTGTACATGTCTCTCGTTTTGTGTTTTTTAGCTTGTAGTTTGTATAGAGAAGACTTTTTGTACTGGGCCTGATGATGAGTCATATATTGTAAGACTCGAAACCGGTTGCCCCATGATTACATAACAACTAATAAAAAATACAAACTATAGATTGCGAGTATTGACTCAATTACCATATCCAATTGTATAATGGACTCGCATTGGCAACCCTTTCATCATTTGAAAAATAGACGCAGTTCACAAAATCACACAGTCTTACACATCCTTTTCATAGACTTTCAAGAGCCTTTGATAGCTTAACAAGACCAGACCTAATAGAAGACATGAAAAACCTAGATATACCAATGAAACTTATAAAGCTCACGAAAATGACAATGAGAGGAACGACTGCAGCAATAATTAAAGATAACGGAATCACCAAAAATATAGAAATAGCAAGTGGAGTACGACAAGGCGACTCTCTATCAACGTCACTATTTAATGTCGCTATAGAAGGAAAAATAAAAGCTACAGAAACATCGACGTCGCAACTTGTGGCGTATGCTGACGACATAGTATTAATTAGCAGAAACCTAAACACTTTAAAGGAATAATTTCCGAAGTTATGCAAAGAAACATCCAAAAGGGGTTTAGATATAAATCAAAACAAAACAAAATACCTAATATGCTTAAGAAAAAACCCAGTTAATATGATAAGCTTAAATATTGGTGAATATGAATTTGAAAAGGTAGAACATTTTACATATCTTGGAGTCGCAGTTAATGAAACTAATGATAGAAGTATCGAAATTAAAGAAAGAATCCAGGCAGGAAACAGAACCTACTGGAAATAAGGTAAGTTGACCAAATAAGGCCTACTTAATGTTTGTTAGTTGTTTTTTGATAAATAAAATCACGATATAAATCTGAAAACCACAGAGAAGATAAATCATATATTTAAATTTAATATGAGATTTTTAAATTTTGTCAAATGTTTTATGAGTTGTTACTTTTTAGTCTTTAAAAAATGGTTGCTTCTGGGCCTAATTAGGAACACCATGTTCTTAATAAGGCCCACTTCATGTTCTTAATAAGGCCCACTTTTTAAATGTGACAATTATGCCTGGTTGCACCAACAGATCTTCAGCTCCAGTTTAGCCCAGTTCAGCTTATGTCGCATTGACGTTCCACGTCTTAAGCTTAAGGTCTATTGGTGCAACTATACATTAATCAAATTAAACAAAGGTGACATGTAGGACATTTATTTTGTAAAAAATAATAGGTACTTAAAATAATTATTGCAAACACTCTGGACATATGAAAACTAAGTCTTTATCATCTGCTGAAGGTCCTACACACTCTTCATGAATATATCGTTTGCAGCTGTCACAAAGTCGCATATCCTTAACGACATCCTCATTGCAGACGAAAAAATACCAACTATCTTTTCGTTCTTCTTTGTTTTTTGAGGTTTCAAGTGAGCAGTGTTTATTTTTCTCTTCTCCTTTTTTTAGTTGTTTTTTGATTATTTTTTAGTTTGCCAAGTTTTTCCTTTTCTTGATTGGTTTTTAGGGTCATTTAAACCAGCTTCATCAAACAATGATTTTGTGACTTCCTGTGCTCGATAGTCCAGGGATTTCTTTCTAGCACCTTTGCGTTTTCCAGTTTCCAATTCTGGTGTTATTAACACTGCGTTGAAACTTACTGACATTTCGTTTTCTTCTTCTGAGCTGTCATGTACTGAAAATTCATTGTCAGGACCGTCAGAACTCTCAGAGCTGTCTTGCGTATTTTTCTCCTTTAGAGCTTTTATTTTCTTTTTTTTTTGTCTGGAGTGGAGCTGCCAATAGGATTATTCGTTGCGGAAGTCGAAGCTGATGGAATAGCAGAATCTTCTGAGTCGAATTTATTTTCTGTTATTTCTGATGGGCAAAAAGCTATGTCAGGAATGACACTCGGATCATACGGGTATATTCCCGTAGCACGAAAACCTGAAATAACATTTGATGCTGCAGTTGCTTTTAGCCATACTTTTGAGAAAATTGTGCCAAACGAAAATTTATTGATCGTTCGATCTGGTTTATTTGTCCAGTAGGTGATAACTTCGTCGTCCCAGTAAGATTCGAAGGCTTTAAATACCGCCTTGTCCATAGGTTGCAGTTCATGTGTGCAATTACTTGGCAGGCAAAAAAGCGTAATTTCATGCGACTCGGCTTCATCAACAATACCTACATCCAAATGGGATGATGTTCCATCAAAAATAAGTAGTACTCTTCCTACTGGCTTGTACTTAGCAAAATGTTGTACCCACTTAATGAAAACTGGCGTAGTCATACCTCCTTTCTCGGTCATTTCAATAACTCTTCCAGCAGGAAGATTGTTATACCATTCATTATTCTTTCTTTTTCCTTTGAACAAGATCATAGGTGGAATTATTTGTCCTATAGCATTTCCACAACCGACGATTGACACATTCTCAGCGTGCTCTTGCGAAATCAAATGAACTCGTTTGACACCTTTACGAGCATATACCTGTTGTGATTTATGAAGGTTTAGGTGGCAACCTTTCTCATCAATATTAAAAATGCGTTGAGGGCTTTGCAGGATATTTTTAAAATAGTCATTGACTATGAATCTGTTTAATTTGGCGGCTCTAGCTGGATTCATGAATTGAGATTTTCTTTTAACTATTTCGGGATGTCGGTTTAAAAAAAGTTTGAGCCATTTTCGACCAGCTAAGTTTTTATCGATAAAAGGTGCAGATATGCCATTTCTTTGGCAATATTCATGGACAGAACGTCTTATCACTGTTGATGTCAGAGGCATTCCAACGTCAGCTAGCCTAAAAATTCTTCCACACAACTCAGATTCTTGTTGGGGAGTTAAACATGAAGGGCGCCCAAGTTTCTTTTCCGCTTTTCCACTAAGCAAATGATTCCTAAGTGTTCGACGGGCAATATTAAATTCTTTGGCGGCTGTTCTTACTGACATCCCATTTTTAACTACTTGCAAGGCCAAAGCCATTTGTTCTTTAGTCCATAAAACTCTAGGCATCTTAAGCTTTTTAGTATTCTTTCTGAAACAAAGTTAAAAACTTATAAAACGTGTTATTGTAGTGGTCTTAACAAGGCCCACCCGTAGTCTTAATAAGGCCCACCCGGGCCTTATTAGGAACACTGCAGGTGATCAATGTTTTTTAGACATTACCATTATTTACATTTTAATAAACATAAGGTAATTCAGGTACTATGAAAGTACAACTAATAAGTACACAAATGTCATGCAGAATAAAAAAAATCGCACTCATAATCGTATTAAATTACAAAAGCCTACTAACCTCAATATTAGATTGGATATTTACCCATTGACCACTGTAAACGAATGATCATATAAAAGCGACAGTTCGCGTCGCTGCTCAACTTAGTGTCACAATTTGCACCTAGATGGCTCTACTGCGTCTGTACATTGCAGCATACTGCCATTATTTGTCCATCCTGAGGAATAAGGGCGAGTGGGCTTTATTAGCAACCGGGCTTTATTTGGCGAACCTACCTTACAGTAACTTCCTCAAAGATAATAAGCTTACTCAAAATACAAAACTGAAAATTTACAAAGCAGCAATTAGACCAGTAATCACATATGTTGCTGTAGTAATGTGTCTGACACAGAAAGAGGAAGAAAGATTGAGGATCCTAGAACAGAAAATAATTCGGAGAACAGAACAGAAACAATGAAATAAGAGAACTTCTGAAAGGAGAAGAAATCGTCATATTTATCAAGGCACAGAGACTCAGATGGATGGGACATATAGAAACGAGGATTCCAGAAGCCGTTATCAAGAAAATTTCCAAATGGAGACCTGTATCAGGCAGACCACGAGGAAGATCCAAAACTAGATGGGAGAACCAGATAGTGGAGGACCTTAAGAAGATGGGAGTCAGAGAATGGGTAACCAGAAGCAAAAACAGGAACGAATGGGGCAAAATTGTAGAAGATGCCAAGTCACACAACCAATTGTAAAACGAAAATGTTAATGAGGATTGATTCACCGCGACAAACGAATCGGAAGAGCCCAAAGAGGGCGACAATCACTCCGCTAGGAGTGTAGATGCCATGATGATGATGATACAACTAGAAGTTTTTTACATCTGTCTATCTTAAGCAATCCCTATATACCTAACTGCTTTTATTTGTGCTTAATTGTTAATGGCTCTAACAATCTTAACTACGTAGGTATTTTTATAGCTCAACCATTATTGGTAATTTTAAGGATCAGTCTAAATTCATTTGTTTTTTTTTATGAAAAATTATTTGTGATTGAAAATTTTCACGGCCAACGTATTAAAATTTTACGTAGATTTTGTTGCAATTAACGTTTGGCTTGAAACACCAATAACTCACAAATTCAAGCAGTTAGGTTTAGGAAATGCTTAAGAAATAAAAAAGCCCCATAAAATATTATTTCATTACAATACTCAAATACAGGGTGTTCTGTTTAAGGAAGCTTAATCCGAGTTTCGATCAATCCTGTATTATATACTAAAATTAAAAATTTAGCTATACTAATAATTCGTAACGATAGCAGACTATATTAAAAATCATTTGAATATAAATAGAGTTTTTTATGTCAAACTACTACAATTCTACAATGTGAGTAATAGTACGAAATTAAGAAAACAACGAATTAAGAAGACATCGAGGAAAATCTAAAAATGTAAAAATATACAGCGTGCTCCATTTAAAAAACGTTTTTATAAGAAACTTCCAGTATAACCGGAAGTAGCAGGTATATGAAAATATTTTCATGAACTGGACCACTCTACAAAATCCCTATATTCTAGTTTTCATGATTCTGTTGCCTTTAGTTCTCGAGATATTTTTAATAGGCCGTTTATCAGCCTCACTCTGTACATAGGTACGGTATGGTGAAAATAAAAGAATAAATTCGTTAAAAATAAATACTATTTTTATTCAATTGCAATGCGAAGCCAAAACTGTCTTAATTTTTACTTAGTTCAGAGAGCGCAACTAGCACTAAGTGCTGGTTGCCTTTTTTGCCACCTTTTTTTTGTAAAAAAATCCGTAAAATCACCCCTAATTAACATCTCAAATAAACTTAATCGTTACCATTTCACAAGTTGCTTTACTCGTGGAATATTGTTTATATCATCTGTAAGTTTCATCGGTTCAAAGTGCTTATTTTTAAAAGGGCTGTAGTTGAAAGGGCTTGAACGAGTTGCTAATCACGAGTGTAGGCAAATTTAGAAACACAAAATCTTAACCAATTTTTATATTACAGAAAAACAAAAAATACAAAATATTCAGAAAAGGTTCGACTTTTTTACGGTTTAAGATTTTTGATAAATCTAATAATTTTTAATTTATTTTGAAAAAAATCATTTTATCGTCAACCGTCACTAAAGTCATTCATTATTGTACTCATTTTCCCTCATTTGCGGCAGTAAAGTAACACTTTATTGTACTGAAAGAAGAATTTTATTTTACCTGCCGCGATTAATCGAGATTGAATTTAAGTGGTAGATGGCAGTAATTGATTATTTATTTGAGTAACTTGCAAGTTATTTACTTTAGTTATTTAAAAATATTGTACACAGTTTGCGATATTATCAATTATATTTATGTCAAAATGTGAAATTATGTAGCATTTTGCAATTATATTCATATAAAATAAATTAAAACTTGACCGATTTAGTAATTACTCAATATTGATAACTATCGATTAAAAATCGAAAGCAACAATCTTGCAAAAGTTATCTGTCATCACTGTCATGAAATTATTATGACGTTTAAAATTTAAAAAGTTCTTAAATTGTAAATTGTAAGTACCTAAGTGTTAAAACCAATATAAAATGCGAGAAAATTTTACATGCACCACGTCAATAAAGAACCCGTGTTGAGCTGCCCCCCCCCCACTTGCAAAAATCAAAAAACAAATAGCCTTGATTTATGAGCTATTTATGAGCTTTCATATTCCGCACACTAAAAATTTTGAGCTCGTTCCACTGAGCAGGAATTTAATACTTTAGTGGGGGGGGGGCTGAGTCAGCCCACCCACTACTTAAAAATAGGAATATTGAAACGGTTTTTGCGGCAGAATTACGAGCTATTTATGAGCTCTTGAAATTGTATAGTTTCGATTTTTGAGCTTATCCCCTTCACCCCCAAACAACCCTTTAATTGATTTAACTTAAGAGAAAAATGCTGAGAAAACCTAAAATATATTGTATTGCGGATATAATTCCTATAGCTTATATACTCTAAGAATAAACTATAAAACCACGTGCATTTCGATTATTGAGCTACAACCCCTTCGCAAGAAAACCACCCTATCTTCCCGGCTTAAGAGAAAGTTGTACTTAGAATGCATTAAAATATTTATTTGGCGGCTACGTATCATTTAATAATTTATAAGCTTCCAAATTACGCGCATTTAGATCAGTAAATTGCAATTTATTTTGTATAGTGCAATCACTGAAGGTAAAAATCAACGATTACCTTCAATTTCGGTGAACCGTCATCGATTTTCACGAAAATTGGTCAGTGGTTAGAGAATACGTCAAGAAACAAAGGTGACATGGTACCACCTTGCGCCTTTACCCTGAGGGTGGATACCGCCCCTTTTCGGGGGTGAAAATTATTTTGCTTAGAAAATTTTGCTTAGAATTTGTCCCTCTCTTGATTTGTGGGGTTATTTTTATTAAAGTAATTTTCACCCCCGAGAAGGGGTGACATATACCCCCGGCTAAGTTGTTATTTGTAATTTTCTTTCTTGGCGTATCCTCTATGCGCTCACCAATTTTCGTGAAAATGAATGGAGATTTACCGAAATCGAAGGTCATAGTTGATTTTTACCTTCAGTGACTGCACTATAGAAAGAAAATGGCAATTCAATAATTGAGATGCGTATATTTTGCGAGCTTATATATTATTAAACGATATCTAGTCGCCATATAATTGATTTAAATTATTTTAAATACAACTCTCTCTTAAGCCGGGAATATGGAATGGTTTTCTTGCGAAGGGGTTGTAGCTCAATAATCGAAAGGCGCGTGATTGAAGAGTTTATTCTTAATATAAGCTATACGAATTAAACGACTATTAACTTTTTTATAAAAACTTACAGTTTTTCAGTGATTTACGAAAAACCGTTTCAAAACATGCATTTTTTTCACGAATAATTAAAATTTTTGATCTTTAAAACTTAAAATAGTATCGACTTATTTTAATAACTTTATATAATAAATTTTCCTTATAATTTGTTTATAGATTTGTGCAGTTATTTTTTATAAAATAATTTTCACCCCCGAGAAGGGGCGGTATCCACCCTCAGGGTAAGGACGCAAGGTGGTACCATGTCACCTTTGTTTCATGAGGTATCCTCTAACCACTGACCAATTTTCGTGAAAATCGATGAAGGTTTCTCCGAAATTGAAGGTAATCGTTGAGTTTTACCTTTAGTGACTGCACTATACAAAATAAATTGCAATTTACTGATCTAAATTGCGCGTAATTTGGAAGCTTATAAATTATTAAATAATATGTAGTCGCCAAATATTTAATTTAATGCATTTAAGTTCAACTTTCTCTTAAGCCGGGGAGATAGGGTGGTTTTCTTGCGCAGGGGTTGTAGCTCAATGATCGAAATGCACGTGATTTAATAGTTTATTCTTAGAGTATATAAGCTATAGGAATTATATCCGCAATACGATATATTTTAAGTTTTCTCAGCATTTTTCTCTTAAGTTAAATCAATTAAAGGGTTGTTTGGGGGTGAAGGGGATGAGCTCAAAAATCGAAACTATATAATTTCAAGAGCTCATAAATAGCACGTAATTATGCCGCAAAAACCGATTCAATATTCCTATTTTTAAGTAGTGGGGGGGCTGACTCAGCCCCCCCAATAAAGTATTAAATTCCTGCTCAGTGGAACGAGCTCAAAATTTTTAGTTTGCGGAATATGAGAGCTCATAAATAGCTCATAAATCAGGGCTATTTGTTTTTTAATTTTTGCAAGTGGGGGGGGGGGGGGCAGCTCAACACGGGTCAATAAAGATTATTTATCGAACTCGTCTGTTATTCGCCTCGCTCGCTATGCTCGCTCTGCTCATAATATCAAACTCGTTCGATAAAGAGTAACTTTTTTGATTTGGTACATAAATAACTATTTTTTCAAAATTAATATTTTTAAAAATTTCGCTTTAAAACCAAATTTTTTCAAAAGTAAGTACTTTGAACCGATGAAACTTACAGATCATAGAAACACAACCTATGTAAAGCAACTTGTGAAGCCGTGACGAATAATTTCATTAGGGGGTGATTTTAACAAAAGGGAACAACTTTATTTTGAGAGTTACTTGCTTACATTTGCTGCTAGAAACTTTATTTATAAAAGCAGAAATAAAGCTTTTTTTATACACTTTAAAAAATTTAAAATGAGTTTTCCCCAAAAAGTGCTTCATTTTTTGGATATTTCACGTTGAAATATTCTATTTGGAATTTGGCGAATATGAACCAATTGTTCATTAGCTATAACTCTGCTTCTACTAGGTCTACAGAACTCATGCATACACCATTTATTTTCACTTTTTTACAGGCTATCTTCTTGCTAAGAATATTATTTTCGAAAAAATATTTAGTTTCTGAATTATTTGCGAAAAATCGTTTAAAAACGTGTTTTTTTTTTGTTGAAAAATGAACATAATATTAACTTGCAAATAATCCAAAAAATGAAAAAACTCTAATTCAACGTATATTTTTGCAACCCCGAAAAGGGATGGAACTTACCCCCAGGGCAAAAGCGCACATCGGTACATCACTTTTTTTCTTTGGAATGTTAGCTATGCGTATGCCAAATTTCATATATTAATCGAAGGGGTTCTTTAAAATTTACAGATAAAACCGTGAGCAAACGTACTATATATTATGTAAATTCCATGTGAGTACCTACTTAAAGGTGAAAACAAAATTATTTTCTTTTAAGAATCTCATAAAGATTTAAGAACTTTCCTAAATATAGATGTTAAAATCAGCCACGCTTAAGCACTGCAAGTGATGCTTTGTGTCCAATAATTTCACATGACCGGTTAAGGCTTAATATTTAATTTAGAGAGAAAAAGAGAAAAATGTAAGGAAAATTCCCGGCTCTAAGCATGCAATGGAGAGGAAGTAATTGATTGAGATTCGTCGGTGGCAATTTTTATTATCTACTCAGTAAAATCCATTTCCTTCTCTTACCAGCGGGTCCACAATTAATTTGCAAGCGTAGACTCGACTCGAGTGAAAAATTTCCCAAAGGGGACGACATTTTCCTATTTCCTTAGAAATTTTCCTTTTGGCGTAACTGTATAAGTCCTCTAAGTAGCTAATAAGGCGGCTGATAAATTGTGTTCTAACCTAGAAAAATAAAAAATAACAACAAAATGATTAGAAAGGATTTTTCGTTATAGACCTGGGTCCCGCGTACCAAAAAAAGTTTATTAATAGCAAGCTGATAATTTGTTAATAACGTAACGGTGTCTAGTCGGAAAACATTTGATGTATGGGAACACTGGAACACGGGAAGTTTTAATTGTGGAACGTGATTTTAATTGTGGAACGTGTCATCCTAAAAAGTTTATGATTGTGAAAACTAGCAGGTTGTTTTTAAGTTTATTCAATAGCAAATTTATTATATACAGGGTGTTTGGTAAAGAATGGGCCATAGCTTAACCTCAGATTCCCGAGCTTAAAATAGGTCGATTTAGCTAACTTACCTTTGAACGAAAGTTGATAATAACCAAAATACAGGGTGTCAAAGTTAAACTTTTATTTTATTTATTCTTGAATATTTCCTGACAGGCATGGGATAACAACACGAAATTTGGTAGGCGCGTGTTTTTTGGGATGAGAAATCTAAATTCGCCATCAAAAATTATGTATTACTTAGAGGGCGCCACATGCGCCTTTCAGCGCTCATTTAATAGGTTAAATTTTTTTATTATCCACTTTACATACTTTGTAAATCAAAATGTTTATTCTCTTAATGTTTTTACTTAAAAAAGATATACTACATTCATCTCGCTAAACTCAACCGTTTTCGAGATAAACGCATTTAAAATCTACGAGGCAATATAATTTTTTTGCATATCATTTTAGTGACACTCGAAAAATAACTTTTTGCATGATTTATCATTTTTGACTGTTTTTTGTGAGATATTTTACGTCAGTAGGTGACATTTACTAGCAACTCGACGGTAAGTAATCCAAGTCGACGGTAAGTAATTCACTTACCGTCGAGTTAAAAAATCTCTTAATTTTAATTTATTTTTTGAAAGAATAAAGAAAACTAACGAATTATTTATTAATATTGAAACTTATGGTACAATTTGTTAAATTATTTGTGAACTAGAAATTCTTCATCCGATGCTTCCATCAGAAATTTTTCAAATTGCTCCCGCCAACATTTTTTCTCTTCAAATACGCGATCAAAGTTGAAAACTTGGAAATATCAATGCCATCATAAAGAAAAACGGTGGATTTAATCATTGAATATTCTGCCCAGAAGCTTCCAGGAGCTTTCAACTGCATATGTCTTTGAACGAAATATGCCAATAGAGTCTTTTCTTCGATTCTTAAATTCTTGCCTTCGCACCATTTTTTAAAACTTTGGTAGGTATTTTGATAAAGGATTTTGGATTTTTCGGGAATAATTGCGGAACACCCTTCTTCCCAAGCCCGTTCAATTTCTTCAAATTCACTTTCGCTCATATTTTAATTTATATTAATCAAAATTGTACTTAAAATTACTGACAACTAAATAAAAACTCAATTCTCCATTGTTGTTATGCACCCTAGTTACTACCTAACAACCAAAGTATCTATCTTGATAAAATGAATGAAACTAGTCAATATGACGAAAATGTTTAATTTTATAATTTATAATGGTATCAATCGTGCAAAAAACGTTATAAGCATGTCGAACGTTAAGGATAACCGATCTCAGACAATAATTGGAGTCGTCGCCCCGCTCCTCCTCCAAACAATTGTCTTCGATCGGTATAAAACCCTTACCGTTCTCCATACTTAATATACTATAAAACCATAAAAATTTACAAAAATGTATCACAAATTTCTTCAAATGGAATTTGCGATGCAATGATATAAATATGAGAACTGGCACAATTATTATGGTGTTAAGTTTATTTTTCGGGTCTAACTACAATGATTTTATGCAAAAAAGTATGTTGTATCGCAGATTTAAAATGCGTTTATCTCGAAAACAGTTGAGTTTAGCGAGATTATAGTATATTGTACAACAAGAGAGAAAAAAGACATATTTCTCACGAGCGCGGTACGAGGCGAGTGCCGCAAATCAAGCGAGGGAGAAATATGTCGTTTTCTCACGTGTTGTACACTGTACTTTTTCTATGGATGCGTTTTTGTCAAGAGTTCAATCTTCAGAATTAAATAATTTAGGTGCTATTATGTAGATTATATGCCAAAATTGAAATGAAATACATATTATACACATATGTAGGTATTTAATATTCTTAATATTTATTTAAAATTATAGTTACCAGTTATATTTGAACAGTTTTGAAAGGTAATTCCTCGTAAGTTTTGATTTGACACATTTTATTTGACAAAAATATTTGTGTTTGTATTGTGCATGTTACCATGGAAACCGCGATTCTACGTATGGAACCCGTGAGAAAAAACATTTCTCACTGCAATGGCCGACTTTTCTCACAGCCTGAGAAATTGTTCGTTTTGAATGTATGTAAGTAGTGAGAGAAGTTGCATATTGTATAGCATCCATAGAAAAATGTATTATTCCTTTTTTAGTAGATATATTAAGAGAATAAAAATTTTGATTCAAAAAGTACATAGAGTGGAGGATAAACAAAATTGAACGTATTATATGAGCGCTGAAAGACGTATGTGGCGCCCTCTGGGCAATACATCATTTTTGGTGGAGAATTTAGATTTCTCATCCCAAAAAACCACAGTTTACCAAATTTAGTGTTGTTATTCCATGTCTGTCAGGAAATATTCAAGAATAATATTTAAATAAAATTTTAACTTTTACACGGAATCTGAGGTTCAGCTATGGCCCATTTTTTACGAAACACACTGTATAATATAATATGAAAAAATGGTTGACCGAGAAACACGTTGGGTATTTTAATCCGACATGTAGAACATGTCAAATGACAAGAATCATATTGGTGGTAAATATCAGTCTGATTTTTGTGTGAGAGTTTAATGAAATGGTAACAAATCAACTGGAAGTTCTGTCCGACAAAATACATGGGACGTTTTCATAGTCTGAATTTCGAAACCTGTAATCTGTTCCCCAATTAAAACTTCCCCTGTTTCAGTGTTCCCGTACATCAAAGTTTGTCAGACTAGACACCGTGAAGCAATTAAAAAATTTTCAGCTTGTTATTAATAAACTTTTCCGAAAATCGGTCAGGAATTTTATTTAAACATTTTTGACAAATTTTTTTAAAGAAACGTTCGATATTTCCTTATACTTAGCCGTTGCCTGGAAACTAAAAATAACTGTACGGAATAGTATATTACATACCTAGCGGGAAAGTACTCTATTTCAGCCGAGCGGCAAGGTAGTTTACCGAGGTGCGAAGCACCGAGGTAAACTACAGACGCGAGGCTAGAATGAGTTCCCGCGAGGTTTGTATACTATTTTTTCTTCAAACGTCAAATAATGATGACATTACTTATCTAACTTGATCATGTCAAAGTTTGATGTCTCCGCCGGCAGCAGTTTTTTTCCCATTTCTTTACGGAGGGAAAAATGTTGTCATGGCAACAATATGAAATATGTCACAAAGCAACAATACAAATGTCATTAACAACAATTAAACATCATTTTTATTTATAGTAATATTAAAAGTACAATTAGTTAATGAGGCATTTTCAAAATTGAAACCGTGCAAAAATGTTCCCGACTCTTGATACGCATTGGTAATTGTTGTGTGTGTGTGTGTGTGTGTGTGTGTGTGTGTGTGTGTGTGTGTGTGTGTGTGTGTGTGTGTGTGTGTGTGTGTGTGTGTGTGTGTGTGTGTGTGTGTGTGTGTGTGTGTGTGTGTGTGTGTGTGTGTGTGTGTGTGTGTGTGTGTGTGTGTGTGTGTGTGTGTGTGTGTGTGTGTGTGTGTGTGTGTGTGTGTGTGTGTGTGTGTGTGTGTGTGTGTGTGTGTGTGTGTGTGTGTGTGTGTGTGTGTGTGTGTGTGTGTGTGTGTGTGTGTGTGTGTGTGTGTGTGTGTGTGTGTGTGTGTGTGTGTGTGTGTGTGTGTGTGTGTGTGTGTGTGTGTGTGTGTGTGTGTGTGTGTGTGTGTGTGTGTGTGTGTGTGTGTGTGTGTGTGTGTGTGTGAAAAAAATGGCTTGGATGCGAGTCCGTTAGCCACAGATTTTTATTTTATTTTTACCTCAATTTATTAGTTTTGTTATATTTATACGTATTTCACTTAAATGATTATATTTGTTTCTTTCAAGTAGTTTATGAGTAATTTAAATATTTCCATTTTATGACAGCTTAGTAGATATTCTATACTAATTGGAAAATGAACTTGTGTTTGTCGTAAATTGTAATATAATTGATTTATATATCTCTCGTTAATTTTGCATTCCAAGAAAATATGGTTTAAATCTCTAATCGAAACATTATCACAAAAATATACTGATGAATTAATTACTCCTAATTTGTGCAGATGTGCCTCATATTTCCCGTGTCGAGTTTTTAATCGGACGATAGTAGAAATATCTTGCTTTGGCAGGTTATATTTAAATATGTATTCAGGTGGCGGAGGAAGTTCTTGATGTAAAGAAAAATATAAATTTTTTGACATGCTTGTAATGTTTTTCCATTCTTTTTTCCATATTTTATTTATTCTAACTTTGACGTCGTTTATTGCATCTGTCGATAAGATGTGAGTTAGTATCTCACCTTTTTTTATTGCATCTTTGGCCAACTCATCCACTTTCTCATTACCCAGTATACCGGCATGCCCTTTTGCCCATATAAATACTACTTCCACTTTAGACAAATTATTTTTTATATTACAAATTTTTTTTGATTATTGTTGATTGTTGATGATACTGATGGTCGAGCACAACTTTCAGCAATCATTCCCGATGTTGGCGAATCATGAGGGTTTATCCCACCGACGACTTAATTATTTTAATTTCTAACATATAGACGACTTTGATAGTTGTCACAGTTAATTTCGAGTAAAAATAGCGTATGAATTGTACTATTTATGGTTGAAAATTGCTACGTTTGAAGAAAAAATAGTATACTTTATTCGGCAAAGAAGCGACTTTTCTTGACTTGCCCTCTATTACGCGCCTCACTTCGTTCGGCGCGTAATATCGGGCGCGTCAAGAAAAGTCATGCTTCTCCGCCTCATAAAGTAATATACTATTACTCACAATCGGTTAGTAGTTTAGGGATTTCTAATACTCACAATCTACCAATAATAATTTCGTTTCAAATATCTGTATCCATTTTCATTATGTGATAAGATGAATTATTTTAAGTAACAATAAAAATTGCTAATATGTTGTCTCATCTAGAAAATCCAGAAACGTCGGCGTCATCATCTACTTCTGAAACTCATAATTTTGAGCAACACGGTCTTACTTTAACCGTTAATAGTAATCATAATTCCAGTGTAACTATTAATATTTATAATTCCAAATAGTTTTCTTTTTGTTATTGTTGTTGTTGTTTCTTAATTAAATAAATGTTGAGTTGATTCTATTCTTTCTAAACCATCTTTTAATCAAAAATGACATTGACATTTGCAGGTAGAAAAGTGAGAGATGCTAGCCGGGAAAGTACTTTCCCGGCTAGATGGGAAAGTAAAGTAAGTAATAAGTCGCTTCCTGATTATTTCAAAGGCTAGAAATCCGTAAATTACTAACCGATTGTGAGTAAATGTTATTTCCTTACTCTAAGGAAATATGTTTTCCTTACAGCAGATTCAGAACAAATTTATTAAAGAACTACTTTATTTTCAATAATTTCAATACATTATAAAATAGTCTGAAACCAAGAATGTAATAATTAAATACAATAAAAAGTTAAGTTTAAAATTATTAGAATCACAGAAAACATAAGAAAACACTAGAAATACTGCTAAAGATAAGCAAATGCGTCAAATTTGACAATTCAATTTTTTTTTTCTATAGTTACAAAACCTGTTATTGGTGGCATCACGAATATTTGAGTCAAAATATTAATATGTCTATTTGAAAACTTTAACATGTTTATTTTAATATAATTTAAATGTTCGAAAAGCCACATTTCCGGATACTGTATTGCATTGTCTCGGCTTGCACCTCGACGGCAATATTTACAGCGTCCGGAAATGTTAAACTTTTCCTACTAGGTACACAATGTACTATTTTATTGCTACGCGGGATCCAGGCCTATTATAGAAAACTGTCAAGCTGTCTGCTTAACTTTTTAATGCGTTTATATTTTAAAAGAATTTTTCATTTTATAACATGGACAAAGGTTTATTTCATTTTTTCGTTATAAGCAAATTCTAAACAAATTCCATAACAGTATTAGTCCATTGAAATGTTACATTTTTTAGGCCATACCTTGCATTTGATGAAGAAGCCAATTTTTTTTAATGTGTAGGGGGATCAGTAGAAATTTAAGTTCAAGTTTTTGGGGTCGCCACCATTTTCCCCCGGTCGCCATCTTTTAAAAGGGGTGTAGAGAGGTTTCGCGATATATCTCGTAAACTACCATTTCTGCGGAAAATCTAATGAAATATTTATAATATGTAACAAATTTAATTTTTTACAATTTTTTTTCTATTACTTTTTATCGTCAAGTGTAGTATGGTATAGTTAGACCCAAACCCAGACATCCAAAGTGAAAGTTATCCTCCAGCACCAAATTGTTCTATATGGTCCACATAATGTTCAGAAAAAAAGTCACACCATTTTGAGCGTCGGGTTTGGGGGGGAGAGGGGGGAGAAATCTGCAAATTCGTAGTTTTTTATGTTTTTCGTCAATATTTCTAAAACTAAGCGGTTTAGCATGAACAACCTTCTACACAAAATTGTTCTACATTAAATTTAAAATCAAAAAGGCCCTATGCATAACCTTTCTAAAATGAACGGTTCCAAAGTTACGGAGGTAGTATAGTATAATTGGTCCAAAAAAAGGCCTAACCCAGACATTCAAAGTAAAAGTTTTCCTTCAACACCAAATTGTTCTATATGGTCCACATATTGTTCAGTAAAAAGTTACACCATTTTGAGCGTCCGGTTTAGGGGGAAAATGGGGGAGAAGTCGGTAAATTAGTAGTTTTTTTAAGTTTTTCGTCAATATTTCTAAAACTATGCTTTAGCGTAAGGAATGTTCTATAGAAAAATATTCTACATAAAATTTAAAACAAAAAAGATTCTATACATAATTGTTATAGAATCAACGGTTCCAGAGTTACGGAGGGTGAAATGTGGAGGTTTTCGATACTTTTTATATATACCGATTTCTCTCCCCCCCCCCAAACCCTCCGCAAAATGGTGTGACTTTTTTCTGAACATTATGTGGACCAAATAGAACAATTTGGTGTTGGAGGATAACTTTTACTTTGGATGTCTGGGTTTTTGGTATAGTTATATCATAAATATTGCCCAAAAAATATAAACAGTATCGAAAACTTCGACTTTTCACCCTCTGTAACTCTGGAACCGTTGATTTTATAACAATTATGTATAGAACATATATTGTTTTAAATTTCATGTAGAACATTTTTTTATGTAACATTGTTTACGATAAAGCATAGTTTTAGAAATATTGACGAAAAACTTAAAAAAACTACTAATTTACCGGCTTCTCTCCCATCTCCCTTCCAAACCGGACGCTCAAAATGGTGTAACTTTTTACTGAACAATATGTGGACCATATAGAACATTTTGGTGTTGGAGGAAAACTTTTACCTTGGATGTTTTGGTTAGGCCTTTTTTTGGACCAGTTATACTATACTACCTCCGTAACTTTGGAACCATTCATTTTAGAAAGATTATGCATAGGGCCTTTTTTATTTCAAATTTAATGTAGAACAATTTTGTATAGAAGGTTTCTCATGCTAAACCGCATAGTTTTAGAAATATTAGCGAAAAACTTAAAAAACTACGAATTTACCGATTTCTCCTCCCTCTCCCACCCAAACCCGACGCTCAAAATGGTGTGACTTTTTTCTGGACATTGTGTGGACCATATAGAACAATTTGGTGTTGAAGGATAACTTTCACTTTGGATGTCTGGGTTATGCCATCTTTTGGATCAACTATACTATACTATATAAACAAAAATAAGTAAAAATTTTTTAACAAGTTTCCTTTTGCAGGATATAACTTTTTTTCAGTTCATTTTACAACAAAATAACATTTTAGCAATTTTGTAAAGGGTTTTTCAGAGAACAATTTCCACTATAAAGGTGTTAAATTCTATTTATTTATCTAGGTTTTACAGTGCTCCAAACTTAATCAGATTCTGGAATGCTCATAAGGATAAAATAAAAACAAAACATTAGGCATACTTTTATACCTTAATATTGTTTTATACATATAATTTAATGATTTTAACATTCCTATGCTATTATTAATCTATTTTTGACCTTTCTCCCCACTATAAAACTGAACCCTAAGCATATAATATAGAAAAAGCTCAAGAAGTTGTTTGAGGACAAATTTGCTGGTTCAGAAGAAGAATGACGCAACCACAAAATGCAAAATTCTTCAGAAGAGCAAAAAAAAACGATTTCTAAATATTTTAAATAGGCATTAAATGAAGAGTAATCGTCCAGGAGTATCGATATGGCGTTTGTTTTTTGACAACGATGGCTTTTATTTTCATCGATATTGGTTCGAATTTCATTATCTTAATTTAACCCGGCACCTGCCACGTGGGGTGCTACCAGCACCCCATAACACATTTTCATCAAATATTTGGTATTTCAAGTTTGTTAACCGTGCTGTGCGTCATAGTAGCTTTCTATAATATTATATAGCATAGATCTGTTTGCGTTTGAAGTTGTTATTTAGTGTCATTCTGAACTTGTAGCTCTAAAGCCGAATCGGGGAGTCGTCATCTGGCAGTTTAAGTTTAAAATTTTTTTTTTGTGTTTTCAATAAACAGGTCAGATTTACATTTTTTATTGTAATTAACTGATTTAAATTATTAATATAGTCTCTATGCTCAATAAATCTTAATTTTTTATATGTTTTACTACACTTCATTTATTATGGGTTGGTACTTGCTAATTTGCTTATAACACCTTTTTAATTTTATTTTTTAACTTTTATAGCTAATAAGTTAATAGTTATAGTAGCTAATAAGTTAATAAAACATGTTTTTTTATATTCTTGTGTAACTCACCACATTATTTTGCTTATGATCAAGTAGATCAGAGAAAGTTTTTAACGGGTGCTGTGAGCACCCCACGTGGCAGTTGACGTCTTGCAAAGCCACGTGGCAGGTGCCGGGTTAATCGCCCCATTTTCAACCCTATCTACAGTTGCGTCAATAGGCATCTGAAACAAGGTCTAACATAGCGCATATTTCAGTAACGACGCAACTACCCTATAGTGGCTAAGCACATTTTTACAGTTCGGTCTTCTTGTATCACCTTTACATAGTATTTTAGAAGTTAATTGCGCAATAAACAGAAATTGACAAAATTTTCAGTTACGTCATTTTTCTCCCGTATCGGACTGAATATCTGCCTGCTTTTACTTTTATTATTATAATTTATCCTAGGTGGCACAACAGTTGGTCCCCCTCTACTCAACTTATTCTTACAGTTGTGCTACCTATTTGGCCACGTGCAGTCGTATTAAAAATTGTGAAAGTTATTTTGAGTTTTATAGATAATATTATTGAGAGTCTTGTGGATAAAATTTATATTTTTGTGATTAGATATGCATTATGTGTTTTTTGTAAGAGCGCATCATAAGTGGTGGTTATTTTATTTGTAAGAAACCTCTAAGGAAAATTATTTGTCAGTGGGAAAGTCGAGCCATCTTCAATCACTGTTGTCGATGACCGTTTTTCGTCTCTTTATATGGCGGACATAAAGACAATTCTCTGGAAACCCTGAGATACAAATGATTCGCTAAAACAGTGACAAAAAATTCATTTAATCTCTTCTCACCATCTCGAACACAAGATGCAGCCCGTTTCCACAGACTCCGAGTGTATCACCAGATTCAGTCATGGCTCGGTAAACATTGTGATCCAGAAAATTGGGGCTGGAAAAAGCATGAAAAATTTTGGATACCAATCCAAACTTCCAAGCCTCCAGTACCCCCGAGCTTATGAAATTCATCTTTAGCAGATGCAGTGGAAACTGGAAGTGTTAAGCAGTGTGCCTCTATTGTGGTAATAAAAGTTGCAGCAACATCGTGGACATATCAACATTAAATTGAAGAAAATGAATTACCCACAATGATGCCAACTCTAACTCTCATTATACCATAAAAATTCACCTCGGATACTGATTCAGATCTTGACTCTCAGCCTAGACCATCGAAAAATATGAAAAAATAATATCTATGATAGATTTTATTTAACATATAGTACAATTGTACAGAAATATCTGAAAATGCGAAGGTCACTCAGGAGTACTCACTCACTGAGGGGACTTTATTTTATTTTTTTTTCATTTATTAATCATACGGGAAAACCCCATTAAAAGTGTAATTATAAAGTAAATAATAATAATAACTAGCCTCAACACAAAAAAGTAGTACACATAAGAAGATACAATGCAATAATACAATCAAAATATACCTAAAATAAAAGATGTAACAAATATACCTAACAATCCTAACATATAACACTAAATTTAACAAGAAATATTAACAACAATGAAACAGACATTTTTGCAACAATGAACATCATAAAGCCAGAGATCTCTTCAGTTGATCCAATGAAATATTGAAAACATCGACATTACTAATATTCAATTTACTTCAGTTAAACGCGTTGGTGCAGGGAGTAAGCATCCGTTTAAAATGCATTGTGTACGAAATCAGTAGTTTTGCGACATTGCCAGATAAAATCGTCGACTAGTTGTTTATTTAGAATACGTTTAAAAAAAATCTAATAAACATATACAAATATACATGACAAGTGTCTTGAAAAATAGGACATTAAGTGCAAAATGCCATGAAATTATACACAATGTTCACAATGATAGGTCTGGCCTTGAGAATTTCAGATATTTCTGTCGACTTGTAATAAATAATATTATTTTGTCTAGAAATTGTCCGTGGATTAGGCCTATTGGGGATACCCCACAAAAAACGCGACTCCAGACTCCACCTCATAGGGGCCGGGAAAAGGGTCAAAAATAGCTTAACAGTAGCATAGCATAGGAATGTTAAAATTATAATAAATAAATATATAGATAGAAAAATAAGCCCAAGGTTTTGTTTTTATTGTTTTTCTAAGAGAACTCGAGAATCTGGTCAAGTTTGGAGCTCTGTAAAACCTAGACAAATAAAGAAAATTAAACAACTTTACGGTGGAAATTGTTCCTTGAAAAATCCTCTATAAAATCGCTATGATGTTATTTTATTGTAAAATGAACGGAAAAAGGTTATAACCTCCAAAAGGAAATTTGTTACAAAATTTTCTCCTATTTTTGTTTATAACTTTTTTGTTGGTCACTTGACGATAAAAAGTAATAAATATAAAATTGTAGAAAATTTAATTTTCTACATTTTATGTGTAATTATATTTTCTGTGTGGTTGCTAGTTTAGGAGATACAGTACGAAAGCCATTTGAACCCCCTTTTCCAAGATGGCGACCGAGGGACAAGGGCGGCGACCACAAAAACTTGAACTTAAGCTTTTACTTAACCCCCTACATATTAAAATAAAATTGACTTCTCTAAGAAATGCCACCCTAAATGTAACATTTCAATGGACTACCTATATACCAAATTACGCAAACTTTCTGAGCACGTCTCAGAACAGAAATGTTCTGAGATGTGCTAGCTATTCTACGTCTCCCTATGCTTCATTCTCCTTGAATCTTTCTCTGCAGAATAAGTCGGAGCAAGTTGTATCTCTTTCCACATGTAATATGTCTGAAATATTCCTTGTTTGTGACGTTTTTTGTCCATGATAATTTTAAAATTCTTGTATACACCCACGACTAGAATTATTCCAGTTTTTTCATTGATGCCACATTCAAAGTCCAAGCTTCCGTTCCATAAAATAAAGTCGGAAAAACGTAGCACGCAGCTAACCTAACCATTAGCTCCAACTTCAAATCTCTTATGCAAAGCACTCTTCTAATTTTGTTAAACGCTACATATACATAACCCAAATCATTTTCCACAACCATAAATGATTAGAAAGGATTTTTCTTTATACAGAGCGGTCAAGCTCTCTGCAACTTTTTATGCTTTTATATTTTAAAATAATTATCGATTTTTGGCATGGAAAATCAGTTGCTGGATTCATCTATCATATTCAGTAGAATTTTATATAGGACGGTAATTTTAACAAATAAATTCCACAACAATATATAAAATTGCGCAAAGTTCCTGAGCACGTCGATGGTAATTTATTGTTGGTTGCACCAACAAATCTTAAGCTCCAGCTTAGCCCAGCTCAGCTTATAGATAGGGCCGCTTTAAGTCCCACTTACGTTATCTAAACGTTTTAATTTTCGATTCTTATCTAATCTAATCTGATCGGGTCACAAATGAGCAGGTCTTTAGGAGAATGGGGAAGAACCGAGAGGTAATAACCACCATAAAAACTCGAAAGTTGGAATAATTTGGAAACATTATGCGAAATGAATCCAGATATGCCCTCTTACGAGCCTTTCTGCAAGGAAAAATATTTGAAAAGGGAGATCCAGGAAGCAGAAGAACATCCTGGTTAAAAAACCTCAGACCCTGGTTCAACACAACATATGTGCAGCTTTTCCGCGTCGCTGTAAATACAGTGAAGATTGCCATGATGATCGCCAACATTCGTCACGGATAGGAACATCAAGAAGGAAATCGTATATAATCTAATTGATTTCGTCAATTCCCGCTGCCGTGTTGTTCCTCCGCTGTCGGATTGCTTCAGTTTTTCGTTCTTTGTAAGTGTCTCCTCATGTATTCTTCGGTAGTTTTCATTCGGATGCACATAATTATTCTTTTGCAAACTTGGCCCATTTTCTTCTTCTATCATGTTTCGGTAGTGCTCTTGTCATCTTCGTGGTTGCTCTTCTGTTGTTGTAATCAGATGTCCTTGTTTGTCTGTAGTGGTTTGTCACAATTCTTTTTTCCAAGACGTTTGGTTGTTCGATACCACTTTTGCTAAACTCGCCAGGCTTCCTTGAAGGTGGTACTAAAGATCAACATAATCAGTATGCAAATAATACATAATCCGGTAGTAAATCGTAATATTGCTGTTGAGCTAAAGAATATTTAGCAGACTGCATCGTATAAATACTACGAGCATGATATTCGGTTGGGTAGAGATGTTGGGTCAGCTCCAACGTCGCATAGGATTAACCTGGACAGCGTTTTAGTGCGGCAGATTCGTGCAAATATTATAAGAATTATTGTGATTTTAATGGTAGAAGCATATAATTTGGACCACATATACCACACATACAAAGGTTCAAATTTAGATATGAGGCCATCTCAGATTTTGCCTTTTACAAAAAAGCGGGCATTAAAAATGGCGACTATGCACATGTGACTAATAGCACGATAACTTTTGAACGAAAAGTTCGATTTCAACCAAATATGGTATATAGGTTCTTTTTTTCATGTGTAAGATCGAGCTCTTAAACCGAAAGAATCGGTTTACCAAAAGTTGTGTTTTTCCTGATTTTTTGTAAAAATATGTTGTTTATTTTTTCAATTCTTTCACCCTGTATATATTAATTTCTCAAAAAGGTAATACCGGCGTTGAAAAGAGCGTAAAAATATTTTTTGAGAAATATTTTGAACTCTTTAGTTACATTAATTACCATTTAATAAATGGATAACCTATCTTCACATGTAAGTACCTATGTGCGGCAGATTAGTGCAAATAATATTATAAGAATTTTTGTGCATTTAATGGTAGAAGCATATAATTTGGACCACATACACTACACATACAAAGATTCAAATTTAGATATGAAGCCATCTCAGATTTTGTCTTTTACAAAAATGGCGGGCATTCCAAATGAATCGGCCACCCATAGGTACATATGAACATACGTTATGCATTTATTAAATGGTAATTAACATAACTAAAAAGTTCAAAATATTTCCTAAAAAATATTTTTACACTATTTTCAACGGTGGTATTACCTTTTTAAAAAAAATTTATATACAGGGTGAAGCAATTGAAAAAAAAAACAAAATATTTTTACATAAAAAACAGTATAAACACAACTTCTGGTAAACCGATCCTTCCGGTTCAAGACCTCGACCTTATTCATAAAAAAAATAACCTATATACCAAATTTGGTTGAAATCTGACGTCTCTTTCAAAAGTTATCTTGCTATTAGTCACATAGGTATAGTCTCCATTTTGAATGCCAGCCATTTTTGTAAAAGGAACAAAAACTGAGATGGCCTCATATTCAAATTGGAACTTTTAGATGTGTAGTATATGTGGTCCAAATTATGTGTTTCTACCATTAAATGCACAATATTTCTTATAATATTTACACGAATCTGCCGCACATAGGTACATGTGAATATACGTTATGCATTTATTAAGTGGTAATTAACAGAGATAAAAAGTTCAAAATAGTTCCTAAAAAATATTTCTACGCTCTTTTTAATGGCGGTATAAACTTTTTGAAAAATTAATAAATACAGGGTGAAAGAATTGAAAAAAAAAACAACATATTTTTACATAAAAACCATGAAAAACACAACTTCTGCATCAAAAATAGAACCTATTTACCAAATTTGATTGAAATCTGACGTTTCGTTCAAAAGCTATCGTGCTATTAGTCACATATGTATAGTCGCCATTTTGAATGCCCGCCATTTTTGCAAAAGACAAAATTTGAGGTTTCATACCTAAATTTGAACCTGTGGAGTATATTTATTGAATATGTGTAGTATATGTGGTCCAAATTATATACTTCTATCATTAAATGCACAATTGTTTCACATATCGTCTTCACTATTTGGTAAATTAAACTGTGTATTTTAATAAACCTTCATTTACTTCAAAACTAACATCTTTTGTCAGTGTTTATTATCTGTATTCACTTAGAGAGCGGAAATATCTGCACTTACAGTAAAGAATCATCAAGAGAAAAGGACAGACAACCACCCAAGCGCAAATCGTGACTAAAAAAATAATCAAGATTATTGATAAAAAACTCTCGGACAGTTTGATGAACCTCAATAAACGAGAGATCAAAACGGTCACTGAAATGGTGACTGGATATTGCCGTTTAATAAATCACCTATACAAACTAGGTAAGGTGACTTAACCATGGCGCAGAAAGTGCGAAATAGAAGAAGAACCTGCCGTACACATACTAGGCCATTGCAGTGTGCTAGGTGATCTAAGGCAGGAAATCACTGGTCAACTGAGGTTTGAACAAGAAAATATCGTAAAACTACCAATCAGAAAACTGTTGGCCTTCATTAAGGCAACAGAACTTATTAGAATTTAAGAAAAAAAAAAGATATGGTACAGAGGTCTTTTGACCAAAAGCCAGAGACTAAGGAATCTCGCCTGAGTTAAGAAAAAGAAGAAGAAAAAAAGTAGGAAACAAGATTCGCGTGGCTCAGAGGGCTATGGAGGACGTGACATAGGATGTATTTTAAGGGATGGAGTCCCAAAGAAAGAAATATGTCGTAGAACAAAAACAACAGATGGTATTGAACGGATCATGTCGCTAAAATGGAACTGGTCAGAACATTTCGCCAGATTATCTGATAATAATAGATAATAAGTAGTCTCGAGAGGAGGCCAAGACAAGTATCACTGCGACACAGAGTCTTCTCACCAACCAGATGGACTGACGACCTGAATCGTGTTAACAGTAACTAGATATAAGCCGCAAAACACACAGATCAATGGAAAGAGCTAAAGGGAAGACCTATATAAAGCGGTCACCGCGTACAAGTTGTTGATGAGAAAGACACATGTGCACTATAAAAGAACTAATTCTGCATTAAGTCTCTGTGGGTATAGAAGACTTATTATACTTAAGATACATTGCGTATTAAATATTATTAGCAGATTGTAATTTTTATTTGGTTATTAAGGTCTTTCCGGAAATTTAACAATGTATTATGTTAATAATTATTATAATGAAGTATCTTCATTAGAATTTGTGAAGATAAGGATTTTATAAAATAAATAAAATATTATAAGAAAAAGATATTTGAAAAATAATTTTTTCCACCTACCTCTACCGAAAGTATACTTTTCCTGACCTAATTGTAGGGAACAAAGTCGTACTTTTCTTCCCTTGGGAGTAAAAGTAAAAGTGTCGTTATGGAATGTCATTGATGAAATAACTTATTGACGCCCTGTACAATATTGTATTATCTATTACGTAAGTATGTATTCACTTTAACGTTTATTTATAGAACACCCAGTATTTTGTAGAATGGTCTTCTTCTTCTTCTTAGCCTTCTATCGTCCACGTGTGGACATAGGCCTCTCCCAACTCCTTCCATCGGTCTCTATCCTGAGCAACATATTTCCAATTCGTTCCGGCTACTCTTTTAATATCATCAACCCATCTCATCTGTGGTCTTCCTCTCGGTCGTTTACTTTGGTAAGGTCTCCAATGTTGTATCGTGGCATTCCAACGTTGGTCTTTTTGTCTAACAGTGTGGCCTGCAAAGCTCCATTTAAGTTTGGCAACTTTTGTTGTTATGTCCTTGACTTTTGTTTTTGATCTTACCCAGTCGCTCCTCTTGTTATCTGACAGTCGTATACCTAACATTGCTCTTTCCATAGCTCTTTATGTTGTAGCTAGTTTATTCATATTTGCCTTGGTTAGGGTCCAGGTTTGACACCCATATGTCATGATAGGAAGGATGCACTGGTTGAACACTTTGGTCCTCAAATATTGAGGTATTTTGCGGTTCTTAAGTATCCAACCAAGTTTTCCAAATCCTGCCCATGCTAGTCTTGCTCTCCTATTAATTTCCGCACTTTGGTTTTCTTTGTCAAGTTTCAGGATTTGGCCTAGGTAGATATATTCCTGGACTTTTTCTATCTCACTGCCATTTATAGTTATGCGTCTGGGGTCATCTGTGTTTGTCATTATTTTTGTTTTCTTCATGTTCATTTTTAGACCGACGTATTGGGAGCTGCCTGCGAGTTCCTCTATCATAATTTGCAGTTTCTCGAAT
This sequence comes from Diabrotica virgifera virgifera, assembly GCF_917563875.1. Taxonomy (NCBI): domain Eukaryota; kingdom Metazoa; phylum Arthropoda; class Insecta; order Coleoptera; family Chrysomelidae; genus Diabrotica; species Diabrotica virgifera. The sequence goes on from NC_065450.1 coordinate 782,385, forward strand.
GAGCTCGCTATAATCACAATGTCGTCAGCGAATCTGAGGTGATTTAGCTTCTTGCCATTAACGTTAATGCCATAGGTTGACCAATTTGTCGTTTTGAAGACGTCTTCTAGTGCTAGGTTGAAAAGCTTTGGCGATATTACGTCTCCTTGTCTCACGCCTCTCTTAATAGGGATGGGATTTGTATTTTCGTCTAGTTGTACTATCATAGTTGCATTTTCATATATATTATGTATTAGTTGTCTATATCTCGAATCTATTCTACAATTATTAATAGCTTGTTCTATGGCCCACATCTCGATACTATCAAACGCCTTTTCATAGTCTACGAAGGCAAGAAATACGGGTAGTTGGTATTCATTTGCCTTCTCTATCAATGTTCTCATTGTAAGCAGATGGTCTGATGTACTATATCCTTTGCGGAAGCCAGCCTGTTCCACTGGTTGGTAATTGTCCATTTTGTAGGTCAACCGGTTGTTAATAATTCTCATGAATAGTTTGTATACTTGACTGAGCAACGATATTGGTCTATAATTCTGTAGGTCATATTTGTCCCCTTTGTTGTGTAAAAGTATTACTAGACTTTCGTTCCAGTCTTTAGGGATCTTGCTATTATGGAGACATTTATTAAATAGCTCTGTTAGTATAGGGATTGTTACTGTCTTGCTTGTTTTCAAGAGCTCGGCAATTATACCGTCCTGTCCTGGAGCTTTATTATTTTTTAGTTCTTTTAAAGCTCTTTCTATTTCGAATCCCTTTATATTTGGTAGTACTTCTGATCCCACGTTTTTTATTTTTCTTTTGACGTTCTCCTTTGTTGATTCATTAGGCTGGCTTTGCGAGCTGTACAAGCTTTTGTAGAAGTCTTCGACTATTTTTGTTATTTTATATTTGTCCTTCTCTTCCTTACTATTGGCGTCTTTAATTTTAATGATTTTTTGAACACCCAATGCGGGTCTTAGACATTTTAAGCCTCTGTTGTTTTCAATGACTCGATCTATTAAGTTCTCGTTCCATTTTTGTAAGTCGCGTTTTAGTTCTTTTCTAATTGTTTTATTAAGTTCTATGTATTCTTGAGTATGGCGTTTGTTTTGCGTTAGTAGTTGTCGTCTTTCCGTCATTAGTTGTTTAGTTTCGTTGCTTATTTTGTCTTCTTTAGTACTTGTTTTCTTTGCGACCTGCAGTCCGGCTTTGAGAAGGTTCTTATTGATGTTTTTGTTAATTTCGTCAATTTCATCTTGATTATGCGAAGGATCATATTTGAACTTATCCGCTAAGACCTCTCGGAATTGCTCTTCATTTGTTTTTACTTTAAAGGCATCTATTCGCGTTGTTTTTTTAAATATTCTTTTTCTCTCTTCTTTCATGTTAATATTTATTTTTGCTCTAACTATACGATGGTCACTACCCGTTGTTACGTTGTTTATTGTTGTTACGTCTTCGAATATTCTTTTGTTGTTTGAGAGAAAATAGTCTATTTCATTTTTGGTGGTTCCGTTAGGTGCAACCCATGTCCACTTTCTGTTAGGTTTCTTTTTGTAGAAGGTATTCATAATATACATGTTTTCTTGTTCCAGAAATTCCATAAGTTTTTCTCCCCTTGTGTTTCTTGTGCCGAATCCAAAATTTCCAATCTTGCTTTCAGAGTCTTCAATCTTACTTCCAATTTTGGCGTTAAAATCTCCCATTATTATTATTTTGGATTCTCTGTTGGTGTCTATAGCTTTTTTAAGATCTTCGTAAAAAGTATTTATTTCTTCATCAGTTGCCTTTTCAGTTGGAGCATAAACTTGCACAATCTTTAATTTGGTTTTTGGATTTAGTTTTAAAATCATGTATGTAACCCTGTCTGAGATGCTGTCAATTATTTGAATTTGTGATTTTCTCTTCTTGTTGATTAAGAAACCTACTCCACCGTATGTATAGTCTTCATTGCCTTTATAATAGAGCCTGTTGCCTGAATGTAAGTCCACATACCCTTCACCTCTTCTTTTAACTTCTGATAGTCCCATTATATCCCAATTCATATTCCCTAATTCCTCTTCTAGTTCGTAGAGTTTTTCGTCTTTTGCCATGGAACGGATGTTGTAAGTTGCTATATGGAGTTGTTTGTTGTTCTTCTTTTTCAATGTCGACTTGCCTCCCCCCAGAATCCTCGAGGCAGACCATTATTTCGGTGTGGGACTGTGGAATAAACTTCCTACCCACCTGGGGTATCTTCCGTATATCTGTTGAAACCGACATTTTTGATTTGTGGAGGTTTTGGCCATAACCCACCACGCTGGCCAGACGGGTTGGTGGGTGGGAGGGGATATTAGGTAAGGAATTTGGGGTTTGGATAGGATAATACGGAGGTTGGGGCCTGGTTACCTCTAAATAGGAAATGGAGGAAAAAACCAGGAGCTCGCGTGGGCAGGGGCGCTAAATCCCTGAAGTAAGTCTGCTCTCTATCGGGATCATAGAGGGGTACCTACCCGCTACCACCAGTAGCGTACCGTAGAATGGTAAAAAACAGTAAATTGTTATTTTGATTTTAAAAACAGTAAATTGTTATTTGGATTTAACAATTGTTTAAATTAATGACTTGACTTATACTTGACAGTTGACAGTTATCATGTACCTACTTGTTAGTTTTAGTTCTCTAATAAATTTGGTCAGTTAGTTACATAAATAAATTATTTAAAAATAAAAAAATGACTTTTTATTTGAGAAAGGCGGAAAAATTATATGTATAACATGTGAGTAAAGTGCCTTTTCCTCCCTTGAATGATTACTGCCCTCCGCTACGCGTCGGGCAGTAAACTTCATTCTCGGGAGGAAAAGCAGCACTTTGCTCCCTTGTTATACAAATTTTTACCTTATTTGTCACTTCTGATCCTTTAGTATCCAAAAAGAACTGTATATTTTTTAAATTAAAAAATTCTAAAACTTGGTAGTCAGCGTTGGCCTAAGATGGTTGATTAAGTTTCCTGGTAGGGATTCACCATGTTCCCGGAGGTTATATCTTGTAACATCGGCGTTTAGCCTGTTTAATACTACTTTTAAATAATGTAAATCGAACTATAAATTTAACCATTGTTTGGTTCTGGGGCTATTTAGCAAGTATTCAAATTCACTGATGATGGACCGATAGGTCTGAAAACGTTCTGAATTGGACACATTTTATTCAATCCATTGGGATTTTTTAGATTTTAATAAATATACCAATTACATAGAAGTGGTTTTTACTTCATGTTAGAGTTTTTTAACTATATGGTATACAGCCAACCTAGTGAACTTCCCTTTTATTTTTTAAATTCTCCAAAGAGTCATTAACCTTTTGGTTAAGAGGAGGTAATAATACCTCCAATGCAGTTATTTTGTACGCAATCGTATTTATAATTTCGATTAGCCGTTTTACTTCGCTTTGGAAGGTTTCTCTTACGAAAAGCGCAAGATTGTCGAATTTTCTGGCACTGCCCGCATCTGAAAACTGCCGCATCTAATAACTGCTGCATTAAATTGACCACATCCTCATCTCAACAAGATGGACAGCAAACATAACTAATGTCAAAACGTATCGGGGGACGAACTTTGTCTCAGATAAATATATTTTAGGGGCAAAATTGGGACAGAAAATCGCGACAGTGGCAACAGCGTTAAATCTCTCTCTCCTGTCGTTTCCCCATTACTGAGGATCGTGATTTCTTCCAATATTCCTAACAATGTTTCTCCATTGGTCTCTATCTTCAGCTGCTCTAAGAGCTTCGCAGAATGAGTTTTCAGCTGAATGCTTTATTTGGTCAGACCATCTAGTTGGTGATCGTCCTCTTGATCTTCTCCCGGGAACGTTTCCAGAAACCATTAATCTCTCCAAACTGTCGTCACCTCTGCGAACCACGTGACCAAAGAATTGCAGAATTCGTTGCAGACATATTATGGACAGCCTTTTTTTAATATTGAGTTGGTTTAGAATGGAAATGTTTGTCCTATGAGCTGTCCAAGGTATGCGCAGCATTCTTCTCCAGCACCACATCTCAAAGGTATCAATTTTTTGGCGCTCGCATGCGCGAAGAGTCCAAGTGTCTGCTCCGTATAGAAATATTGAAAATACAAGGGCATTCACCAGACTCATCTTGATATTTTGAGAGATAGATCTGTCTTTCCAAACTTTAGTTAGGCGACTCATCGCATTTTTTGCCATACCAATACGTCTCCGAACTTCTGTTTCACAGTTACCACGTTAGTTATACTAGACCCGAGATAGACAAAGGTGTTTACTATCTGGTATTCCTGTAATATGTTTGTCAGTTGAATAGTGTCAAATCTGTGGACCACCATTATTTTTGTCTTAGCTTTATTGATTTTCAGACTAACTTTATTGCTTTCGTACTAAACTCTTCGCAGAAGATCAAACATTTCTTGCTCATTTGCTGCTATAAATGTAGTGTCATCAGCAAATCTTAAATTAGAGATTTTTCTACCAGCTACTGTTACTCCACCGGCCCATCCTTCTAAAACAATCCTCATGACAGACATGTTCACCATAAATGTTAAATAAGTCAGGTGACAACACGCATCCTTGTCTAACACCTCTCTCGGTCTTGAGTTGGTTTGAGATGTTCTGATCTAGTCGTACTGTCGCTATACTAGACTGGTACAGATTTTTAATAAGTGTCACCAGGTGCACTGGTGCGCCCATTTCTATTAAAATTGACTACATATTTATCCAGCTTACACAATCAAATGCCTTTTGGTAGTTAAAAAGCGTTAAATAGTCGAATTAAAAAATGGAATGTTAAAGGATTTAAAAGTCCAACTCTTGTCCAAGAGACAAGACTATCAAAGGGCTTTACAAATAAAACTCAATGGAACCAGAGAGGAAGATACTGCAGAGGAGGAATAGAGACAATTTAAAACAGCAATAACTGAACATGCAGAGGATACTGTCGTAATAGCCGAAAGGCAAACAAATTCGGAATGGTATGATGGTGAATGCAGAACTGCAGTACAGAAAAACAGCCGGATTAGGCTTAACCAACTTTAAAGAAACACGAAAAATTGCAGGGAATTTTTTAAGAAAACTGAATAGAGCAACTAGATTATGTAGAAGAAAAAAACAGAGGCTTTGAAAATTATTTAAACGATCAGCACGTTGAAAGTCCGGCTTGTGAAAAGCTGTATAAAATAGTCAAGAAACTAGTGAATGCCAGAATTATACGCAAATTACATACATTGTAATTATTCTTCAGTATACAAAAAATTCTTTAAAGTATTACAATGATATAATATCTACAATAGATTATTTGAATACTCCGAAAATCTAATTGGTGATGATCAACATGGATTGAGACCAAATAGAACCAGTGCAGACAATATATTCAAACGAAGAACGATACAAAAAAAAGCTTATAAATACGACATAGAACATAGAACATAAATATATTAGGTGTAAAGACTGTAAACAAGCTTTTGGTAATGTGAAAAGGGACAAAATGCTGGAAGACCTTCGTCATCTAGGTATACCTAAAACATATATATCAGCCTCATAAAAATGACGTTGCAGGTTTCAAAAGCCGCAGTTTAAAAAGTTAGAGCAGATGGAAAACTGATTCCCCTATTTGACATCAATGTGGGAGTAAGACAGTGAGACGCGCTATTAGCCATACTGTTCAACCCGTTCTTGAGGCAGTCATTAGAAAAATCAATGAAACTGGCCGTATAAATACCAAAGCAGTTCAAATTACTGCATATGTAGACGATATGGCTATCTTTGGTACGATCAAACAACGACTAATGGAAGCTTTCAATGATATTAATTCTGAAGCACCAAAAAAAGGGCTTAAAATTACCGAAACAAAAACGACTGACGATGACATGACCATCAAAATAACATCTGATAATGAAAATAATATCGCAATAGACAATTATTATACCATAGAACATGTGGATGTCTTCATATATCTAGGCACAAAAATCAATCAGAAAAATTCCGTAACTAGCGAAATTATTTCACGTATTAGCAGTGAGAATCAAACATACAGGGGGAGTCATGAGGAACTGTACATACTCCTACCTCGTATAGAGGGCCCTATGGGGAATAACAAATGACCACTAAAAAGTGTCTGCTTCCATTGTTTAATAATATACAGGGCGAGTTTCGCATTTTGACAGAAATTTTTATTCGTCGTAATTTTTGAACGGTCAGATCGATGTGTCTCTTATTTTGGTCAATCGTTACACTATTACCTCCTAATCAACTGATTTATTCAAACTAGAAAAAAATCAGGTCCGGCTTTAAAACATTAGTTCGTTTGTGTCTTAGAAAAAATTTCACCCTGTATACGCTTTTTGAAAACTCTAATACGAATTTAACAAATTAGACAAATAGGCAATTAAAATGGTATATTTATTTTTTTCCCACACGACTACTTAATTTTTTATTAAAAAATCAGATTTGCCAAAATCGCAGTTTTACCATAAAAATAAAAATATTAAACAACGTTTTTCTTAAAATTAAAAGTTTTACCATTTTTTGAAGTTATACTTCTTTACCGGCGATATGAGGGTGAATTTTTATATGTTAAAACCTATTATCCCGGCGCATGCGCATTATAACTTTGTTCTGATTGGATTTCCAAATGACATGTCAAAAATTATTCAATATGGCGGCTGTGGTACAGCTGTAGTTTGATTATTTATGGTTGTTGCGTTTTAAAATTTGTGTGAAAAGAAACAACAAACAAAAGTTAGTTAATAGTTTTATACTGCCTTTTTAAATAGCTTTTATATACCTATATTTTTGGACTATTTTGGACAAGGAAAACTCATTCTAACTTGGTAAGTAGTTTTTATTATAATCATATTGTAATTATACATTTGGATTAGGTTGAAATATAGTAGAGCGTCGATTATCCGAACTAATTGGGGGACATAGGTGTTCAGAAAACCGATTTGTTCGGATAATCGAACTACAATATATTGATACATATTTATAGTCATACATGTTTATCCACAAGTGAATAAAAGCCATATTTATATACCTACATATTTATTTATATCTTGATAATGACAACTAGCAACTAAACAAAAAAGTGCAGTCTTTGCAACAACATAATTATTTTTGGATACAATATTGAAGAAAATTGAAGATATTTTACGCGTCAAGTACTAACGCTTGCTCGGTATTCGAGTGCGGGACGCGGGAGTCGATAGTTCGAATAAGCGGTCGTTCGGTTGATCGACGTTCCGATAATCGACGCTCTACTGTAAATTTATTTTCTCAAGAATGGGGATTTTAGAGAGAAATCCCAAATTAGGTCCGATTTTTATTTTTAAATTATGATTTTTTGGCGTAGATTTATTTATCTAGTAGGTATGTAATGTTTTGAGATGGATGAGTGGAGTGACAAAGAAGGATAAAATTAGAAATGAGTATATTAGGGGAAGTCTAGGTGTGGCACCAATTGATGCCAAAATGAGAGAGCATAGGTTAAGATGGTTTGGTCATGTTCAACGTCGAGCTGTTAATCACCCAATACGAAGAATAGCTGAAGTGCAGATTCCTGGAAGGAGTAGGAGAGGAAGACCAAAGAAGACCTGGGGGGAGACGATAAGGCAGGACATGTTGGTAAATGGGATTAAGATTGATATGACCCAAGATAGAATTGTGTGGAGAAATGCAATTAGGGAAGCCGACCCCGCATAGGGATAAGGCAAAGAGAATGATGATGTATGTAATGCTTTGATTTACATACTTAATTTGATTACCAACAAAAGTTATACCAATCTTAATCTAATATATTGTTTACTTACTGTTTTGTTATATTTTCTTCCACAAAATTTAAACTACATAATTTAATTATATTCAAAACCACTGTCAAACAGTAAAACGTTCAGTTACCCTATTTTTCCACATGACAAATAATGTGGAATTGGACGAGTGAGTCTAGGCTTCGATTACGAATCAAAGCGCCCCGAAAGTCACGGGTTCGATTCCCGATGCAAGTTTTTATTTTTTTATTTTTTTATGCATTTTATGATTGTAAGTATATTTGTTATATAATTTTTTTTCCAGAAAATGCGTATTTAAAATTTTTGCCAACAATTATTATCGTTCAGAAATCATTTTTTCTTTGTGGCATTTTTCAATGTGTTTGTGTGCGTTTTATTCTTTTATTTTTTTAAATTTTTGGTATTGCCTTAAAAATCACATAATATGTAGTAGACGTATAACTTTTTACGTGCGTACAAAGTACACACCCATTCTTTTTTTTTTTCTATAACACGTCTAGATCTAAAACTCCCCATAACACTTCTCTTTGGACTCTATAGTTTAACATAGAGGTGATCAAATATATAAATTTTTTCACTTAGTTTTTGCGATTTATCTTTGCAATTGACGAATCTGCACCTTTTATTTTTTTAAATTCATAACTTCTACGAGAAGAAGACTGAAAGTCTACAACAATTTTCATAGTCTTCACAATGGTAAGAGATATGTGCTGTAAAAATTTCTGAAAAAAAAAATATTAAAATGGAACTGAGTTGTAGCGAGTTAAACCGTGATTTCATTTTTTTTGAAGTTATACTTCTTTAGGCGCGATTGAGAGTAAAATTTCATAATTCTGCGCGCATGCGCACACAGACATTATGCCGTTTATTTGCTGAATCTTTTAAGTTGTGTATAAATATGTATGTGAAGAAAACGTGTGAAAAGAATATATTAGTGTTTTTAGTAAATGTATTATTAATTATAATTTTTGTGTCTTTGGATTTGTCTTCCTCGGGAATAAGATATTTTATAATAATAGTAAGTAAGTATATTTAAAGTATTTTTGTATTAAATTTGTCAGTATATATGAGGATTCTTGTAACCTGTCAAAGCAAAAGAGATATAGCCAGTGGTAGAACGTGTGACCGGAGATCAAGAGGTCCCTGGTTCAAATCCCGGACGACTCATATTTTTTTTTATATTTTTGGTATCGTTTTAATAAAAAATTTTTGAAAGTGGAAGGTAAAGAAAGTTAGTTTATTATTTAAATAAAATACAAATAACCTGTTAAGTATATTAATTTCGTTGAAATCATAATAATAGAACTATAACTTCTTACGTGCGTACAAAGTACACACAGATTCTTTTTTTCATTTTTAAGTTAAAATTCCGATTTTGAAAAATTTATTTTTTAATAAAAAATTAAGTAATCGTGTGGGGAAAAAATAAATATGCGATTTTAATTGCCTATTTATCTAATTTGTAAAATTCGTATTAGAGTTTTCAAAAAGCGTATACAGGGTGACATTTTTTCTAAGACCAAAACGAACTATTTGTTTAAATCCGGGCATAATTTTTTTCTAGTTTGAATAAATCAGTTGATTGGGTGGTAATATAAATTAAATATTTGTTCAAAAAAATTAATTTTTGTAATAAAAGTTAATTTTTTTAAATCTATGGTTCACTTTACCAAACTTTTAATTATTCATAGCCTAATTTGATTTTTTTATAAAAAATTCAATAATCGTGTGGGGAAAAAAATAATTACGCCATTTTAATTGCCTATTTGTCTAATTCGTAAAATTCATATTAGGGTTTTCAAAAAGCGTATACAGGGTGAAATTTTTTTCTAAGATCCAAACGAACTAATGTTTTAAAGCCGGAACTGAATTTTTTCTAGTTTGAATAAATCAGTTGATTGGCTGGTAACATAAATTAAATATTTCGTTAAAAAAATTAATTATTGTTATAAAAGTTAATTTTTTTTACATCTATGGTTCACTTCACCAAACTTTTAATTCATAGTCAAATTTGATTTATTTATAAAAAAATAAGGAATCGTGTGGGGAAAAATAAATATGCCATTTTAATTGCCTATTTGTCTAATTTGTAAAATTCATATTAGAGTTTTCACAAAGCGTATACAGGGTGACATTTTTTCTAAGACTCAATCGATCTAATTTTTTAAAGCCGGACCTGATTTTTTTCTAGTTTGAATAAATCAGTTGATTAGGTGGTAATAGTGTAACGATTTACCAAAATAAGAGACACATCGATCTGACCGTTCAAAAATTATGTATGACGAATACAAGTTTCTTTCAAAATGCGAAACGCGCCCTGTATATTATTAAACAATGAGAACAGACACTTTTTAATGGTCATTTGTTATTCCCCATATTCCTCTATGGGGAATAGAGTTTCCTATCCATAGTTCCCTCTATGTTCCTCGTGACTCACCCTGTATTACGCAAATAAAAGATTAATGACATCGAATTTTTTAGACAAAAGAACAAAAATAACTAGATTCAGAACATTTATTAGACCCGTATAGTATAAGAGCTGTAAGACATTTTTGAGTAGGTATTTTAGGCAACCTGAAATTTTTTCAGGTGACTCTTCTATGATAGCCCAATACAAAAATGCCGATCTGGCTGGAGGGTAGCGGTTATTTTCCCCAAAAATCCCCCCAAATTTAAAAAAGGGTAAAAATTGTTATTACAAAAAATATCATTGATATGACTTGAAAGTAAATTTAAATATTCAAATATAAAGAAAATAAACAGGCCAGGCGATTTGAGGGCGATTTTAACTCTGCAAGTTACTTGCATTGGCGCCCCAGGATTATTTTCAGGGCGTGCATCTGAACTTCAGAAGATTTCATTTGAACCTGTACATGCTATTACCGAGTTTAAAATATACAACTATACATGCATAGATATGTACATTCCTTCCGGACAGGGAGGTGCAATTGTTATTTTGACAGGGTATTTTTTAATTTTAAAATAAATATTCTAAACAGGTTTTTTTGTGAAATTTTCCAATTGCCATTTGATCAAACAAATTATGCGTGCATATAAATGAAAAGCGCTATAGGTAAGCAGCAGTGTGAGAAAGAGCATATACCGATAGCTGCTTGCGTCCTCTGTTGTAGCTGATCGAGTCCGTTCGTTCGAGAAAAATCACGTGACCTGGCGATATCCATGTTGTTGTTCCTCGAAACGTTAGAGTAATTATTATATATTATAGTTTTTTAAGTAACTTTTTCTTAATTAAAGGAAAATAATACGTACTATACAATAGATTTTGCAAATATGATAGAAAAAACAAATTTATTATTATGAATATATAGGTAGGAAAGCATAAAACTATAAACTAAATAAATTCTGTGTCCGAATCTTGTAAAATTCTTCAAACTCCTCATCTGAGCTTAAATGTTCATTCTCTTCTTCTTCGTCAGACTCCCCTCAAGACTCAGATTCCTCTTCTACATGATCTGTAAATAGTTGTAATATGTATTTAGAATTAGTTAAAAATTTATCAGTGATTAATTAATTGAGTTGCTACCTATTCTCTGTCCTTTTATACGGAGTCGAAGCCTGGACAATCACGGGCGCATCTGAAGAAAGATTTACCCTTGTTGAGATGTGGTGTTATCGAATAATGTAAAAATATCATGGACACAACACTTAACAAACACGGAAACATTAAGAAAGATGATAAAGGCAAAAGAAATACTCAACACTATGAAGGAAAGAAAAATGAGCTAAAACAAATAGACATTCTCTTCTTCTTCGTCAGACTCCTCTCGAGACTCAGATTCTTCTACCATTCTACCTAATCTGTAAATAGTTGTAATATGTATTTAGAATTAATGAAAAATTACTTAGTGATTAATTGATTGAGTTGCTACGTATTCTTACTTATATAACCAATGCTTATTACTTTTCCTTATATAACCAAACACATCACGTTTTTTATTTCTTAGTATATGACCAAAGTAGCTCATGTTTCTTTCCTTCATAGTGTTGAGTATTTCTTTTGCCTTTTTTTATCTTTCCTAATGTTTCCGTATTTGTTACGTGTGTCCATGATATATTTAACATTATTCGATAACTCCACACCTCAACAACGTCTTTCTTCAGATGCGCCCGTGATTGTCCAGGTTTCGACTCCGTATAAAAAGACAAAGAATACGTAGCAACTCAACTAATTAATCACTAATTAATTTTTAATTAATTCTAAATACATATTACAACTATTTACAGATCATGTAGAAGAGGAATCTGAGTCTCGAGTGGAGTCTGACGAAGAAGAAGAGAATGAATATTTAAGCTCAGATGAGGAGTTTGAAGAAGAAGTACAAGATTCGGACACAGAATTAATTTAGTTTATAGTTTTATACTTTTCTAGCTATATATTTATAATAATAAATTTGTTTGTTTCTATCATATTTGCAAAATGTATTGTATAGTACGTATTATTTTTTTTTAATTAAGAAAAAGTTACTTAAAACACTATAATATATAATAATTACTCTAACGTTTCGAGGAACAACAACATGGATATCTCCAGATCACATGATTTTTTTGGAGCGGACGGACTCGCTCAGCTACAACAGAGGACGCAAACAGCTATCGGTATACGCTCTTTCTCACACTGCTGCTTACCTATAGCGCTTTTCATCTATATGCACGCGTAATTTGTTTGATCACCAGGCAGTTGGAAAATTTCACCAAAAAAAAACCCGTCTTTTTTAGAATATTTATTATTAATATTAAAAAAATACCCTGTCAAAATAACAATTGCACCTCCCTGTCCGGAAGGAATCTACATAGCTATGCATGTATAGTTGTATATTTTATACTCGTTAATAGTATGTACAGATTCAGATGAAATCTTCTGAAGTTCAGATGCATCCCCTGAAAATAATCCTGGGGCGCCCATGCAAGTATCTTGCAGAGTTAAAATCGCCCTCAAATCGCCTGGCCTGTTTATTTTCTTTATATTTGAATATTTAAATTTACTTAAAGTCACTTCAGTGATATTTTATTTTTACCCTTTTGTTTAATTTTGGGGGGATTTTTGGGGAAAATAACCGCTACCCTCCAGCCAGACCGGCATTTTTGTATTAGGCTATCATGGAAGAGTCACCTGAAAAATTTTCAGGTTGCCTAAAATACCTACTCAAAAATGTCTCACAGCTCTTGGACCAGTAGTAACCTATAGTTGTGAAACATGGATAATGACAAAAAATACGAAGCCCAACGTAGGACATTCGAGAGAAAGTTACCGAGAAAAGTATATAGCCCGGTGCAGGAGGAAGACGGCATATAGATAATAAGAAGAAACGGCAAGGTCAAAGGAGTGAACGAAGGGTATGATATTGTAAGATTTGTAAAAAGTAAAAGACTATCATGACTTAAATATGTCCCGAGAAAGAAGATGCAAAACTAGCAAAGGAAATATTAAAATAGAAGCCGATAGGAAGACGAAAAAAAAGGCCCAGAAAAGGTTGTATGACGTGGAAGACGACCATGAAAATTATGAATATAAGGCAGTGGAGGAGGCAAACACAAGAGATATCTGAATGGAAGGTAGTCAAAGACCCATCCAGGAGTATGATGGCAAAGCAAGAATAAGAAGCTGTTAATAAGCTCTTGCAGTAAAGGAAACAATTCTAACCTGCTATGTACTAAGAGTATAAGTCATAAAATGGACCTTTCGGGATTCTTCTATATTTTGAATTTTGAATGTTTATTGATCATTTCTGTACTAAGAGTGTAAGTCAAAAGCCTTTTTTTCATGTATAAATATTAATTTCATTCCAACAGTACAACTTTTAACCTTTAACTACACGCGCTGGCGTACTTTGTACGCCAGATATAATAATTCTACTGGAAATATATTTAAAAATTTAATTTTTGACCTTGCTTATTTTTCTAACCTATCACTGGAATGTGCTTTACAATTTGGTTTTAGTTTGGTTATAATCGGCGTTCTCGAAAGATCGTAATTTACATTTTATTATTTGTTGTTTCCGGTGGTGGACAATATACCCCAGGATTATATTACTATAAGTCGTAATATAAGTACATATTTTAATTGTTTTTTAGTCATTATGGCAAAAAATATATTTTTCTTTGTAAACATTACTTTTTCTCCTGTAAAAAATCACATTTAAAAAAATTTTTTATTAGTAATTTTATTTATCATAGAATCCAGTTATTCCGCGATTCCAGTTATAAATCCCAATTGGCTTACTGAAAAGGAACTCCAAGTATTTACTGATGCCGAATAAGGTTTATAACAAACAACTAAGTGTATTTTTTCACAAAAAATTAAACAAATCCGCTGTTTTTAAGTGTATTTTCTTGTGGCGTACAAAGTACGCCACGCGTGTAGTTATGTTATAACTTGATGTGCGGGTAGTTAAAGGTTAATTTCAAAAGTCTGCTTTGTATTAAGAGTACAAGTCAAATTATACTGTTAGTATCTTCCGCTTTCACTTAAGCAGCGTGACTTATACTTTTAGTACCGACATGACATGTTATGAGATTCTGGGGTGTTCGTATTGAAAAATGTAGATAATACAAATTTGACCATAACATTTCAAGGAATCCATGCTTAAAAAAGGGTTGGTACGAAAACAGATTTTTAAGGTTCTTTGTTTCCCTCTTTTTAACTCTCCTAAACCTTTTTTTATAATTTTCGTTCTGTCGTCGAATACGCTGCCGGTGTTTATTGTTATCGGTTATAAAAGTAGAAAGTTATAAAAATCCTATTTAAACCAAAAACTCTTCATTTATTATTTTTTTATTTAATTTTGTTGTGCGTGCTTAAAATAGTTTACTGTGAAAGTGCCAGTGTTCTATTGTGCTAATTTTTTAAAAATGAGTAGAGGGAAACAAATACTAAAATTATTGGAACTAAAGGATGATTCTTCGTCTACAAAATTAGGTGAGTTTGCTTTATTTATTCCGCTCGTTTAAAAGATACTAACCAATGATATTATATAGTTCAATTCAAACTATGATTCAATTATTATATCAACAATTTAACAGATTTTCTTTCTTGTTTGCAGAGTATAACGAAGTGCCAAGTCTAAATCTCAACCAATTATTTAATCAACAAAATGTTACTGATTCAACCATCGAAGAACTTGTTGGGATTGAGATGACCATAGACCCAAATACTGGTAAGATTTTTAATAGATATTACTAGTAAGACTGATAAGATTCTTATAGGAATCTGTAGATAACCACTGTAGCTTTCAAGATGAGCTAAGACGCCAGTTTGAGACGCCTGCTTCGTGGATTTTTCGTGTGCTCACAGCTTGTCATTGGTTACAAATTAATTTATAATATTATACAATAAATTAATCTCTAACCAATGACAAGCTGCGACTACACGAGAGATATACGAATCAGGCGTCTGAAACTGGCGTCTTAGCTCAACTTGAAAGCGAATGAACTTTATAAAATTGTGTGTTCATACATATGTGTGTTTTTTAGGCATTGTCAATCAAATTGAATCCTTGACAAGTACATCTCATGAAACATTGGAAGAACTTAATTCTGATGATATTGAAGGCCCCATACAAGAAATAGAGAATGATGTCCATGAAGTTTTAGAAGGTAAAATTATAATTTTTTCATGAGTAGCATTCTTATAAGCAAACATGGTCCCTTCCGTTATTTTTTCGAAGTAAGTAATTTATTTTTTGTTAGCAGGTGAAAATGAAGTTATCAGTGGGGGGCCACCACACCAATTGGATCATAATTCTGCATCTGAAGAAGATATAGAAGTTTTCACCAGACTCAAGGAGCACAGAAGAAGCGAAAAGCACAGCGGGGAGCAACTCAATCCAATAACATTACCACCTCAAGTCCTGCTGATGAACCAGTTAAATACTCAAAAAAGAGAAGAATGGAGAAATATCAACAACGAAATGCTGGCCAGAGCTACGTAACCCTGGATGGTAAGGTAAAACCTGCAAGAATAATGACAGCTTTGGGCAGTTGTCGAGCAAAGTGCAAAGATAAGCTTCCTATCGAAATACAAAAAAAAATTTTTCGAGGAGTACTGGGGACTGGGTAGCCGCGATAAAAGGGCACAGTTTGTGTCAAATACGGTTGGAAGTACTGAACCTAAAACTATGCGTAAACGAACAGATGATCCAGATAAAGAAAAGTATAGGCAGTGGTCACACAGCTTTTTCTTGAAAGTAAATGGTACAAAACACAAAGTATGGCGCGGTTGTTTTATGAAGGTACTAGGTGAAACTAATATGTTCGTGACACTTGCCATTTCTTCATCTCGCAAGTCAACATCAGGCATAGCAAAAAGTAATCAAAGAGGCAAAGAACCTCCGCCATTCAAAATTTCAGATGTGAGAATTAAACACATTCACGATCACATAAAATCATTCCCAGCATACGAGTCGCATTACTCCAGAAAGAAAAGCGTAAAAAAATATCTACCACCCTATTTAAATTTAGCAATCATGTACTCGCTGTACAAGGAAAAAGTCCGCAACCCTGCTTGTAGAGCAATATATGAACGTGAATTCCATAAACAGAATATTTCATTCAAGAAACCAAACGTAGATCCTTGTCACAAATGTGACACTCTCTTGATGAAGATAAACATTGCTGAAAACGAAGGTGAACGTGAGATTGTGGAAAATGAACGCAAAATGCACCTAGACGAAGCAGATCTAGCATATGATATGAAAAAAGAAGACAAAATAGATGCTAAAGCAAAGCAAGATGAGAAAATGTATTTTACGTTTGATCTACAGCAATGTTTGCCCACACCTTACCTTAATACGTCAGTAGCATTCTACAAGAGGCAGTTGTGGACTTTTAACCTTACTATGCATAATACAAGTAGTGGGGCAGTGCTACATGTGGCATGAAGCGGAAGGTGGCAGAAGTGCTAACCAAATTGCGACATGTCTCTATAAGGAACTTTTTGCTCTCCCAACATCAATTAAAAACGTAATTTTGTATTCCGATTCCTGTCATCTTCGATGACAAAATAGGAACTCTCATGTTTCAGCGATGTTTTTAACTCTAATGCAAAAATGTCCTCAACTGGAATGCATAGACCATAAATTCATGGTGAGTGGTCACAGTCATCTTGAATGCGATGTTGACCACGGGATGATTGAAGAGCAAAAAAAACTTTGCAAATGCAAATTTCTACGCCATACGACTGGTACCAGTTAGTTCGCACATATGGAAAGAAAAACAAGTTCGGTGTTGTTGAACTAAATCACAAGGACTTCTTGGATTTTGCAGCTCTCTACAAAAAATATCTGTTTTTAAGGACAAAGGATGAGGTGGGCCATTCCTTCAAATGGAGAGATATTCGTTGGTTTAGGTACACAAGAGAGCCAGCAAAAATATTTTTTAAATTGACCTTATATAAGAATGAGCCATTTCGTTGCTTTAGTCTCCATCGCCGCAATAATACAGGAAATGTTAACCTAGAACCTCCCAAGTGTTATAATAAAAGTGTACCAATTTCTGTGAAAAAGAAAAAAGATATTATGGCCCTCTTGACCCTAATACATCCCCAGTTTTATGATTTTTATAAGTCTATGAAAACATCAGCAGGGGTAAAAAACACATATCCAGAAGACTCCGAATCTGAAGATTCTGAATAAAATTGTGTAAGTTAATTTTACAACCTTAATTTTAATGTTTTTTTTTAATTATTTTTAATTATATTAGGTAAAAAATAAAGAATTTTTAAAATTTCTCTATTTATTACTACTTTGCTCATTTGTCAAATCCTCAAAACTAGCGGGACTAAGAGTATAATTCATAAAGCGAACATGGTCCTAAGAGTACAAGTCAACTAATATTTATAATTAATAAGATATTATTAAAATATAAAGTAAATTAGTTAATTACTACAGTTAAGAATCATATTTTATAACTTTTTTTAAATTTAGTTATTTCAGAAGCGATAATAAAAACTTTGAAGGGCCGTAGTTAAAAACTGTCATTTTTGACTTATACTCTTAGTACATAGCACTCTAGAGTTTACATTCCATGCACGATTATTATAATTAAGCAATATTACTAGAATTTGACAAGATTTTCTCAATTAAATCAAATAATATATCTAATAATAATATATATAACAGGAAGAACAACCATAGAGGCCTTTTTACCTTATTTGCTACTTCTGATCCTTTAGTATCCAAAAAGAACTGTATATTCTTCAAATTCTCCAAAGAGTCATTGATCTTTTGGTTAAGAGGAGGTAATAATACCTCTAATGTAGTTATTTTGTACATAATCGTATTTCTAATTTCGATTAGCCGTTTTACTTCGCTTTGGAAGGTTTTTCTTACGGAAAACGCAAGATTGTCGAATTTTCTGGCACTGCCCGCATCTGATAACTGCCGGGCGACGGTATTTAATTGGTCGGCAAAGGAGTTTAGGTCCCTTTTTGTAACTGGTCCTGAACTTTGTAATCTGTAGTACGTTAAATTAAGAGATGATGCACTTGATAAACCCTAAAAAAGAATTTAAAAATTACGTTTTATGAAGTCTTTGAAGTATATTTTTATAAAACCTCAGTATGCTTACACAGGGTGAGTCATATCATAATAATAGCGACAAACTCAAAAAGACAATCAAAAATAAGAAAGTTGTAGTGATAATAATTATAATAGCAGGATATAGTTTTGTGGTCTCTATTACTACATTGCAGATCTTTATCTAATAGATATCGTTGGTATTGACAATTATTATTATTAAAAATTATTTTTACATTAACGGAAAGCAACGAAATTATTTTCCTTGGCTAAAATGTGACGAAAGTGCTAAAAGAACAGCTACTGTATTTAATAAAAGATACCAGATAAGCATGTCGATCATAAGTATGTTTTAATGCTAGTTAAGAGGCGCTAGACAATCTTCCCAAAGATCTCCTGGCAAAAAGAAATCACAGTTGTTAAAGTAATTATAGAAGATACTTATTATAGAATAACTAATAACTGGACTTTCTAAGGGACAACTGACAAAAAAAATTGAACCCATTGCACGAGTTTGCCAATTTAATATAGAAGGTATGAGCAGAGTAAATATCTATTTAGTGGAGGATTGCCCGAGCACATCCTACAATGGCAGTCGATTGAATATATTAATTTGTCAGTTATATATTTTTTGTTTTTAAAAATTAATTATTACTAATAACAATGGATTTTCCCCTTTGGCTGAAAAAAGGTTTTAGAGGAAGACATACAGATATATGTAATTATTGAAAATTTAGCTATGGATCCAACAACATTCATCAGGGAAGTAGAAGATACACCTATTGGGCGAACTAAATAAAGATGATTACGATAGGTGGAATGTTGTGAAATGATAACAAATAAAGTTAACAAAAATCAATGTACGGTTATTCCCAAACATCAAAAAAAAATATATCTTTGGGATGGAATTTTAATAAACGCGGCTATCGGGCCCATATTCAATATCTATTGACAAGTGAAAAATCGTTGGAACTTTTAGATAATGTTATCGAACCTTTATTTGTTGATCCTGTGGGAATTTTTTGATTGATAACAATATAATAAATAAATTATATTTTCAAAAAATATCAGAAAAGGAATGAAAGGTAGAATTTACAAAACAGTCAGACCATTGCCAGAATTATCCCGGCAAGTTGATTTGTCGTTATGGAGTGACCACTTAGATCTCCGGCATTAACACCGCTCGATTTTCTTGTTTTATTTTTATTTTGTTTGTTAATCGTGGAATAATCCCTGTTGATTTCTCCGGTATACAAATCTTATATAATATTTTAAAATTGTTGGTGCGTTAAATTATTATCTAGTTCAATGAAATCATCAATGATAGAAAAGAAAAGAGACTAATGCCTGGTTGCACCAACAGATCTTAAGCTCCAGCTTAGCCAAGCTCAACTTATAGATAGTGCCGCCTTAAGTATCACTTACGTTACACCGTAATTTTCGATTCTTACCTTATTATTAATTATATCTATCATTATATTTAATAATCTTATTATGTAATAGTATAATTATATTATATTAATTCTTACCTTATTCTCGTCTTACGCTTAAGATCTGTTAGTGCAACCAGTAATTATAGTTTTATTTATGCCTATTGAAATTCTTTCCAAATTTCCTTTATAGTCCAAGAGCTGGAAGCGGATTTTGCTCCTGATAAATAATATGGAAAAACTATATGGGATCTGTTGAATTAGTTATGTACATAACTTTACCAGGCGGGCGGAAACCAGAGTGACGGACGAGGTTAGTTATAAGGGGTAATAAATCGCGGTATTTATTATTTTTTTTGTGACGCTCGTGATCAAGATCATCATCATCCAGCCTTATGCATCCGAAGTTAAACATAGGCCTCCCCTAATTTCTTCCAATTTTGTCGATCTTGAGCTTTCTGCAACCAATTCCCAGCAATCCTTTTGACGTCGTCTGTCCATCGTGTAGGTGATCTACCTCCACTTCTTTTGTCTTCTCTTGGTCTGCACACTGTAATTTTTTGGGTCCACCTCCCGCCCTTTATTCTGGCTACATGGCCCGCCCAATGCCCCTTTAGCCATGCTACTCGCTCTATAACATCTCTGACGCCTGTTCTTCTTCTGATTTCTTCATTGCTGACCCTGTCTCTGAGAGTCAGTCCAAGTAGTGACCGTTCCATTCTTCTTTGACCCACTCTAGGTTTCGTTGCTGTGGCCTGGGTTAACGATAATGTTTCGGCGCCGTAAGTCATGACTGGAAGCACACATTGGTTGAACATCTTCTTTTTAAATAATTTGGCAAGTTTCTCTTGAAGATATCTGATAGAGCTCCATATGCGGCCCATGCTAAGGTGATCCTTCTCTGTAATTTGGCAGTTTCATTGTCCCTGTCAATTTGGATCTCATACCCTAAGTATTTATATTTATGGACCAATGCTATTTCGTTGACGCCGACTTTTGGATTTTCGTTTGGTACCAGGTTTGTCATGTATTGTGTCTTTCCAAAATTTATGTTTAAACCAACTTTTGTACAGGCGGTATCTAACTCAGTAAGCATAGTTCTAATCTCTTTTAAGTTGTCTGTTATAAGAACTATGTCATCTGCGAATCGTCGGTGGGAGAGCCTTTCACTTTCGTCGGTCCCACTCCAATTGTTTGAAAGCATGTTCAAGTACGGCCGTAAAAAGTTTGGGAGATAACGTGTCTCCCTGTCTAATTCCTCATTTGATTTTTATAGATTTGGTACCTTTGTGTAGTCGGACGGTCATGGTTTCATTATTGTTTGTATATGTTCGCTATCAGTTTGGAGTACCGATAATCTATATGACTTTCCTCCAATGCTCTCATTATGCTGTTAATCTCTATCGTATCAAATGCTTTGCGAAAGTCTACGAAAGCCAGGACCAATGGTCAGTTGTATTCGATAGATTTCTCTATAATTCCTTTTATGCAGTGTAAGTGGTCGTTAGTACCAAAGTTTTTCCTAAAACCCGCCTGTTCTCTAGGTTGGTAAAAATCCAATTTTGTTTCCAGTCTATTTGTTATTATTCTTGTGAGTAACTTGTAGAGGTGGTCTAATAGGCTTATGGGCTGGTAATTCTCGAGGTCTGTTGGATCGCACTTTTTGTGTAATAAGATGGTAAGTTCACTGTGCCATCTTGTAGGTGTTTCACTTTGGTGCAGACATAAGTTGGAACAATTCCTTTATGTTGTTTAAAAGTCTGTCTCCTCCAATCTTTACAGCTTCTATAACGATATTGTCTTCTCCCGGAGCTTTATTTCTTTTCATTTTCCTCAATGCGTTTCTGATTACGTCTGTTGATATATCAGGCATCAATTCCGATCCTTGGTTGACTAACCTTTTCTCTGAATCTTCTAGTGGCTCGTCATGGTTTTGTTGCCTGTTGTATAGTTCTGTATAGAAGTCTTCTACTACCCTTAATAATTCATCTCTGTTGATGATGATATTTCCATCTCCATCCTTTAATTTCGTTATTTCTTTTTTGCCGTTTGTTAATTGTCTTCTTAGAACTTTGAGGCTCTTTTTATCTTCAATTGTTTGTCAAATTTGTTCGTTTTTATATTTTCGGTTGTCGGTTCTAATAGATTTTTGTATTCTTTTACTTATCTCTCTAAGTTCATGGTGTTCTTTACTTCTATTACTTTGCATTTTTCTCCGCTCTTACATTAATGATTGTGTTTGGGGGCTTATTCTTTTGTTATGTGATGTCTTTTGGCAGTGTATCTTTTGGCTCTCTTCTATTCTTTGACTCATGATCAAGATAGTGCACCAAAATTTGGGAATAAGTAGGTCATGACGTAAATAAGTAAAATCTCAAGGGGCGGAACGCTGCATGTCCGACAAAGAAGTGGGGGCAGGAGTAAATATAAAAATATAAGGGGTTTTTTGTGATGTTCGTGATCGAGATAGTGCACCAAAATTTGGGAATAAGTAGATCATGACATAACTAAGTAAAATCTCCAGGGACGGAACGGTACGTGGAGAACAAATGTTGAGCTGCGTCACAAAAGAAAATAATAAAAACTGGGACTTTGACCCCTTATAACTACCCTCATCCCCAACTTTGGTTTCCGCCCGTGGTTACGTCATGACCTACTTATTCCCCAAATTTGGTGCACTATCTCTATCATGCGCGTCACAAAAAAATAATAAAAAACGCGACTTTCTCCCTTTATAACAACCCTCGTCCCCCACTGTGGTTTCCGCCTCTGCTGATTTTACTTAGTTATGTAATGGTCTACTTATTCCCAATTTTTGGTGCACTATCTCAATCACGAACGTCACAAAAAACCCCATAAAATTTTTATATACACCCCTGCCCCACCCGTTTGTCCCCCCAAGCAGCTTTCCGCCACTAGAGATTTTACTTAGTTACGTCATGACTTAATTATTCCCAATTTTTGGTGCACTATCTCGATCATGAGCGTCACAAAAAAAATAATAAAAACCGCTACTTTGACCCCTTATAACTACCCTCATCCCCCGCTCTGGTTGCCGCCCGTGTTAAAAAGTGATGTACACGACAAATTTAACAAATCCCCGTATAGTTTGTCCATATTATGGTAGGGGAGCCCAAGCGGGGATTTTTGCAGTTACTCCAGCGCGTCAGATTATTACATGGGGAGAAACCTTGTACCCTGAAAATGTACCTCTACCATATATTGGCTCTTAATGCAGGGGAGTTCGTTAAGGGGGGGCCGAAAAAAATCTATCCTTATAAAAACTCGAAATCGTCAGATTAAGATAAGGTAAGTTAAGTACGTGCAAAACAGTGTATATTTCAAAAATCTTGACGATTTGAGCGGGGCGTAAAGAAATGGGTGGGTCCCAAAGTTTCACAAGAGAAAAGCGAATATTTCGCGAAATGATTGACAGATCGAAAAAATAAAAAATACTTACTCAATACTTTCAAAAATCTATCAAATGATAAAAAACACGACTTCCCACGGAGAGGGATGGGGGTACATTTTCAATAAAAATCTCGCGATATTTCGCGAAATGAACATCAGATCGAAAAACTGAAAAATACACTTATTCAATATTTTTGAAAAATCAATCGAATCAAATCATTTTTTATCGCAGATTTGTATTCCTTACATAAAAATAAGTAACTTTTATTCGAGACATTTTGTCGAATTCTGGATAGATGGCGCTATAATCTGCACGGTGTGTTGGAAATGGAAAATTAAATTAAAAATGGACAAGTCCCCACTAAGATGGAAAACTTTACTTAACTTTTTTTGGTGTTAGGACCTACTTTTCACAACCAATAGGTCCCCAAAGCGCTCGAATGACTGCACATTTAGCATACTTTGCTCCCCTGCCATTGCTTATCACGAGCAAAATCCGCTTCTATCTCTTCGACTATAATATGTATATTGTTAAATATTGGCTTGATCTTATGGATTTTTTTAGCATCTTTTTACAACCAGACATTGTTCTAACTCTGGTTTTTATTTATAGCATTTAATTTACTTGTAACCGTTGACCTGAAGATGCTCTGCATATTATAGAGAGCGAAACCGGTAAAGTTAACAATCTGTCTGTGTTTTACTTCATTTATTGAAATAATTTATTTGCACATTTAGCTTTATTAATATTAATATTTTACTTTCGTTATTTCTTTATTTATTATTATTTTCAAAACTGGAAATAAAACTTTTAAATAAGTCGAAACAAACCATAATTATTGTAAAATAAATTCCTTGTTCTTTTATCTAACACTCTGTCTGGATGTATATTCTCTAAGGAGGATATTAGGCACAAAATAAATAGAAAATCGATACACCAACAGATACTTAAACTTGAAACAACAATTTGCAACTTTCTACCGTTAATATCTATATTCCCGTAAATATCATGAGAAATCGGAAAGACAGGTCAATTTTGTTTTAACGCGGGAGACTTTATATTAACGCGGGAGTGAATATATTTAATCCCCAAGCTTCCCTATAGGTAAGGTAAATTCTACCCTTACGATTTTAAATTGGAAGGGGGTCAGGTGGTTTATTAATTATTTAAATGTCGTGTAATTTTCTCTCTAATGATAGCCCAAGTTAATATTTTTGCACAGCTGTTGCTGAACACTTAGTTTTCACCCATTTTATAAAAGAATCTTGAACATCTTGAATTATGCACAGTGGGGAACAATTTGAGAAAAACATTATATTTACCTCTGATTTTTTAACTCTTTTATAGGTATTTAGGTACGCTGGTTTCAAACCTGAACGACTTGACAGGAAGTCAGTCAGCTTAACTAACGCAGACAATAAAAAAAAATGGTTCAAAATAAGAATAAAAAAAATTGATAAATCACTTAAAAAAATAAAGAAACGAAAAGTGTGGAAAAGTCACAGGTTTGTTTAATCGAATTCTGGAAGTGGGACAAATGCCAGACGAATGGCTAATAAGTACCTGTTTACAAAAATTAAAATATTTAAAAATGCAGCAAAAATTTCAGGGCCATAAAATTAATTAGTCAGAGCGTAAAAATATTAAAAACACGTGCACGTGCACCTTACAGCAAATTTATTATTTTATTTAAATGTTTTATTTTGTCTTCCCAATACAGCGATGAGTGCGCTAATAACAGGCAAAATGATAGAAAAAACGGAAAACATAACAAGTGAAATAAAAAGAGATAAAATCAGTAGAGCTGGGAAATTATCAATAGAAACATATAGACTTACATTATATTGATAATTTCCCACCTTTAGACGTATGGGAGTCAAACTGTCATATGAGAATTTTATAAAATTCTACCGTCACAGTGCCAGGTGACAAACTCCTCAGATACTTCTAAAGGTGGGAAACTATCAATATATACAGGGTGTAACACAAATACAGGTCATAAATTAAATCACATATTCTTGGACCAAAAATAGTTCGAATGAACCTAACTTACCTTAGTACAAATATGCACATAAAAAAGTTACAGCCCTTTGAAGTTACAAAATGAAAATAGATTTTTTCGAGTATATCGAAAAATGTTAGAGATTTTTTATTGAAAATGGACATGTGGCATTCTTATATAAGGAGCATCTTAAAGAAAAATTATTGTCAAATTTGTGCACCCCATAAAAATTTTATGGGGGATTTCTTCCCTTAAACCCTCCCAAACTTTTGTGTACGTTCCAATTAAATTATTGTTGTGGTACCATTAATTAAATTCAATATTTTTAAAACTTTTTTGCCTCTTAGTATTTTTTCGATAAGGTAGTTTTTATCGAGTTGCGAGTTCGTTTTTAATATGTTTACATAAAAATTTTATGGACGTATTGTGCCTTTAAATCCACCAAAGGTTTGTGTACGTTCCAATTAAACTATTACTGCGGTACCATTAATTAAACACAGTGTTTTTAAAACTATTTTGCCTCTTTGTATTGTTTCGATAAGGCACCTTTTACCGAGATGTGGCTTCTTTTTTAATATGGTTCAAAATATACCTAAAAATGTAAATCATAAATAAATTTTCATGTTATTACCAAGTCTCCATAACCGTACTTAACCATATACAAATATGTGGTGGATTTGACAAATATTCAAAATATCTCGATAAAAACTGACTTTTCGAAAAAGTAATATGAGGTAAAAAAGTTTTTAAAACATTGTGTTTAACTAATGGTACTACATAATAATTAAATTGGAACGTACATAAAAGTTTGGGGGGATTTAAAGAACAAAACCCCCATAAAATTTTATGGAGTGTCCAAATTTCACTATAATTTTTTCTTAAGACACTACTGCCACAAGAATGCTACGTGTCCATTTTCAATAAAAAATCTCTAATAGTTTTCGATATATTGGAAAAAATCGATTTTCATTTTGTAAATTCAAAGGGCTGTAACTTTTTTTATGTGCACATTTGTACTAAGGTAAGTTAGGGTAAATCGAACTGCTTTTGGTCGCAGAGTATGTGGTTAAATTTATGACCTGTATTTTTGTTACACCCTGTATAATCGAGGAAATGAAGCATTTTGGTTCGCAATTTTTTCGTCCAGCATAGATTTATTTGAAATTTTCACAGAAGGTAGGGAATAGTCCAAGGATCATTTTCTACATCATGCCGCTGTACGCTAAAACCTTAGGGGTGGTTGCCACCCCATCTGGGGGCGGGAATTTTTTTATTACATTTTAACCATGTAAATCGACGTAGAAAATGATTCTAAGAAAAAAATGTTTTTTACATTTTCTTCGTAAAACTAATATTTTCGAGTTATTCGCGCTTGGAAGTAACAGTTTTTCGATGAAAAAATCGACTTTTTGGGTTTTTTGAGAATATCTCGAAAAAGATGCATTTAATCAAAAAACTGTAGATATCAAAATTGTATCTCTTAGTAACAAAAACCAAATTCTTCTTCTGTAATATCTTTAAGACCAATACAAACCGAGGTACGGCATGTTAAAAGTTAGCTTTTTCGTCAGATGCATAATTTGAACTATTCAAAGTAAAATAACGGAAATACTTTGCCTTTTTCCAGAAAAACTTAAAAAATATTTTTTCAAGTATACAGTTAGGCCGTTCAAAAATAATAATAAAAAGTTTCTAGCGTGAAAATTAAGCGACTTATGATCAGAAAAAGATCGGTACCTGCTTTTCTCTATAAAGAATCAGTGAAAACAACCCCCTAACTACCCTCCTAATTAACAATTGGTTTTTACCTTTCTGTAATTCCTTTTAGATTTGTACTATTAATACACTCAAGCAGTTTGACCTGTTAAAAAGGGCTAATTGTAGAAAAATTCGAGTTTAAAGGAAAATGAATTTTTTGGAAATTCCCATTTTTCACCTTTTACTTTAAAATATCTCCGAAAATACTGGAGATACGAAAAAATCATCGATTACTAAATTGTAGCTTTTTTAATAACTAAAATCTACCTTTGCATATATTATCATTATAGTGAACAGCTAGCGAGATATAGCTGTTTAAAACTCTGCTCTATTTACGAGCAAACACCCTCTTATTCGAGCCCTTTAAACCCACCCTAATTAAAAACTAAGGGATCTTACGGAATTTAGTTTACAAAGTCTTATAACTCTTCAAAAATTCTACAAAGTCATTTTTTAAAAAACTTTTTATCGCCAAAAATGAAGGAGCTATGTTTATAAAACAAATTTTTTTTTCGAAAAATTCGGATAGTCCGCTTATGGATAATTTTCAATGTAGTACCTATTTACAGGGTGTTTCATTAATAATTGTCCATATAGTAACTGGACAAACCTTAGCACAAAATATGAAGATTTACCCTAAAACACTTAAATAAAATGTGGTTTCTTACTGAGTTACAGGGTGTTTTAACTAAAAATTTAAAAACTATTTTCGCTCAGAATTTTAAAACTATTCGACGTATCTTTTTCATACTTGGCAAAAAGTGCGACAACTATACACTCTACTAAATTATCATAAACAAACGTTTCTAGCTACAACCAGAGGCGTACGACAGGGGATAGTGAATGGTTGACCCTTCTCAAATTCTACGCCACTGGAGGAATTACTATTTTAGTGCAATTTTTATATTCTCCAAAACTTTCTACGTAAACAATATACTCTTCATTGGTAACGATAAAGTCATTAGTTTTCGAGATATTTGAAGTTAAATATGAAACGGCACAGTTATTTTGATTAGTTTATGCTATGATTCATATGATTAAAATTTAAAAATTATTTGTACCCAGTACTTTAAAACTATTTGGCGTATCCTTATCATACTTGTCAGAAAGTGTAGATACTGTTCACCCTACTAAATTAAGATACATAAACGTTTCTAGCTACTACCAGAGGCGTACGACAGGGGATAGTGGCTGGTTGACCCTTCCCAAATTCTACGCCACTGACGAAACCGCTATTTTAGTGCAATTTTTTGATTTTTCAATAGTTTTTCTGTAAATAATATACTCTTCATTCGTAACGATAAAATAATTAGTTTTCAAAATATTTGAAATTAAAAATGAAGCGACTCAATACATTAATCAAAATAACTGTGTCGTTTCATTTTTAACTTCAAAGATCTCGAAAACGAATGACTTTATCGTTGCGAATGAAGAGTATATTATTTTCATAGAAAGTATTGGAGAATCCAAAAATTGAACTAAAATAAAAATTCCGCCAGTGGCGTAGAATTTGGAAAGGGTCAACCATTCACTTTCCCCCATCGTACGCCTCTGGTAATAGACAGAAACGTTTGTTTAACAGAATTTAGTAGTTTGTATAGTACCTATACTTTCTCCCAAGCACGAAAAGGATACGTCGAACAGTTTTAAAATGCTGAGCAAAAATAGTTTTTAAATTTATAGATAAAACACCCTGTAACTCATTAAGGAAGCACATTTTATTTAAGTGTTTTAGGTTAAATCTTCGTATTTTGTACTAATGTTTCTCCAGTTACTATATGGACAATTATTAATGAAATACCCTGTATAATACCACAGAACCGGTTCGTATACTGAAAATTACTAAAAAACTCTTTGTATTTGTATTTGTACATGTTTGTAAATTTGTATTTTTGTGTAAATAGATGTTTTTGTAATTCTTTAATTCTACTTTTTTTTCTGTATAGATCTAATAAAATATTTACTTATAAAAACTGTAATGTTATTAAGGGTGGCTTTTAAGGGTTTAAATATTATGATATTATATCCTAAAGTATAAAACAATCATTATTTAACCAATCAAAACCAAACTTTACCCATATTAAAGTTTACAATGTTTTTATAAAATTTTTAACAATAACGGGTAGTTTAAACCCCTAACAATTATCAACGCCCTTAAGCATGATCTAGAATATTATAAAGTACAGGGTGAGATGATCCTAATCCCAATTTTTATGTAAATCGAAGCAATCCGAATTTATTCTTTTAGGATAACCAAATTTTTAATATATAGCTCCAACAAGTGTGGTTTTAAGGGTTGAAATATTATGATAGTATATCTTAAAGCATAAAACAATCATTATGTAACTAATAAGAACCTAGTATTGACAATATTAAAGTTTAAAATGTTATTTTATAATTTTTTACAATTAGGGGTAGTTTTCACCCTAAAAAAACCAAAAGCGTACAACAGCTCAATATAGAAAATGAACTAGAGGGTGTAATGAGCCTAATCCCAAATTTTTATATAAATCGATGCTGGACGAAAAAATTGCGAAGTTTTGCCATTTTTTCAGCTTTATTTCCTCGACTAATAATGTATATTTATAGGTGTCTATTGATAATTTCACACCCTTCTAGTTCCATCTCTTATTATTTCACAACGTATTATGTTTTCCGTCTTTTCCGTTATTTTGCTGGTTATTGGCGCACTCATCACTGTATATTATATTCATTCTCCTAATATCCATAGACATTTCTTATTGTCCATGATTCCTTTACAGCTCAGTCTGTCTGTCTGTTTTCTGCTGCATGTCATATCTCATCATCACTATCATAAATCAACCAATCGCGTCCACTGCTGAACATAGGTCTCCCTAAGTTATTTCCAATGTTCTGTACACTGGGCTACTTATATCCAGTTTCCCGCTACTTTTAACGTCGTCGGTTTATCTAGTCGATGGTCATCCTCGGCCTTTTATATATTTCGGGGCTTTCCTTACATTGAGGGTCCCATTCCTCCTACTGGGAATATGGAAGAGTACCTACCGCTACCACAGCTAATTCTTGGTCTTAACCTGGCACAGCTCATGCACATTTACAGACGTTAGATAAACTTTGGTGTTACGCCTTAATTTATGAGAAATTGTATTAATTTTCGTAAATTAATTTTTTTAAATTTCTTTACAACAATCATCTCCTTACCTGCTTTAGACGATAAGGGTTGCAATTTTTCATGGTCTAAAAAGATGTGTATTAACATACTAGAAAATCCACAAGGAAAAAGTTTTCCTGTAGTTGGCTGTATACCATATAATACAAAAAAGAGTAAAATCCTGTATGAAAGGTATATTTAAAGTCCCTCAAAAGGGCCACATCAAAATCACATAACTAGTTTTCGACTGGTTTACCAGTCATCATCAGTGCTTACGTGCAATGTACATGCTAACCACCAAGATATTGTTTAACAAAAATATGTGGGTCAAAGCCCAGTAAAAGTAGTCCGCCAAGGAAACATTGGTTTAAAATGCTAAATTAAGCTAGGATGCTTAAAATATTTAGCTAATCTACCCCAGGTAACATCTGAGCTGTGGAATTGACTTGTTCACATGTTGAAAGTATGACGGCAAGTAATAATAAATAATAGAAAATATTAATCAAAGTATGCAGTTTTAACGGTTCACAAATAGATCTAGGTAGATAGAGATCGAGAGGTAAAGATAGAAATCCAAAGAAATAGAAAGTTCCCCTTGTAGAAATAGAAAAAACTCTTGCAATCAAAAGTGCTTATAAATTTTTCTACTACTTTAATTTTATAAAAAGTATCATCATTATCAATTATTATTAGCCTATATTTGCTCACTGATGAACGTAGGCCTCTTGTAAAATTCACTCATTCTTGTAAAATTGTCCATCTATTTCGATCTTGAACTTATTTCATGCAATTTATAGGGATGCGCTTTATATCATCCGTCCATCTAGTCGCTAGTCGTCCTCTGCTTCGATATGTCTGTTGTCTTGGTCGCCATTTCAGAATTTTTCTGGTTCATGTGTCATCCGTAAATCTGACCTAAGCTCATTAAGCCTTGGCAATTCTTTCAATTGCATCCGTGACTCCTGTTCTTCGTCTTATTTCTAGGCTTGGTATAATCTAGGCTTATATCTGATGGTAATACCTAACATTAATCTTCAATGACGTGTTGTGTAACTGTTACTTTATTTATTGTTCGTTTTGTCAGAGTTAATGTTTCCGCACCATATGTAAGAACCGGTAAAACAGGTAAAACGCGTTTAACTTGTGGATGATTTTTTTTTGTTCCGTATCTGCAACCTAAGCTAACCTGTTCGCAAGGTTGGTAAGTGTCCAGTTTGTTCACAAGCCATGGTCAAGAGGAAGAAACCCTTTGAGTTAGTTAAGTGAAAAATAGTGCACGGTGCAAGTGATGGTACAAGTTAAAATTTGTGCAATATATTAACAGAACATAGGGGGTACTATCGAGTTTGTCCTTAGTCTTAAGTTTTTTAGTAGTAATTTAGGTTAGAAATAAGTTGCTCATTGATCACATTATTTGATCAGATTGTAATATCCTTGAGCATGTTATTGGTGTTTAATAAATAAAAAAAAAAACAATCCATGGTTCTTTACCGTGCGTCATTACTTCCTGGCGAGATAAAACATAGGACCTGTCACTCCCACATAGTACCTCCCATAGGATAAATCAAGTCCTCCGACTGATCAGTGAAACCCGCTTATTGGAATAAAATTCATGCTAAGCAAAAGTACTCCTATAACCGGCATATTCTAATAACCGATCATTGGTGGCTAGTATAAACGTTTCGAGACCTCAAATTTCTATTCCTTAAACCGGAATATTCATATAACCGGTATACGAATAAGCGGGTTCGACTGTATCTAGCACCATTGTCTTCCACGCATGCAACTAAAGACAAACCAGCTATACGCTCTAAACTCTGTACATCGAAAAGAGATAGAGGATACAAAATATCGCCTGTGGACGTTTTCAGATTTTAAGTACAACTTGTGACGTTTTTGGTCTGTTTACGTTCTTGTAGCTGTCGGTATGTTAGATTTTTGCTGTTTTTGTCCTGTTTTTGCACTTAGAAGTTATTTGTACTACACAATAATTCGCACAGTTAAGCAATGGTTTTGTTTAAGTTACCGAAAAAGTCAAAGAAATGACAAAAATATTTTTTATAAATTGTTTATTTATTTAATCACTAGTGATATTAAAAGAATCTATTAAGCTACTTCAAATGTAGTTGTTTTTCTGCACTAAACTTTTAAAGCAAAACTAACATTTTACATCCTATTTATTTGATAACGTCAAATTTTATAGTATAATTCGCGATCGGAGCAGTAGCCACTTTGTGTCACTGCTGTTTGCTGTTGTGTGGACTAAATTTCCAACTTATTTCTTATGCTTTAAATAAAATGATGACGTACGGGTAAACAACCATGGAATCAATTCTAGGTCTATAGTTCTACAGGTCAGAAATGTGACCTTTTTGGTGCATTATGGTTATTACTGCATTATGCGATTGGGAGGGAGTTACGCTTCTTGTCAAACAAACATTGAACATTTTTTTTTACATAAAAAGTAGGTACCGTAAAATGGGGTGTAGTTGACCGTTTTTCAACTTCAACTAAAGATATTTTCTACATAACAAAATAAAATGTATCATATCTTTTTGCATAATATGTGTATAAGTCTTAACTTTAATTTTAGTAGATAAAACAACGGGTATTTTAAAAAACCAAACTTGGCAAAAATAAATTGCTTATTTGGTCAACTTCACCCCGAACGGGGTGAAGTTGACTGTCTAAAAAAGAGGAATAACTAAAAAAAATATGATTAATCCTATTATTTTTTTTTATCTTTAGCCATCTACCCACTTCTATCCGGTGTCGGAAAGTTGGTCGAGAACACTTCGTCGACGGAAAATTAGTCGACAACATTTGATCGACAAACAGTTGGTCGAATGCACAATTCATCGAATGTAAAATTCGTCGACGAACATTTGATCGAATGGATTTTTCGTCGACAAAGGCCCAAAGGGAAAAATGGTGACACATGAAGGATTATTTATTTTATTTTTTTAAGATTTTGTTTAAATTTTCTGCTGCGGTCTAAAATGTTGATAAGTATAAATTGTCCGGAAATGCTCCGTTCCCAAGTGCACCGACACCAAAAAGAAGAACGGTACAACATCACTAATTAAAATATCGGTTTATATTTGCCGTCTACTCTCCCACTGCTGCCAAATTTCATTAAATTTAAAAATAATTAAGATTAAAAAAAAATTAACAAAACCCCATAAAATTAATAAATTTAGATATGTATAATAAAATAATCCAGTTAACAAAATAAAAACCAATAATCTGTCGTTTGTAACCATTAATCCCCTTATCCTAAAGATAAATAGCAGTTTGTCGACGAAAAATCCATTCGATCAAATTTTCGTCGACGAATTGTACATTCGATGAATTATTGTGCATTCGACCAACTGTTTGTCGACCAAATGTCGTCGACTAATTTTCCGTCTACGAAGTGTTGTCGACCAACTTTCCTAGACCCCTTCTATCTATCCATAACATACTTATAAATTACTGATATCATCATCCTCAGACATCCACGTTATACAAATTTTCATCAACATATAACCCACCTCCATATTTCTACATATGGATATTCTCACCCTACCTATTCAATATGTCATTACCAACATATAACACTCATCTATAGTAAAACTAAAATCAAAAGTCTAATTTTCTTTCTGGGTCCCGTTCATGTTCCTTTTCACTAATTTCCTCACAGACATTTCATACCCCCTAGCCCCTACTGTCATCATCTTATGACGGTTTTGGTTTTTGGACCCTTAGGGATCCGGGCAGCCTGCGAGGTCTTTAGGAATTAGTCGCCTAAATTTGAGCTTGTGCTTTCTTAATGATACATCCCCTAGATTATTTAAGATATTTTTACACCTCAGTCACCCCCATTGTGATTTCTTACACACTTACTTATACAAATTCCAACAGCTACCAATAAGTTAAATAATTTCGATAACATTAAATCAACACAAAATTGCTTTTTTAACCTTCGGAGTACGAAGACTGGGTCAAGCGTGACCCGAAATTCACTTATTTCTTAATATTTTATGAAATAATTTTTTTACAAATCCGATTGATCGTAAGTTCTCCTTATTTGTTTCAATCTATTTTTTCGTATATAATTCGTGAACATGCAAATTACAGTTTTTCCTCTACGTAACATCTATGATGCCGGGTCACTCCTGACCCGGTCTTCGGATTTCGAAAAATATTTTTAATATGTTTGTAGGTACACGTAAATCGCAGCCGTCTCGGTTTACGGGTATACGTATTCAAATATATGGCCGGAGCCAATTTACCTATGCCCGTTTTCTGTAAGGTATTAAAATCTGGCCGCCGGAGCGAACTAGTATATACCCATGGGAAACCATCTTAAAAAATTTAAATACAATAATTTAGGATTATAATTGTTATGTTTGTTTGTTTTTTGTTGAATTAAAGATACTGTTTATTAATACTGACTACTTAAAACATCCTTATAAATAAAATGAGAATGGGTCACGCTTGACCCATCTTCGTAATCTAAGTAAGTCAAATAATCTCCGTACTCCGAAGGTTAAATCTTAGATCTCTTGATAAAAAGGTTTGATTACTGACTTTAGTTCTCGAATACAAACATTTGTGTAATGTAGTTTGCTTAACCACCTCCACTTACAGTATGCATGAATACATTTTTAACTACAACATCTAGTTTACTGAATTTTAAATAATAATTTTCACAATGGAGTGTGTTGTTACATCATTTCTAATTTTTAACAAGCTGTACACCATAGTCTTTAAATATGACAGGTTAATTTTTCAACGTCCTGTGGAACTGTCATTTCTGTCCTGTCATCGTTCGGAGGTCTCTATCCATTTCATTGTCACTTGCTGTCATACTTTCACCATGTGAACAAGTCAAATCCAAAGCTCAGATGTTACCTAGGGCATATTAGCAAAATACCTTAAACATACATGCTTAATTTAGCATTTTAAACCGATGTTTTCTTGACGGAATACTTTTACAGGGCTTTGAACCACATATTTTTGTTAAATTATATATTGGTGGTTAGTATGTACATGTCACGTGAGTATAACTTACAACTTTTCTTAACCGTAGTCAAAATTTCAATATCATTGCATTATTTTACCAGGTTATATTCATTTTAGGTAAGCTCTGATGATGACTGAGAAATGTCTGCAAATTCAATGTCTTCTTATCCTTATGCTTATACACCCTCGGCATTTCACAAATTTATTTCGATAAGTAGGACATTATCTTTAAAAATATTTTACGCGTCAGCTCCCGTCCACATTTCAAACTACGAATAAAGCAGCGTCGATTCAATGTAGGTCCTGCAAGTTTTGACCTGATGACATCTTCACCCCGGCGGTAAACTTAACCCCAAATATAAGCGAAAAGTGCACAAGTTGACAAATCTGAAGATTGTAACGAAACTTAAAAATTCATTAAAAATTAGTAACTGGTATATTTATTACAGTTAATGATTCGTTGAAATATTACCAACAATTGCCAATAATATTTTTAGTATAATGATTTTTATAACAAGTTTAAGAATATTCATTTTCTTACAAATTAAGTTAATAATTTCGAGGCCGCGTTTTTGGTATATACAAGAAAATTTTTACATAAAATATGTTCAACATACATTTACAATGAACAGAATTAGCATAAAATTTACTAACATTAATAACAAAAAAAAATAAGCATGTTGGAATCATTTTCGAACTTTTCAGTCAAATTCACCCCAGTGGTCAACTACACCCCATTTTACGGGGTGTTGGCTTTAACCAATGTTAAACACCACACTTTTTCTTTAAAAAGTTGGATCCCATAATATTTCATGCAGTTTCCTTTTTTGATATTTTTTGTTGATATAATATCGCCGGTCCGGAACAAGAATGACGTAACTGCAAATTTTGTCAATTCCTATTTATTGCGTAATTAACTTCTAAAATAATGTGTACCGGGTGTCCCAATAAGAATGGCTCTCGGCCATATCTCAGGAACCGTTTATAGTAGAGCTTTGAAATAAAAAAATTTATAACAAAAGTTGCTTCAGGAAAAGCCTGGAAATTATTTTCATAATTGTGGGACCACCGCTAGAGGGCGTAATTGATTATCAAAAATTAAAAAATCTAAATTTTACAAAATTTTCTTAATGAAGGGGCACTGGAAATCCGATCGGCGTATTCTTCATAAAATTCTACGTATATTTGATTTGACAAGTTTAGGTCTACCTTTGGAAATAAGAGGTGGGGCGAGTGGGAACCTTGTTATGAAAAACTGGCTGTGAGTCCGGTTCTGCTTAATCAAATTTTGCAAACTTGGTCTTGTTGAAGACAGATCTTTTTCGTCAATGTAAAAGTTATGATTTTGAACCAACACACTAAGTAATATGCCAGCTAGAAGGCGTTATTTAATTTTTTTCAGAAATCTAGTGTTCCTTGGAAAAAATTAAATACAAACATGCATTTTTAATACCACATTACAAAATAAGACAAAATTAGCAACAGAATAGCGAAAACCGCATGTTAATACCTTTTTTCTATCTCGAGATATCTTACAAAACGTGTAAATTTAAAAACATAACTGTTACTGTCACCGGTAAACGAAATAATTCATTAAAAGTAGTGTGCTATGGAAACAACAAAGAAACATTTTCCAGCTGTCAACGTATATTAGGTCTTTTCAACGCTTCTCATTTGTTTCGAGCCTCGTTCATATCTCGTATATTAATATTATACACGGATTATACGGCATATGACAGAGGCTCGAAACAAATGAGAAGCGTTGAAAAGCCCTACTACAAAGAAATAAAAACAACTATTTAGTGATGACATAAACGTTCAAATTTTTGCCCATCATTTTCATTGCAAAAATTTACTCTTTCAAGAGTGGATTGAACAGCAGTCTCAATTTCTGCTCTCGATATGCTTTGAATGGCGTTTAGTATTCTCTGGATAATGTATTCTAGAGTAGTGTATGATGGGCAACAATTTGAATATTTAGGTCGTCACTAAGTAGTTCTTTTTGTTATGTGTTATATTTAATTTTAATAGTATTGTTTCTCTTTATATTGTTGTTTTAATTAATTATATTTTTATACGTTGACATCTGAAAAATGTTATTTTGTTTTTTTTCACAGCACACTACTTTTCATTAACTTAGTTTACCGGTGATAGTAACAGTTATGTATAAAATTTACACGTTTCTCGAGATATCTTGAGATAGAAAAAAGGTATCGACATGCATTTTTCGCTATTCTATTGCTAATTTAATCTAATTTTATAAAGTATAATTAAAAATGCTTACTTGTATTTAATATTTTCCAAAGAAAACTAGATTTCTGAAAAAAATTAAATAACGCCTCCCAGCTGGCTTATTACTTATGAGGATGGTTCAAAATTATCACGCTTACATTGAAGAAAAAGATCTGTCTTCAACAAGACCCAGTTTTCAAAATTCGATTTAGCAGAACCGGACTTACAGCCATTTTTTCATAACAAGGTTCCCTCTCACCCCCACCTCTTATTTGCAAAGGTAGAGTTAAACTTGTTAAATCAAATATGCGCAGAATTTGATGAAGAATACAATAATCGGATTTCCAGTGCCCCTTCGTTGGGAAAATTTTGTAAAATTTATATTTTTTTATTTTTGATATTCAATTATGCCCTCTAGCGGTGGACCCACAATTATGAAAATAATTTCCAGGCTTTTCCTGAGGCAACTTTTGTTATAAAATTTTTTATTTCAAAGCTCTACTATAAACGGTTCCTGAGATATGGCCGAGAGCCATTCTTATTGGGACACCCGGTACAGATGATACAAGAGCGACAGAACTGTAGCTATGTACTGAGCCACTACAGGGTAGTTGCGTCGATATTGAAATACCCACAATTTTAAACAATGTTTCAGATGAATAATGACGCAACTGTAAATAGTGGGGGGAATTAAATTACGATAATTGAATTCGGACCAATAGGGATGAAAATAAAAGATATCGTTGCAAGAATAAACGGCATATTAAATATTTAAAAATTGTTTTTTGTACAGAAAAATTTTAAGATTAAGAATGACGCAACTGTAGATAGCGTTGAAAATGGGGGGATTAGATTAAGATAATGAAATTCGAACTAATAAAGATGAAATTAAAAGCCATGTAATTTTTATTACATGCATATTTTCTAGATAAATATGCATATTTTGCATAAAATACTGCATATTTTTGCATAAAGTACTGCATATTTATGCGCATATTTCATACTTTTTATTTGCATATTTGCCTAAGTCTAGTCATTATCCATCCAAAATTTTCTAAATATTTAAAATAGTGATTAAATAAAGATTATCTAACCATCCAGGATCATCGGTATCACCCGATTTCACCAACGATACCTAAACAGTTGCCTTATTAAGTAATTCTTATCGATAGGAACTTCCTAAGTCAATACTTAAGAACAATAGCGTTTCACAACTAAAAGAACTGCTTATCTAGGAAATTCTTTTCTAGGTATTAATTCGGGTACGTTTGAACTATTTTTGATAAATAGAAAGAAGAATAAGATGACATTAGTGACATTACCTTACTTTTTCGATTATTTAATATTGGTTGTTTGACAAGTTGGTTTTATTCAGTTTTGTACTGTTAGAGTTATTTTATTTAGTGGTTAGTTATTTGTGAATGTCTTGTAATACGTTTTTTGTATATGTACAGTGAAATGGAGGAAAAGAAAAGAGTTGTAAACTTCACATTGACGAAAAATTAAAGTTAGTTGAATTGTCATTAATGAAATTACTTTAAAATAAAAAACATGTTGAAAATTGCTTTTTATTATTAATTTTTAATGACACACTTTTAGTGATATCATGAATGGGTTTTTGAAACACAACACTAGTTTGTTAGGTAGTAGGTAGACTATATAATTTTGTCAATAGACCTGTAAAAAACTCCAAATGATTTTCTATATTTTCCAACACATATTATATTATTAATAAAAAAGATAATACAAAATTACAACTAATATACCTAATATTACAGAATAACAGAAAAATTAAGGCAATAAGCAAATTATTGACAAACGTCACAAGTACATTAGTCAAAATTGTAAAAATATAACCTGACTGTCAACGATAAGTAATACCTAAAGTTTAGGGAGATCGAAAACCGTATCCTAAGGTAAGGTAATGCTTAAGCGGTTTAGGCAATTCTTATCGTATGGTGAAATCCGTTTTAGAGTTAGGAAGTACCTAAACCCACTTAGGTAATACTTAAATATTTAGGTATCGTTGGTGAAATCGGGCATTATTGCCCGATTTCACCAACGATACCTAAATATTTAAGTATTACCTAAGTGGGTTTAGGTACTTCCTAACTCTAAAACGGATTTCACCATACGATAAGAATTGCCTAAACCGCTTAAGCATTACCTTACCTTAGGATACGGTTTTCGATCTCCCTAAACTTTAGGTATTACTTATCGTTGACAGTCAGGTTATATTTTTACAATTTTGACTAATGTACTTGTGACGTTTGTCAATAATTTGCTTATTGCCTTAATTTTTCTGTTATTCTGTAATATTAGGTATATTAGTTGTAATTTTGTATTATCTTTTTTATTAATAATATAATATGTGTTGGAAAATATAGAAAATCATTTGGAGTTTTTTACAGGTCTATTGACAAAATTATGTAGTCTACCTACTACCTAACAAACTAGTGTTGTGTTTCAAAAACCCATTCATGATATCACTAAAAGTGTGTCATTAAAAATTAATAATAAAAAGCAATTTTCAACATGTTTTTTATTTTAAAGTAATTTCATTAATGACAATTCAACTAACTTTAATTTTTCGTCAATGTGAAGTTTACAACTCTTTTCTTTTCCTCCATTTCACTGTACATATACAAAAAACGTATTACAAGACATTCACAAATAACTAACCACTAAATAAAATAACTCTAACAGTACAAAACTGAATAAAACCAACTTGTCAAACAACCAATATTAAATAATCGAAAAAGTAAGGTAATGTCACTAATGTCATCTTATTCTTCTTTCTATTTATCAAAAATAGTTCAAACGTACCCGAATTAATACCTAGAAAAGAATTTCCTAGATAAGCAGTTCTTTTAGTTGTGAAACGCTATTGTTCTTAAGTATTGACTTAGGAAGTTCCTATCGATAAGAATTACTTAATAAGGCAACTGTTTAGGTATCGTTGGTGAAATCGGGTGATACCGATGATCCTGGATGGTTAGATAATCTTTATTTAATCACTATTTTAAATATTTAGAAAATTTTGGATGGATAATGACTAGACTTAGGCAAATATGCAAATAAAAAGTATGAAATATGCGCATAAATATGCAGTACTTTATGCAAAAATATGCAGTATTTTATGCAAAATATGCATATTTATCTAGAAAATATGCATGTAGTAAAAATTATTTACAATATTTTTTTATTTACTAAAATACTTACAATATTATAAATACATAACATAATATACAATTATTTTAACATATAAATATTATTTTGAATTGTGGTAACAATAGATTATCAAATTATGTTCAAAATTTTCTAATAAAAACTTATGGCTTCTATCTGAATACATATATTTCTAAATAGAAAAACTTCTTTCGACGTCAACTGATGTAACTGGGGCATTTTTCAAATTTACTATAATAGATGGTTCTAAATTAAGTGGTTCGAAAAATGTCCCAGCTAGTGCTTGAACCACTTTAGAAAGAACCTGGTAACCACTATTTTTTTCCATGGTTACTTTAAATTTTTGAAAAATTTCCTTTCCAATAGTACCTTTAACCCGCCAGTGGTCGCTATATGAGATTTTCTCTCACGGTTTCAGAAAATTGCGCATAACTTTTTTCTGGGAAATTATACGCGCTGTAGTTCCTTCTAGTCTCCTAACTATCCTCCCTCGACAATCTAATAGACTCGTCCGCTCAGATAGTGACTCAGTTTACTTAGTATCACCATAGTGTTGAGTAAGTGCGCTTCATGTGAGAGATTCTCTCATCAAACGACCACCGGCGTCACCAACCGTGTATAAAAATTAATTTTATTTTTCCCCTTAAAACCTAAAATAATATCCTTTAATGATGTAATACAAGGCGCAGTAGATGTGGTCGATGATATGAAAATCCTATATTTTGTTTCACGGGTTAGTTTTAGATGGTCATTTACCATATATTTTTCAATGTTAAATATTGGCGGTATCAATAGTCACATTTGTACAGATAATAATAATAGAACAGAAAAACGTCGTGTCTTTTTAAAGCAAATGGCTTTATCGTTGATGAAACCTCACCTTCTTTGTAGAATTTTATAAAGGCAAAAGTTGGATATGTGAGAGAAAATCTCAAGCACGACCACTCGCGTAACAACTTCCTAGCGACCAATGCCGGGTTGACGTTTTGACACAATGACTCAAATTCTTTTATTAAAACTGTTCTCTCTAACAATGATAATTTGGAGTATCCTAATTGAGTTATAGTTTTCTGGACAAAACTATAATTTGATTTTATGAATGACAGTTGCTGTTGGAAGATGTTATTTTTTAAGGCTTGCTTAGCTTCCAATAAAGATTGGCAACTATCATCCGTTAAAAGATTAATTATTGTTTAAATCAAGAAAATGATCAGCATAGAAATTAGCTGCTTCTACCATGTTCCTCAACGTGTTATAATGGGTTGTGGTGGCAGTGGAACAGCAGGAAGCATATATCTGTAACATTGTATTCTTACAGGTGATTTCAGGAATACCTTTTTGACGCTCGCTATTAAACTGTTAACTAGTGGGAATTGTTTTCTTACTTCCTCCGCAACTCTGTTTATTCCATGCGCTAAACAAGTGACATGTATTAAGTTAGGATAAAATATTTTTAAATTTTGTCTTGCTTTCACCATATGGTGCGGCATCAGATAAAATAAGCAATAATTTATCATTAGGCACAGCAGCAGGAAGAAAAAAGTTTGCTAATGCTTCTTGTAGAAACCGTGATATTGTTAGAGCGTTGGTTTTTTCCACTATTTTTCCACTAGCTTACAGGAAATTAAATACGATTTTGGAAAGGTTTTATCGCTAAGTACACCAATCAATAAGTGAACAGTATCTTCCTGACGAGTCAGTAGTCTCGTCCACACATATGTAAAAGTAATTATTACCTATTTCGGCTATTATGTTGTGGATAACTAAGGAGTATAACAAATTGACATTATTTCTCTTTAGAGTTCGTTCACTGGGAATGTTTTGTTTGTAATATTTTTTTAAAAAAGAACTAAAGTTTTCATTAGATAATTTTGAAAGCGGTATATTAGATAATACTAATGCACGACACAAGTCTTCGTTAAAAGTTTCTTGTTCGGTGTGTTTTTTGGAACTTGACTGAAAGCACTTGGACACTGAAGGTTGATATTTCTCACCGGATGTGGTTTTTACTTTTTTAGCTAAATGTTTCGCGGTTCTGACATGCTGATCTATTTGAAATTTTTTTTTCAGATGAAATCTAAAAAAGAATATAAATATTCTTAAAAAAATAAGTTGTACGCATTTTTAAAATCTAAGATTGTAGAAATAAACTAAAAATGAACCGTTTTTGCATAACAATTAAAATATTTAAATTAAATCAAATAAAAATCGGTGTAATAATCTTGAAAATGTCA
The DNA here is from genome assembly GCF_917563875.1 of Diabrotica virgifera virgifera. Lineage (NCBI taxonomy): Eukaryota > Metazoa > Arthropoda > Insecta > Coleoptera > Chrysomelidae > Diabrotica > Diabrotica virgifera. Next base: position 825,084 of record NC_065450.1, read on the forward strand.
AGAAATGACTATGCAAGAAGGAAGCATCCCAAAATGTTTACAAGAGGCTGTTGGTCTTTTCTGTTTGCATTTAAAGAAAAAATACTGTGAGCGTAAATTAAAAGCACTTAATTAATTAATTCCAATATATATGTTTTTGTTTTTAGCAAAATTAAAGCAAACTATGTTATTGTTAGAAAAAAAATGTTAGCGACCTTTCAGTAGACTATTGAATGATTTTAATTTTAAATAGGTATCCTATCTTTTATCTTAAGCAGTTTAAAAAATGCTTGATAAAAGAAAAACTACATCGATTTATTGCGAACTAGCCTTGTGTCGGTACTTCTCTTAGACATAATCTCCAATTTTAAAATCTTTGTTTGTACCACGGTGTAAATGTTTAAAATAAAATAAAAAATATTACGTATGAACTAACGGGTTTGCCACAACATGAGCAATATACTTTATCCATTCCATAGATAGCTCTTTTTTGTTAGGTTTTATCCAATTTGAAACATTGCTTATTTTCGGCATTTTCAAAGCACAATAATTATTCACAGTTAGAAATACACGTTGTTTACGCCTCCAATTTTACAACAAAAGTAAAACCAAGTGAAACTGTCCTCAAAATAAAAATTTTTACCTAGAGACATAAACTGGCAAACACAAACCCTTAATTCCAGGACAAAACGTGACAAAACTATAAGCCGCTGTCTTTTATTAGTTACTATACCAAGAATTTAAATACCAAGTGATTATAAAACGAAATTAAATATTGGCATTTTCATGCTATCTGTAAGTTTGAATATAAAAATATATAGTTAACACCAAATTTTCAAATTATATGCAACTTATGCTCACATTTATAAAAATATGCAAAATTTGACATTTTTGCATTTTTATGCATTATATGGAAAATATGCATATTTGCCTAAGTCTAATAATGACGCAACTATACAGGGTGAGGCAGATAAAGGGTCTATTAGAAATATCTCGAGAAAGAAAGGTAAGAGAATCATGAAAATTGGAATACAGGGGTTTTGAGGTATGAACTATTTAATTAAAATATTTTAGTCTCTTTGCTACTTCTGGTTATAGCGGAAGTTGATTGTAACTTCGTTTTTACAAATGGGACACCCTGTATATTTTTACATTTTGGATTCTGCTCGATGTTTTCTTTCTTAAAATATGTGGTTTTGTAATATTATACAGGGTAGTTTTAAAGATAATTACGGTTTTTTTAAATTTTGTAGCAAACTTCACACCCTGTAGAATTGTACTGATTTAATATCAAAAACTCCATTTATGTTCAAGTGATTTTTAATATAGTCTATTATTATTATTAAAAGTTATTAATATAGCGAAATGTTTCATTTTAGTATACAGGGTTGGTCGAAACTCGGAATGAGTATTATCTGAGTTTTCTTAAATGGAACTCCCTATATTTTAGTATTGTAATAAAATGATATTTTATAGTACTTTTTTATTTATTAATCATTACCTATACCTAACTTCTTTAATTTGTAAGTTATTCGTAGTTCTTTAAGCCTAACATTAATTGCAAAAAAAATTACGTGAAATTTTATTAGGTTTGCCGTGAAAATATTCAATCACAAATAATTTTTCGAAAATAAACACATATTAATCTCGACTGACCCTTAATTTATTAATACTGGTTGATATATAAAAATACCTACGTAGTTAAAACTGTTGTTGTGTTTAATATTAATAAAAACATACAATATTCTATCTAGTTGGCTATGACTGACACTAAAATATGCCTAATCATTTGCTTTGCTTAAACATTCTACCATTTTTGAAGTTCCAGTTGCTTTGCTACCATTGCTAATATGAATTTTTCTAATGAGGAACTGATTCAGATGTTTTTTTGTTCTAGGAGAGTATAACAAATAAAAATGTGCTACTAGCAATAAGAGTTTATCATCAGCAATTCCGTGATAGATGACAACCAAAAAAAGATAAACTTTTCAAAATTTACTAGAGCGGTTTCAACGAACTGGAAATTTAGATTACGAGAAATCTGATCGAAGAAAAATTATTTTAAATGATTAAAATGAATTAAATGTTAGTGTCATTGAGAATCTGCATATTTTTTTTTTTTTTTTTTATTTGTGACTTTAGCACTTAGCTATTTAGCCAGATACAACTTGATAATAATTAATACTAATACAAAAAAAACTATTAAACCTAATACAAATTATTAAAAAGAAAAACATATTATTCTAATTTACTTAATACTAAATAAAAAAGTGTCTATCTATACCTACTATTGCAAACAGATCAAAATAGTCAAAAGAAAAAAAAAAACCTCTTAAAAATTACTAAAAGACATTACTATAAATAGGGAAAAGGAGGGAAAATAAACAATTGGGTAAAAAAAAAGGTTAACGAGATTGGCTAAAATTGATTACAGACATACATTTGTACTATGTATAAATTTGATTAGACAATCATATACTCTTTTGTCATTAGTAGCCAATAGGTTATTTATTTGGTACGGAGGAAATATTTGCAGCGTTTGCAAGCTGCTTAAAAGAGTTCCTGTATGCTGAATATATTTGGAACAGTTAAAAAAGATATGATTAAGGTATCCTTGTTCTTGACATGTTTCACATAAGTCTGAATTGTAAATTTTGATTTTAGCAAGATGAGTAGGATAACAAGCATGACCAAATCTCAATCTTATTAAGGTTGTTATATATTTACGGATGTTACTAAATTTCTTAAACCATCTCGAATTTGGAATTTGTGGTTGTATATAAATATATTGTGTTGTTGAGTGGTTACAAAAAGTTTGCCAATAGGTTTTCCAACGATCTATTTGATTTCTTTTAGAGATACAAAAAGTGTCAGGAATACAAATTCTCTCCTCTGGTACAATTTCAGCTGAAGAGGTTATTGCAGCTTTAGCTAAAGAATCAACATGCTCATTATATTTTATACCAACATGAGCTTTTACCCAAATAAAATTAGTAGTTTTATTTTTATTTTTAAGCTTGACAAGCATGTTCTTAATTTGGTAAATGAAAGGATTAGAATTATAATTGGGTAATTTTGAATTTTTGAGACATAATAAAACTGACAATGAATCGGATATTATTAACACTGAATTATTGTTTAAACTATCGAAATATATCAAGGATTCAAGAATCGCAATTGCTTCTGCACTAAAAATTGAGCAATTAGAAGGTAATTTGAACATTTTTTCTGTTGATTTAGATGGAATGTAGAAAGCACATCCGGTCCCTTCCGATGTTTTGGATGCATCTGTATAGATTACAGTTGCTTTGGGCCATTTGTCTATACAGGAATTCAAGATGCATGAATCTAATAATGAACTATTATAATATGTAGGTATATGTATATCAGGTTCATAAAAAAATGCGAAATAGTCGTTAGTATCAAGGTTGTTGATATTGTTGATATACTTATTGTTGCACATGGTTCTAAAGGCTGTACACAGGGTTGGTGTATTTTTATGAGTCCAGTAACTGTTTGTTAGATCATCTGTGTTTAGTGAGCTTATGCTAGAATATAATGAATTATTGATACATGCAATTTTCACAACAAATTTTTCACTCAGATAATCTCTTCTAAAATTCAAGGGAGGTTCTAAAGCTTCAACATGCAATGGTGCTATTGGAGTAGACTTCATTGCGCTCATACAGATACGTAGAACAGTACGTTGAAATACATCAATTTTATTTAAAATTTGTTTACTTGCTGATCCATAAAGTATACATCCATAGTCCAGAATAGATCTGATGTAAGATTTGTAAAATAGTAAAGCTGTTTCTACATCAGCTCCCCACCAAGTTTTAGAAATGGATTTTAAAAAGTTTAGACCTTTATTGCTTTTGTCAAGCATATACTCGATGTGTAATTTCCAAGTTAGCTTTTGATCTAGAAACATGCCTAGATACTTTATTGACTTGCAGAAATTTAAAGTTTGGCCATTTAATAAAATAGTATTTGTGTTAGGAATATTATGTTGTGAAAAAATACACACATTAGATTTACTAGTGGATAAATTAAAACCATTTTCACAAAACCATTTTGAGAAATGTTCGTGTAATTTTCTTAAGATTGTAAGGGAGGGTTCATATTTTGTCCTTTCTGTATATATGAGGAAGTCATCCGCATATTGGATTGTTTTGTAAGTAATACTTGGTGCATTAAGGCTATGAAAATCAGCCGTATACAGATTAAAAAGAAAAGGGCTTAAGACTGATCCCTGAGGTAATCCCCAACTATTATAACGTGGTCCAAGAAGTTCATTTTTATGGTTTCTAACGTATAGGCGTCTATCAGTGTAGAAATTAAGAATAGTTTGTGCTAGTTTTATGGGTATTTGAAACTGATTGATCATTTTGTCTTTTAATCGAGGTAAACACACACTGTCATAAGCGCCTTCTATATCTAGTGATAAAGTAGGCAAATAATTATTTCTAGAAAAATTACCCTGTATGTCCGCTACAAGTGTAGCTAAAGCATCTAAAGCTCCACATCCTCGTCTGTATCCAAATTGATTGTTTGGTAGTAACTTTTTAGTATGGACCCACCATTCTAGTCTGTTTTTTAACATACGTTCCAAAGTTTTAAATACACACGAAAAAAGAGAAATGGGTCGATAAGATTCGGCTGAATTTGGATCTTTTGTAGGCTTTAGAATCGGAATAACAATTATGTCTTTAAAAATATTTACGTCAGAATTGTCTTGAACTATACGATTAAAAAGGTCCAATAGAAAATGTTTTGCTACTTCTGGAAGGTTTAAAAGCATGGAGTATTTGATATGATCGTATCCTGGACTATTATCTTTACGATTATTTATAGCGAAAATTAGTTCATTGTAAGTAAAAGGTTTTAAGAGAAAATGATTTTTATCAGCTGGGGTTGATGCTATGGAGCTGGGAATTATTTGAGGGTTCGCAGTTGGGGGTGCAACTTTAATAAGAAAGTCATCCATCCATTTCTGATCTAAAGATTTTATGTTTGATAGCGGTTTTCTGTAAAGTTTTTTAGCTTGATTCCAAAGAGTTGTAGCGGATGTATTTTTATTGAGCGAAGAGACCCATTCAATCCAATGCTTTTTGGCTATACTTTTTAATGTTTTTTTGGTTCTAGCTGCAATCTCCTGATATTGAACATAATTTTCAAAATTACTTTTTTTCTTGTAATTTATTAGAGCCAATTTTCGTTGTTTGATAATATTGTCACAATCAATATTCCACCAAGGAGGTGGGTGCCTTTTACATTTATAAGGTTTATATTGGGGTATAGCTGCTCCCGCAGCCGTATTTATATTATTTATGAAGAAGGAGTACTTATCAATTAGATTATCCGAGTGAAAATTGTTTGTATCGTGTAAATTTTGAATAGTAGAGGTATATAACGCCCAATTGGCTTTTTTAATATTCCATTTATTTTTAGGAGATATTTCATTTTCATTAATTGCAAAAAGAAGTTCTATAGATATGACATAGTGATTTGATCCTAGAGTGTCAGGAATGACATTCCAAGATGTCTTGTTAACCAATTCAGGTGAACAAAAAGTTACATCGACAGCCGAATCTTGTTGATCAGGACGTCTCAAAATTGTAGGTTCGCCATTATTTAAAACTGTTAAATTTAAATCATCTGCGACATTTATAAGTTGTGACCCTATGGTATCATTATTACTACAATCCCATATAGAGTGGTGTGCATTAAAGTCACCACCTATAATTAAAGGACCCTCAAATTGTTCAAAAATTTTAGTCCAATCGTCATATTTTGTTTGTATTTTTGGAGGTTTATAAATAGATAAAAAATTTAACAATAAAGTTCCATATTTAACTTGGATAGCACACACTAAAATATTTTCATTGTAATTTATATTGATTTTATGTTCAACAAAACGAAGAGATTTGTGTACCAAAATTGCCACACCAGCGTAGCCATCGTTTCTGTCATTGCGGACTATATTGTAACCACTAAAACTATATTTTTGATTTCTTTTGAACCAAGTTTCACTTATAATAGCAATGTCAATATTTTTATCATAAAGAAATTGTACCAGACTATTTTTGTTAGCTATAGCAGAACGTGCATTCCATTGCATTATATTTAAATTGCGTGTTTTGGGCATTTTATTGGTTTTTCAAAGTATCCTCCAATACCTGTTCTATGCTACTTGTAATTAATTTAATATCAATAGGTTGTCTATTGTTACTTGAAAGAATTTTATTTAAAAAATCCACGATATAAATGGATAGGTTGCTAGCTATACTACTCTTCTTGGTTTCCAAACAAGCGTAGTTTGGTTTATTTGAATTTATCGGCAAAGGTTGTGAAGGTCCAAAGGAGAATGGAAATAATGGTTCGTGGATAGGTGACTGGATAGTGGGAGAGTTTGATTTTCTCTTCTTTTTCATTGGAGGACTAAAGCTTACAGGATTGGGTTGGGAAAGGAAATTATTTTGATTGCAATTGGTATTTTTAGGAATTTGATTAGGTTGTGATAATGACATACGATGGTTGTTAGGAAGAACTGGAAAATTTTGGTCATAATTTGTTAGCGGTGAAAAAGAGTTGTGACTTACTAGACTGGATAAGGAGTTTTCAGAAATTTCTTTAGCTTCTTTAAAGGAGGTTTTTTGCTGTATCATTATATTTTTAATTTTTTTTTGATTATCGTAAGAGGGACACTTTTTTGAGATAGAAACATGATCTTTGCTTTTACAGTGTATACAAAAAGTTAAATTTTTATCACAATTATGTTTATCGTCTTTAATTTCTCCACAATTGATACACTTTTCTTCAGTACTGTTACACTGCTTAGATACATGCCCAAATTTAAAACATTTGAAGCATTGGGTCACTCTTCCTACAAATTGTTCGACAGGAAAAAAGACTCTATTAAAAGCTACTCGATCAGGTAAAATATTCCCCTCAAAAGTAACAACAATAGTTTTTTTTTGGTACAAATTCAACTGTTCTGTCTTCTTTTTGGACTTTTCTATTTAATCTGTAGATATTAGTGACGCGTGAGTGTGATTCTATATTTTCCATAAGATAGTTGATATCGTAACGAGTATCAACATCTCTTACTAACCCTTTAATTTCAAGTAAGTGATTTGGAATAAATGCTTTTAAATTTTCTGACTTTAGGAGGGGATGTTTAACTAAATTATTTGCTTCTAATAATGATTTTAATAAAACCTTAATCCGGTTTCGGCCTATACTCTTAATTTCCAAAATGTTATTAAGTTTAAATTTTTTAAAAAGGATATGGGCAACTGTCATTGCATGCAATTTTCCTACATTATTTTCAGTGCTTTCTATGTATACCCAAATATTTTGTACATTGTACTTATCTGAAAGAATATTGAAAGTTTTCGGTTCCAACTGCTTTGTTTTCTGGAGGTTACTATCACTTGGATTATTACTAGTAACATTTGAAATTAAAATACTGTTATCCATATCAGCATCTGTCGTCACAAAAGACGTCGGTTGTGTAGTTTTGTCCCCCATCGGGGACCGATATTTATTAGTTGTCAGAATACACTTGTCTTCTTAATTGACTTTTCACTAAAATTTTAAAGTTTATCTATATAAATAGGTATACAATTTTATTCACTGACAAAAACTGTTACTTTTTCAACTCGTATGAAAGTTTAAATAATACTTTTTGAGGTAAAAATGTTAATTTTTACTAAGAGTAGATTTTACTTCGTACTATCAGTTTTTGAATCTGCATATTAGTATGAACGTTCTCGTAATCTAAGTGTCTAGTACGTCGAAACTATTCTAGTAAACTTTGAAAAGTTTCTCTTCTAAACTTTGAAACGTTTTTTTTCTTGGCTGTCGTCTATCAGGGAGTTGCAGATGATAAATTTTTATTGCTAGTAGTACATTTTTGTTATACTTACTCTCCTAGAACAAAAACTTTACTAATCAGTTCCCCATTACAAAAATTTATATAAGTAATGGTAACAAAGCAACTGGAACTATACAAATAATATAATATCTAATGTTTAATCAAGTTTAGTATCAAAGCCACAGCCAACTGGGTAGAATATGGTTTGTTTTTATTAATATTTTATGCACCAACAATCTTAAGAACGTAGGCATTTTGGTATCTCATCCAATATTCATAAATTAAGGATCAGTCTAGATTAACATTAGTCCTGTCGCCAGGGGGGGTACAACGGCCTTCTTAATTCAGATGGACTTACCCAAGTTTTTTTTATGTATTTTGACCCGTAGAACACGAATTTTTTGGGTAACAGTTGATCCGGATGTCGATAAGTTTGTTATAAACAAAGAAGTTGAGGAATTACATAACAGCGATTTCTCGCAAAACAAAACATTTTTTTGTATTTTTTGGGTCATTCTAACCAAAAAATGTTCCTACAAGTTTTTTCGTAGGATGCATAGTTTTCGAGATAAACGCGGTTGAACTTTCAAAAAATGGAAAAATTGCAATTTTTGAACCCGAATAACGTTTGAATAAAAAATAAAATAGCAATTCTGCTTACCGCCTTTAAAAGTTTTAGTCAAATTATATCTGTTTTAAATATTTGCATTGCTAAAAATTTATTTTTTGATTGTTAAAAAAAGCTATAAACACATACTCTTTCCCGTGCCTAATACATGCGTTTTAATGCATGCGTTTTAATGCATGCTACTTAGAAATAGCCCCGCTTGCACTTTTACCTCCTCTACGTACTCGTTTGATTTTAAATGAGAAATCATTGAAACATCACTTAAGCACTAGGTGTTTATAGCTTTGTTTTAACAATAAAATAATACATTTTTGGCAATACAAATAATTAAAACCGATATAATTTGACTTGAACTTTCAAATGCGGTAAGCAGAATTGCTATTTTATTTTTCAATCAAAAGTTTTTCGGGTTCAAAAATTCCAATTTTTCGATTTTCTGAAAGTTCAACCGCGTATATCTCGAAAACTATGCATCCTACGAAAAAATTTGTAGGAACATTTTTCGGTTAAAATGGACCAAAAAATACAAAAAAATGTTTTGTTTTGCGAGAAGTCGCTGTTATGTGATTCCTCAACTTCTTGGTTTATAACAATCTTATCGACATCCGGATCAACTGTTACCCAAAAAATTCGTGTTCTACAGGTCAAAATACATAAAAGAAACTTGGGTAAGTCCATCTGAATACAGGAGGCCGTTGTACCCCCCCTGGCGACAGGACTACATGTACTTATTTTCAAAAAATTATTTATGATTGAATATTTTCACGGCAAACCTAATAAAACTTCACGTAATTTTTGTTGAAATTAATGTTTGGCTTAAAGAACTAAGAATACCTTACAAATTAAAGCAGTTAGGTATAGGGAATGCTTAACAAATAAAAAAATTACTATACAATATCATTTTATTACAATACTAAAATACAGGGTGTTCCATTTAAGAAAACTCAGATAATACTCATTCCGAGTTTCGACCAACCCTGTGTACTAAAATTAAACATTTCGCTATATTAATAATTTTTAATCATAATAGACTATATTAAAAATCACTTGAACATAAATGGAGTTTTTGATATCAAATCAGCACAATTCTACAGGGTGTGAAGTTTGCTACAAAATTAAAAAAAACCGTAATTATCTTTTAAACTACCCTGAATAATATTACAAAACCACATATTTTAAGAAAGAAGACATCGAGCAGAATACAAAAATGTAAAAATATACAGGGTGTCCCATTTGAAAAAACGAAGTTAAAATCAACTTCCGGTATAACCGGAAGTAGCAAAGAGCCCAAAATATTTTCATTAAATAGTTCATACCTCAAAACCCCCGTATTCAAATTTTCATTATTCTCTTACCTTTAGTTCTCGAGATATTTCTAATAGGTCCTTTATCTGCCTCACCCTATATATGGGGTTGAAAGTGTGGGGATTAAATTAAGATAATGAAATTCGAACCAATAGGGATCATAGTAAAAGCCATGATTGTAATAATAAACACCATACCGATGCTCCTGGACGATTACTACTCCTCAGTTAATCCCTATTTTAAATATTTAGAAATCGTTTTTTTTTGCTCTCCTGAGAAATTTGGCTTTTTACAGTTACGTTATTCTTGTTCCGGACCGTCGATATAACACATGATATAATATTCTGGAAAATATCCTAAAACTAAATGTAATCCAAAACTTACCTGTAAGTTAAGCTGTAACGAGGGGCTTAAAATCTCCAACGAACATTCTCCGTGACTGAGATTCGAAAATAGAACTGTCAAGTCCTCCCACTGTTTGTAGTTTACAATATTGTCAATATTTATCGTGTTATTTAGGTGAAACGTTTGGTAAACGGGGTAATCCCTTTGACATTGCCTGAAACAATTGAAAGCGGAGGATATATCTGAACTGTATCGAATTCAACTTTTTATTTAGACAAGAGTTTTGGATACTTGGCCGTTATTGTTATCTACGGTTTCTATGTCTACCGTTTCGCTAATACTTCCTGTTAGGCTATTGATTATGTACTATAGAAAGGAACTACAACGTTAACGGGGTTTTATTATTTCATATGGTCAATGAATCTCTATATATGAAAAAACCGCGGAGTGCTACCATTTAAAGGGGTGCGTTTTTGAGAAATGGGTGAATTAGTCCCTGGGCACAGGTTACATTAGGGAGAGTTCTATGAACTTTTGGTACAAACACGTCTACATAAAAATTGTTCCTGGTTAAATTTCCTATCTAAATATAACTTTTTAAAGTGAAGGATACCTTTTTTTACACAAAATATATTGAAAAGAAAAAGCACAAAGAAACCCAAAAGAAAGAAATTTTGTTTTTTGTCCCATAACTTTTGTCCACGGAGATATAGGTATAGACATTGCTTCACAGAAAAAATTTTTACATATTTTCTCTTTAAAATGGTGTTTAGTAGAGGCCATTAGAATTTACAGTTTTCGAAATATGATTTTTCAAAGTTTGTCACTCACAGCAATTTTGGGCAATTTTCATTGTTATTTCGCAAATATTGTTCTGTAACTTTTTTCTACGAAACTTTAGGCATATGCAATGCTACATGTAAGAGGAATAGAAATCAGTTACCTTTAAAATGTTCTACAGTATAATGTTGTACGACTTCTTTTAAAGAGGTTATCTTTTTCAAGATTTTATACTTTTAGCGAGTTTTTATATTTTTTACGATTATTTTTTAAATTTCCCATTACAACTTTTTTTTTTACATTTAGGTATATATTATAATAAAAAAGAAAGCTTATTCTGTTTACTTTAAATTGGTGTATTACAAAAAAATTCTAGGATTATTTTTGAATAAGATATGGTTTTTCAAAATGTAATAAGTACTTGCATCGATTTTTGATTTTAGGATTATTTTTTAATTTTCTCATTACAACTTTTTTATGTGATTGTGTGTTATGATTGAATATTATTTTTTATAGGTACCTAATAATTTGGATCCACTTGACTCGGCCGGGCAAACTTCAAAGTATGGATTAATTCCAATATTTACTGTCAAACTCCTGCACCACAAGTTTTGCTTGAAAAAATAGCATGTAAATGTACCAAAGGATGTACAAAAAACTGCGGTTGTAGGAAGATAGGAATTAGTTGTTCAATATTCTGCAAAGGGTGCATGTGCATGGGTACTAATTGTGTGAACTCTAAGATAACTGAGGTGTCAGAGGAAGATAGTGAAGCTAATGCTAACGAAGAGATGGAATTTGGTTTTGAAAATTTTTTAAATGTCAGCGTTTAAATAATTTTAACTAAAGTGATGTTTTCTAAGACTAATGTTTATGTAATTTTTGTAAAAGAAATAATTTTGAATAATACAGTTAAAAAAATATCAAAGAATCACTCGGCTTCCATTATTTAAATATAGATGATACACCATTTTAAAGAAAAGAAAATAATCCCTCTTTATTGAGCAATATATAGTATATTCACTTACAAGAAAAAAAAATATAATGAGAAATTAAAAAAAAATCCTAAAATCAAAAATCGTTGCAAGTACTTATTACATTTTGAAAAATAGTATCTTATTCAAAAATAATCCTAGAATTTTTTGAATACCTAGAATACACCAATTTAAAGTAAACAAAATAAGCTTTTTTATTATAAAATATAATATATACCTAAATGAAGAAGAAAAAAAGTTTTAATGCGAAATTTCAAAAATAATCGTAAAAAATGTAAACAATAATATTTTTTTATATTAGGTATTATATAATATATAATATAATATTATATTATATATACTATATATAATATAATATTATATAATATATAATATATCATATAATAATATTATTTTATTTTTATACTATATTACAAAAATCGTTAAAAGTATAAAACCTTGAAAAACCATAATCTCTTTAGAAAAGAAAAAGTCGTTCAACATTATACAGTAGACCATTTTAAAGGTAATTCATTTCTGTTCCTATTACGTGTACCATTGCATATACCTAAAGTTACGTAGAAAAAAGTTACAGAACAATATTTCCGAAATAACAAGGAAAATTGCCCAAAATTGCTGTGAGTGGCGAACTTTGAAAAATCATATTTCAAAAACTGTAAATCCTAATGACCTATACTAAACAACAATTTAAAAAAGAAATACGTAGATTTTTTTCTGTAAAGCAATGTCTATACCTATGTCCTCGTGGACAAAAGTTATGAGACAAAAAACAAAATTTCTTTCTTTTGGGTTTCTTTGTGCTTTTTCTTTTGAATATATTTTTGTAAAAAAAAGTATCATTGACTTTAAAAAGTGATAGGTAGATAGGAAATTTAACCAGGAACAATTTTTATGTAGACGTGTTTGTACCAAAAGTTCATAGAACTCACCCTAATGTAACCTGTGCCCAGGGACTAATTCACCCATTTCTCAAAAACGCACCCCTTTAAATGGTAGCACTCCGCGGTTTTTTCATATATAGATGTCCATTGACCATATGAAACAATAAAACCCCGTTAACGTTGTAGTTCCTTTTAGCTATCTTATTTTGAATATAATCAATAGCCTATGTGGCGGAACATAAATATTCGATTTGTTTTTTGCAGTATTTTTTATGTACAATCACGTATGCCCTAAAAGTTTTAACACAAAATTCATTGGCTTTAATTTTAACAAAAACAATATAATATCAAGTTACTTTAGGAAGCAAAAAAGTATCTACAAGTTGAGTGGACGGTTATAGGCGAGCGGGGGATACTGACCACGGAGAGGTGAATGGCTAATTTTATTTATAATTTATATTTTTGAAGGTGCTGAAAACGCAAAATAAGGTTTATTTTAAATTTTATGTGGGGAAACATTGTCAAAATCGCAATTTTAACCTAAAAATAAGAAAAAAGAAATCACGCTTTCTTGAGTTTACCTCGCTACAACTCTGTTCCCTTTAAATATTTTTTTCTGAAATTTTAACAGTATATATTTCTCACCTTTCTTAAGAAAATGGTACTTACTTCAAGCTTTCAGTCTTATTCTAATAAAAGTTATGAATTTTTTAAAGTGAAAGGTGCAGATTTGTGATGTGCAAAGTTTAATCGCAAAAGTTAAGCGACGAAGTTTGAAATTTAGCTTTTTAATCACGTGTATATTAAAGTATAGAGTACAAAGAAGTTTTCTGGAAAGCTTTAGATCCAAATTTTTTATAGAACAAAAAATAGTGCAACTTTTATTATCGGCATTAGAAATCCCCAATATAACGGTTATTTCTCGAGATACTGACCATGGGTGGTGAATGGCTAATTTTGGTCTTAGATTATGATTCTGACGGGGCTGAAAACGAGAATGAAATTTATTTTAAATTTTAGGTGGGGGAATATTGTCAAAATCGCAATTTTGGCATAAAAATAGAAAAAAGTGATATCACGATTTTTTGCGTTTAACTCGCTACAACTCGGGTCGATTTTAATCTTTTTTTCTAAGGTTTATACACTATATGTTGCCCACTCTTTTGAAGACAACGGTATCTGTTTTAAGATTTTAGTCTTATCCTAGTAAAAGTTATGAATATTTTAAAGTACAAGGTGCAGATTCGTGAATTGCAAAGTTTCATCGCAAAAGTTGAGAGGCAAAATTATAAATGTATCTTATTAATTACATTTATATTAAAACATAGAGTACAAAGAAGTTTTCTGGAAAGTTTTAGTTACAAATGTCTATTAGAAAAAAAAATGGCGTATCTTTTAATATAGACGTTATACATTCTCAAAACAACACTTATTTTTCGAGATACTGACCATGGGAGGTGAATGGCTAATTTTCGTCTTATTTTATGTTTTCGATGATACTGACAATGAAAAAGTGGTTTATTTTGAATTTTATGTAAGGAAACATTGTCAAAATCGCAATTTTAACCTAAAAATGAAAAAAAAAAAGACGAATTTTTACGTTTAACTCACTACAACTCTGTTCCAATTTAGTATTTTTTTATAAAATTTCTACAGCATATATTTCTCACCTTTATAAAGACTATGAAAGTAACTGTAGTCTTTCAGTCTTTCTTTATAAAAGTTATGAATTTAAAAAAATAAAAGGTACAGATTCGTGAATTGCAGAGTTGAATCGCAAAAATTAAGTGACAAAATTTAAAATTTACCTAATTGATTTAGTTCGTGTTAAACGACAGCGTTCAAAGAAGATTTATGAGGAGTTTTAGGCCTAGATGTGTTATAGAAAAAATATGGTGCAACCTTTAATTTTAAGAAAAACGTTGTTTAACTTTTTTTATTTTTAGAGCAAAATTGCGATTTTGACAATGTTCTCCCACAAAAAAATTCAAAATAAACTTGATTTTCGTTTTCAGCACCATCAAAAACATAAAGTAAGACCAAAATTAGCCATTCTCCACCAATGATCAGTATCTCGAAAAATTTGCGTTATTTTGGGGATTTATAACGTAAATGTTGAACGCTGCACCATTTGTTTTCTATAAAACATTTTGATCCAAAACTTTCCAGAAATTTTCTTCGTACTCATGTTTTATTTTTGAATGTGATTTATAATCTATATTTCAAATTTTGTCAGTCAAATTTTGTGATTAAACTTTGCAATTCACGAATCTGCACCTTGTACTTTAAAATATTCATAACTTTTACTAGAATAAGACTAAAAGCTTTTAGCGGAAACCATTGTCTTCAGGAATGTGAGCGATATATAGTGTACAAAGTTTAAAAAACAATATTAAAACGGACCAGAGTTGTAACGAGCTAAACGCAAAAAACTTGATTTCATTTTTTTTTTATTTTTAGGGTACAATTGCAATTTTGACAAAATTACCCCACCTAAAATTTAAAGTAAATTTCATTTTCGTTTTTTTACGGTCAAAAACATAATCTAAGACCAAAATTAGCCATTCACCACCCATGGTTAATGGTCAGTATCTCGAAAAATAAGCGTTATATTGGGAATTTCTAACGTCGACATTAAAAGTTGCACTATTCTTTTTTCTATAAAACATTTTGATCTTAAACTCACCAGAAGCTTTTTTGTACTCTCTACTTTAACGTAAACCTGATTAGGAAGCTAAATTTTAAACTTCGTCACACAAATTTTGCGATTAAACTTTGCAATGCACAAATCCGCACCTTTTCTTTGAAAAATTCATAACCTTTATCAGAATAAGAGTAAAGCTTGAAACAGGTACCGTTGTCTTCAGAAATGTCAGAGCTTATACTGTAAAAATTTCAGAAAAAAATATTAAAATGAAACAGAGTTGTAGCGAGGTAAACTCAAAAAAAACGTGATTTCATTTTCTTTATTTTTATGTTAAAATTGCGATTTTAACAATGACAATTTTCCCCGACATAAAATTCAAAATAAACTTCATTTTCGTTTTCAGCACCCTCGAAAATATAAAGTATGAATAAAATTAGCCATTCACCCCTCCGTGGTCAGTATCTCGAAAACTAAGCGCTTTTTTGAGGGTGTCCAGCTCGTGTATTATTCAAAGCTAAAATTTGCTAAAATTTGTTCTCAACTGAGGCGAGTACACTTTGATCATGAAAAAGTGATTATCTTAAATGACAATAATGTGTCTATATTTATGCATGTCTTATCTATGTTTATACTAGCACTCGTACTAATTAGCATCCTTTTTTTAATATAAAACATTCTGGCCTTTGTTTCTTCAGGTAGCTGTAGCTTTCTCCGTGGCTGTGTTATTTGCAGCTCTGGAATTCAGGTCTTCTGACCATATTGCCACAAATTGGTCGAATTACTCCTTTACCAAGTTAATTTTCTTTTGTTCTGATTTGGCTGCAGGGTACTGATGACGACCAAATGGTCGGAAATATGTATTTATGATTAACTTTTATTTATTCTTTATTAAGCTCAACAGGCCTTGAAGGCCTAGGGCTAAAATATTTAATTTTTCTTTAAAATTACTATTACATATCTATATAATGCTATATCCTATACTAATATATACAATACTACATTTGTTTATGTAAAACACTTAATACAACACTTAATATTCCTCATAGTCTTTCCATACATTTCTTCACCACTTCCTTCCATTGTTTTCCGTCCAAAGCCTTTTCTTCCAGTTTACAATACTACTTTTTTGTAAGTATTCATATTCGCTGTCCTTCGATCTCCTTCTTGGTTTACCTATTCTTCTTTTTTGTATTGGTTTACGTGATAGAACCATTTTTGGTATTCTTTCCTTACCCATTCTTTAAATGTGTCCTAAGTATCGGATTCTCTGTGCTTTGATTGACGCCGTTATTTTATTTTTTAGTTCTTCTAGTTCCTTATTATTTCTTCTTCTCCATCTATTTTCACGCCTCCATATGTTGCTCTTTGTATTTTCTCTCCCATCTTTCTAAAACGTTTATTTCTGATTTTTTTAGCACCCACGTTTCACATGCATATGTAGCTGTAGTTCTGATAACTGTTTTATAGATTCTTATTTCTGTTTTTGTTGAGACATATTTAGATTTCATTAATGGTCGCAATGCTCCATATTTTTTGTTTCCTTTTGCTAGCCTTACTTTTATCTCCCCTTTCCCATCTCCCTTTTAATCTACTTTTGCACCCAGGTAAGTAAATTCTGAAACTCTTTTAAATGCGCATACATTTTCTCCTTGTATCTCCAATGTGAAATTGACTTCTTTTTATTTATCTGTTTCTCCCATTATCATGTATTTTGTCTTTTTCTTATTTATGGGAAGATCAAAAATTTTGAGTTGTTTTATAATATTGCTCAATAATTTTGTTAGCTCTTTCTTACTTGTCGATATAGATCATCTGCGAATGCAATACATTGGTGGCCATTTTTAAAAAACGTTTCCTGTGTGTTTATTTTACTATTTCCAATTATTCCTTCCAGTATTACATTAAAAAGAGTCGTTGATAGTAGGTCTCCTTGTCTTAATCCTTCCTTTGTTTCAAAATTATTTGATTTATGCCTCTTCCATGCTATTTCGTTTGTGGTGTTATCTATAGTCATCTTTACCATCCTGACGATTTTACTTGGTAGGCCCATCTCTTTCATTAGTTCATAAATCTGCTGCCGCTTAACCGTATCGTAGGCTTGCTTAAAGTCAACGAACAGGACGTATACTGCTATTTTATGTTCGTAGCACGTAGTCTGGATTTCTTTTAACGCAAATATTTGGTCTGTCGTCTACCTAGTGCTTCTGAATCCTGCCTGATATTCGCCCAATATCTTTTCCGTGTATGGATTTAGCTTTTTTCTTATAATGTTTGTCAAGATTTTGTAAACGACTTCTAGCAACGCGATACCTCTATAATTTTCACATCTCATTTTGTCACCTTTTTTATGTATGGGGCATATTCTTGCTCTGGACCATTCTCTTGCCATTCTTTCTGTTTCCCATATGCTTTTTATCAGGTTGTGTATCTCTTTGTGCAGTGTTTTTCCTCCTGCTTTTATCATTTCCGCCGATATTTCTGATATTCCTGGACTTTTGTCCCCTTATTTTTTAGTTCCCTTATTTCATTTTCTATTTCTTCATTAGTAGTTGTTTCTATTACTGTATGGTCGTCTTCAATTACTTGGCTTATTTCCCTTTCTTCTTCGTTTTTGTTTAGCAGTTGTGTAAAGTAAGTTTGCCAATGATTAACTTTTAACTTTTTTATCTATTTTACTTTTTATTCACACCTTTGTTCTGCAAGTTTTGCCAATAAATTTTCCATATCATTATTTATACCTACTAAAATATGTAGATCTATTGGAGAGCCTCTTAAAACAACTTTTACTTCAGTTCATTGAGCTCTAAGCAACGTGTTTTAGTGATTTATGTCGTTGAAGAATAATACTAGACATTTGAGTAATAAGAATTTAATTGCATTCAATGTGGAATAATGTGATTATTCTCATTTCAGAAGAGAAATTGGGGGTGGTCTAAGAGGCGTTTTTTAGCAATTTACTTCTATCATTCATAGAAAAATAAGCTTGATTGAATCTATTACAAAGTAGCCAGAATGCCTAATTCAAACTAATGCCTAATATTGACAAACTGCTGCCCAACGAACTAATCATCATTATCATATAGCCGTTATCGTCCATAGCTAAACATAGGCCTCCTCTAAGTTTTTCCACGTATCTCTGTCTTGAGTTTGAACCATCTTCCAGTTCCCGGCAGTTCTCTTTATATCGTCACTCCAGCGCATTGGCGGTCGATCTCTACTTCGTTTTTCTCCCGCGATCGCTACTCCAATAATCTTCTAGTCCACCTGGCGTTCCGTGTTCTTACCACATGACCTGTACATCTCTATTTCTTCTTTGCTACATGTTCTACTACAGTAGGGGAGGAAAACTATGCTTTACTCGAGCGTTATGGGGACCTATCGGGTTGTGAAGATTAGGTCCTAAAACCAAAAAAGTTAAGTAAAATTTTTCATTTAAGTGGGGACTTTCAATTTTTTAATTTAATTTTCCATTTCCAACAATCGTTTTTTCGATTATAGCGCCACCTATACATAATTCGAAAAAAGTCTCGAATAGAAGTTACTTATTTTTACGTAAGGAATCCAAATCTTATTTTTACGTAGGGAAGCATACGCAGATGACATTGATCTCGTTGGAGACTCCCATCCTATCCACAAAAGCCATTTTCAACAAGGTGGAAGGAGCAACAAGCGAAGTAGGGCTGAGGATTACTGAAGAGAAGACGAAATATATTATGTGTATAAATAGGACGACACGAAGAGACAGGATAGGACAAAATGTGACGGTCAACACCTTCAATTTCAAAAGAGTACAACGTTTTAAGTATCTGGGGGCCGTAATCACAGCTGACAACGATGTTACTGAAGAAATAAAAGACAGATTCCAATCAGCAAATCGCTGTCTATTCGCACTGGATAAAATCAAAAAATCTTTCAAGAAGTTCCAAGATCAAAATCTATAAATCCATGGTCAGACCTGTACTAACATATGATTGCGAAACGTGGACCATGACCAAATGAAACGAAGAAAAGCTCAGACGTTTTGAACGAAAAATACTTAGAAAAATTTTCGGAACTCACCACGACAAACCAGTATAGGATCAGAACCATCTTCGAATTAAAAGAACTCTACAATGACATCGATATTGTGCAGGGCAGGCCACGTGCACAGACTTCATAACGAGAGACTTGTAAGACTGGTATGGGAGGAGATTCCTACAGGCAAAAGACCACTCGGACGTCCCATAGTGCGATGGAGAGATAACATCCAAGCAGATCTCCGAAAAATGAACGTCCCATTTGACCCTAGGTTGATGGAAGACCGAACAAATTGGAAGAAAGTTGTACAGTCAGCCAGGACCCACCCAGGGTTATAACGCTACGTGATGATGATGATTATGAATCCAAATCTGCCATAAAAAAATGGGGGCTCCTGTTTAATATTTTAAAGTAACCCCCACCCCACATCTGTGGGGGTCGTGTTTGGTGTCATTGGATATGTCAACATATATCATTGGATATGTGTTGGATTTGTCAACAATATTTAATACGTGTATTTTGGAGTTTTTCGACCTGATGTTAATTTCGCAAAATATCGCGGGGTTCCTATTTAAAATTTTAAATTTATCCCCCACCCCGCTCCGTAATGGGTTATGTTTGGAATCATTCGATAGATTTTTAAAAAGTATTGAACACGAAGTCTTCAGTTTTTTGATCGGACGTTTATTTATCGAAATATTCGCTTTTTTATTATGAAACTTTTTGACTCACCCATTTCCTTACGCTTTGCTCAAACTGTCAGATTTTTGAAATATAGGTACATTGTTTTGCATGTACTTAACTTACCTTATTATCTTAATCTGACGATTTCGAGTTTTTCTAAGGATATATTTTTTTTTCGGTCCCCCTATGATAGGGGTACATTTACAGGGTACAAAGTTTCTCCCCATCTCATAATCTGACGCGCTCGAGTAACTGCAAAATTCGCCGCTTGGGCCCCCCTACCACTATGTCTTATCTTTCGCCATCAATATTAATGCCTCTATGGTCCCAGGATGATTATGTCATTGCTTATTCAAAGACAACTGTAAAAAGTGTAGACGAAATGGAAAATATAACAGAGTAGTTCGACAGGGGGACACCATTTCCCATTACGGCTAAACGAACTAAAATATTCCACAAGAAAAACGCAATACATTTTTGAAGTTATACTTCTTTAGGCACAAGGGTGAATTTTTACATTCCCTGGCGCATGCGCACACCGACAGTATGTTGTTAGTTGCTATATCATCCAATTTATGTATGTATCAGGGCAACTAAGGTCTGAAAATAATATATTAGTGTTGTTAGTAAATATATTTATTATAATTTTTGTGTCTTTGGATTTGTCTTCCTTGCGAGTAAGATAATAAGAATAAGATTTTAAACATTTTTATATTAAATACTTCACTTGATCTATTTGTCACCGTCGTTTGTAATAATTACGTCCCAGAAGCCGTAAAAACAAAACCCTGATGGGTTAGTGGTAGAGCATTCGACTACATAACGCAAAGGTCCCGGGTGCAAATCCTGACACGGACGATTGTTATCCTTTTTTTTTAATTTTTGGTGTTATTTTAATAAAAAAAAATTTGAAAGTGGTAAAATCACAGTGTTTATTAATTAAATAAAATACAAATAAACTTTTAAGTATATTTAATTCGTTGAAATTATATAATAGAATTATAACTTCTTACGTGCGTACAAAGTACACACACATTCATTTTTATTTATCTTTTTATACATTATGTCACGCCTCTGGTCTACATCAACTAGTGTATCTTTGCATGACCTTGTACAGAGAGAATTTTCGTGAAATTAGCATTACAAAGGCCTTATCCGCATGCATTAGTTTACGTTTGGATGCCAAAAAGGCCAAAGTCGACCGGGTTGCAGCCGGTATCCGACAGAACCCGTCATAAAACACATAATTTTCATAAAACAGGTCTAGACTTAATTACAAGATCGTTTAAGCTGCTATTCATCCATAAATTTATTACTGGGAATAACAATTTCGAGCCGAAAATTAATGTTCTTAACTGACAAACTGTTTCTATTGAAACGGCGATGTGGTGGTTCGAAATGGCGCAACTTTAATCAAATTTTATTACTTACAATGTTCGATATCTCAACTTCCTGCTTGATATTAGTCATTTTTGACATCAGTTTATGTTACATATTCAGAAGATTGCGCAAAAATTACGTGTTACTGTCAGTTTTATTGATTATCGGTTAAGATTTATTACAAAATTATGACGAAGAACAAAATTATACATTTAACAAAAATCAATCTAAAGGGATTATAATTTTTAAGATAATATAACCTATACTAAATGTACAATCAAGATGTAGTAGAAATAAACAAACTAACTAAGACACATTAAATGCTACTAGGAGCACTCCCGAATCATAATTTACAATGTATAAACTTTGGAAATTATGATTGGGGGTTTTCAATGTATATACATTGTAAATGTATATATTATGTGTCTTGGTTTGTTTATTTCTACTGCATATTGACTGTAAATTTAGTACAGAGTAATTAAAAAAAATATACAACAAAAACCTAAAATATCTCAAAATTTTCATTCGACAACCGATTTAAAATCGTTTTACACAGTGTGAACTCCATTAGAAACTTTAGTCCTGTCCTACCTCGTATGGAGGGATAGATGGGGTATGGTTTAAAATTTTAGATTTCTTTCTTATTATTTTAAATGAATGTACATAACTTCAAGAATACTCTCTGAAAATTTAAGAATGATTGCCGGAGATACAGCATATTGAATATGCCTACCTTCCACTCGCTTTCCAGTGGCTTTGGGCAAGCTCGCTTGAGCGTAGTGAGAAACGTTCAACATTTGTTCCCCTTCTCTTTTGTAGATTACTCCGCCATTTAAAAACATATTCCGGTGTGCATCACTTTACGATTTGACCGACAAAAAAAGACGAATTAACAATCGGAAAAAAGAAGAATTGACAATTGACATGACAGCTGACGGCTACGGGAAGAAAAAGATTTGACAGCCGAAAACAAGAAGAGGATGGCCATGTCGGGGGGCAGGGCTTGTGATATCAGTGTGACATCAAAAGGCGAATATTGTGACTTCAGAGTGGAAGTGGAGGTGATATAGGGAAAGAGGATGGCCCAGGAGTTTTCTCAAAACTGTTTTTTTTTTAACGGCAGTGGACATCGTATCACAAAAACTAATAGACCCATCCATCTGAAATGGATTTTTTTGTGATATCTAAATGTCAAAAATTGTTAAAAATAAAAAAATATTGACAGCGTTATCTCTAAAAGCTCATAGGCTAATAAAATATTTTTGAATTTTTTGTTTCATAGGATACACTGACGAGTTTTGATGTCCACCGCAAAATCCATTTTTTTAGGTGTCTGTGAAAATTTGACCCCGTTGGCCTATTTTTTTTAATATTTTGCCTTGCCATTTTTTTAATATTGTTTGAATTGTAGTTGATATATTTATTTAATTTAACACGTTGGCGGACAGTACATCAAATGAATAAGAAAGTGTTGTGACGCTCTATGTATCTTGGAAAGTAGAATAGGGAAAGATGCAACGTCTATAGACGTTGTGTCACATTACATCAATGGAAATTAGACGTCTATAGATGTTCTGTCCGTCAACGTGTTAAAAATAAAATAATTCTATCATAGTTGTATTTTCGCGCCTCGTCCTGTTTCTCTAGGTATTCTAGAAGTTACTTCACGTGACACAAGGCTGCTTTGTGATTCACTTGTCCATCAGGTACCAGCTACTTTTCTTCATCACTTTTCTCGTTTTCCCCTCAGGATTTTCTTAGCATATATTTATTTGCTAGATACTCAAATCCTAAAGGGGGTAAACGACCAGATGAAATTCCTGTAGAATTGTTAAAACTTATAGACGACGACACACTTGAAATAATGGTGAACCTCTTTAACACAATTTATAGAACAGGCATCATACCAAAGAAATGGCTCTCCTCTACTTTTGTCACAATCCCGAAGACGAATAACGCCAGAGAGTGTTCAGACCACAGAGCTATAGAATTGTTGAGCCACACACTAAAAGTATTTTTTAAAATAATTCACAAAAGAATATTTAATAAACTAGAATAGGATATAAGCGCCACACAGTTTGGATTCAGAAGTGGACTGGGAACACGGGAAGCTTTGTTTGGTCTGAGTGTGTTAATGCAAAGATGTTTGGATGTTAACCAAGACCTCTACGTAGGTTTCATAGATTTTGAGAAGGCCTTCGATAAAGTCAGACACCAAAAGCTGTATGAAATCCTAAGAAGCAAGAACATCGACAGTCGCGACATTAATATTATATCAGGTTGTATTGGGGACAAACAGCAAAAATCAAGGTTGATAATGAGTTAACTGAAGAAATTGAGATTCGTCGAGGTGTGCGTCAGGGTTGTGTGCTTTCTTCACTACTATTCAATATATATAGCGAAACAGTATGTCAGGAAGCACTCCTAGAGCAAAATATTGGCATGAACATTAATGGAGAGTTAATTAACAATATACGATACGCTGATGACACGCTAATAGTAACAGATAACCTAGCAAATTTACAGTATTTGATGGAAAACATAAATTCTCATACCAATAAATATGGTCTAAAACTAAACATCAAAAAGACTAAATTCATGATTGTAACGAAGAAATTATACACCAATGTGAATTTAACCATGAATAATCAGCCAGTTGAAAGAGTTACGTCCTACAAATATTTAGGGCTTTGCTTCACTGATACTAATGACCAGACAAGAGAAATCAAGAGGCGAATAGAGATAGCGAGACAATCGTTTGTCAAAATGAAAAAGTTCCTATGCAACACGGACATAAATATAAACTTAAGAACAAGAATGTTAAGGTGCTATGTTTTCTCCGTTCTGCTGTACGGCATGGAAGCTTGGATGCTGAAAAAGATAAACATCAAGAACATTTAGGTATTCGAGATATGGTGTTACAGGAGAATGTGGAAAATACCATGGACAGAAAGAGTAACAAATCAAGATGTTCTGCTGAAGATGGGGAAGGAATGCGAAGTCATAAATACCATACAAACGAAAAAACTGGAATATCTAGGCAACATAATGAGAGGAAAAGTAAACTCTGCTAAGACTCATTATCCAAGGAAAAATCTCGGGAAAGAGAAATGTGGGACGTAGGAGGATTTCCTGGTTGCGAAATTTAAGGGAGTGGTATGGGTGCAGTTCAATACAGTTGTTCAGAGCTGCAGCCAACAAAGTTAAGATTGCTGTGATGGTAGCCAACCTCCGATAGGAGACGGTACTGCAAGAAGAAGACTCAAATCCCGGCTAGGGCCGCAGTCTAACCACTCTTACAGGTTTTCTTCGCCCCATATTATCTGCCCCCACGAACTGCGTTCATTAAACTTGTATGGATAGGCAGTTTATTTTCACCGTATCTAACTACTAGTTCGAAATAATTTTCGATGTTTGGTAATAGTGCTCTCCATGACTTTACAGACTCCCACGCAGATGCGATTTCGTAAATAGAGTCGAGAATAGGGACTGACTTCCAAAACTCTCTTAAGTCATATTCTTTAATTTTAAAAAAGCTTCTACAGATTTGCGGATAATCTGCCTCACGGACAAACCGCTAATTGACTGTACTTTAAAATTTTTAATAGATGTCAAAATTGTCAATGTAAATCAGTCAGACAAAATTAAATTATTAGAAGAATTTTTTACTTAGCAAAAACATTTTTGTTTAATTTAGTAGTATTTTGTATTTTGACAACGACACCCGATTTGGGCGTCGAAACGTTAATAAAATTATTATTTTTTCAACTTAATTGGATTTTTAAAAGGATTTTTTACCAAGCAACAGAAACAAAATTTGTTTAATTCATTAATGTTTTGTATTTTGATAATGATTTCCGAATTGGAAATCGAAACATCAAATAAACTTAACTTTAAAGTAAAATTGGGGCTTATTCCTAACAAAAATAGTAAATTTTATTTACTCATTGCCTAATAAGTATCAAAAATAATAATTACGCTTTTATAAAAAAGAACTTTTGATACAACCCGGTTTTATCATGTATAGGGCACAATATAAAGTTATAAACTATTTTGTTGTTTCAATTCCTATGTCATGAAAGAATTTTGTGATCTATTTTAACCTCATATAAATCAAAGAGAATGTTTAAAATGGTAAACAATTTATTAATAAAACACCAAGTTTTCAATCTAATAGCACATAAAATAAAACCAAAAATATTACTCTACATCCCACCAGATTTAAAACAATGGGAACCTTCTCTGGTTACACATCCGAGGCTTCTAAAATTTGCAAGCCATAACGGATAGTGAGACAAAAAAAGATGAGGGAACTTTACAATTTATAATTCACGTCCCATCTGCTCAGCGCGGCAAAGTTTCAACGAGAATGGTTCCCTTCGTACTCCAATCAGAGTAAACATGTAAATAAAAAATTAATAACCATTTTCAATTTCGTTCCAATACGAAACTACAACCGCATTATATTCTAGTTCAATCAGACAGTGCAGCAAGTACCTCTACCTGTTTCGAAACTTATTAGTCTCTCATCAGGAGGCACATATGCTGCTCTCGTAGTAGTTTGGTGTTGCAACGAATTTGAAAATGGTTATTCATTTTTTATTTACGTATTTACTCTGATTGTAGTACGAAGGGAACCATTCTCGTTGGAACTTTACTGCGCTGAGCAGATGGGACGTGAATTATAAATTGTAAAATTCACTCATCTTCTTTAGTCTCAGCATCCGTTATGGCTTGCAAATTGTAGAAGCCTCGGAGGTGTAACCAGAGAAGGTTCCCATTGTTTTCAATCTGGTGGGATGTAGAGTAATATTTTTGGTATTATTTTATGTGATATTAGATTGAAAACTTAGTCTTTTGCTAGCAGTTGCCGCTAGGGCATCCCTGTCATTTCGTTCGTTGCAATGCGTAACTGCACGCCGGAATTTGTCCTGGTTGGGTCAGAGAGAGCAGCATATGTGCCTCCTGATGAGAGACTAATAAGTTTTGAAACCGGTAAATGGTTATTCATTTTTAATTAATAAAACATTTTGGAAAGAATAATTGTGATATACCTAGTATAGCTAACAATACTATATTAACTTAATAAAATATGAAATATTAATAATATGCTAATATTATTGACTAACGTACTTAATAATAACGTACTTAATGTAATTGTATTAGTTATTTGCCTTTAAAATTGCTTAAAATTAAAAAAAAACACTCAATGCATCCATGTAACAGCTGTTGAATATTTCATTTTCATTGAGTTCTGAGCTATTCTATTAATTTCAGATGTATAGCTAGTCGGGAAATATGTTTAAAATCGATCACAAGATTTATCGGACAAAGACAGACAAAGAACAATTGAAGTACAGAATAAGCCAAATAAAAATGGAACATACGCAGATAATACAGTGTATCGGAACTACGTTTGAAATAGTCGACCAATATAAAAGTTTGACACACATAAATCATAGCAACTCAACTACCTGTCTCCTTTTAGGCTAAGGCTACGGTCAGATAAGCGACAATTTACGGCGCCATACGAGCAGTAAAATGAAGCGCGAAAATGGGTCCTGGGAAGAAGGATCTGGGTCCAAATTTGTAGCTCATCTAACCACAACAACGAACGAAACACTGTATTTACATCTCGCGACACGCCGTAATTTACATCCCCATCTGGTCATGCTTTTTACTGCCGCTTCATTTTACTGCTCTTGCGGCGCTGTAACAGCAATAAAATGAAGCGGCAGTAACTGCAGTAAAAAGCATGGCCAGACGGGGATGTAAATTACGGCGTGTCGCGAGATGTAAATACAGTGTTTTGGTCGTGGTTGTAGCTAGATGAGCTACAAATTTGGACCCAGGTCCATTTGTTTGCGACACGACGCCGAAGATGAACCCGTTCGATATTGCTTCGCGATATTTTACAGCTCTGTCTGGCCATCCACTACTCCCACCGTGGGACCCATTTTCGCGCTTCATTTTACTGCTCTAATGGCGCCGTAAATTGTCGCTTGTCTGGCTGTAGCCTTAGCCTAAAAGGAGACAGGTAATTGAGTCGCTATGATTTATGTGTGCCAAACTTTTATATTGGTCGACTATTTCAAGCGTAGTTCCGATACACTGTATTAACTGCATATGTTCCGTTTTTATTTGGCTTATTCTGTATATAAAAACGTTTTAACCTTTAACTACACGCGCTGGCGTATTTTGTACGCCAGATATAAGAATTCTACTGCAAATATATTTAAAAATTTAATTTTTGACCTCGTTTATCCCTCTAACCTATCACTGGAATGTGCTTTACAATTTGGTTTTAGTTTCGTTATAATCAGCGTTCTGGGAAGATCGTAATTTACAGTTTATTATTTGTTGTTTCCGGTGGTGGACAATATACCCCACGATTATATTAATATAAGTCGTAATATAAGTACATATTTCAATTGTTTTTTAGTCACTATGGCACAAAATATATTTTTCTTTATAAACAATACTTTTTCTCCTGTAAAAAATCACATTTCAAAAAATTTTTTATTAGTAATTTTATTTATCATGGAATCCAATTATTTCATGATTCCAGTTATAAATCCCAATTGGTTTACTGAGAACGAACTCCAAGTCTTCTCTGATGCCGAATAAGGTTTATAACAAACAACTAAGTGTATTTTTTCAAAAAACAAATTAATAAATCCGCTGTTTTTAAGTGTATTTTCTTATGGCGTATAAAGTACGCCACGCGTGTAGTTATGTTATAACTTGACGCGCGGGTAGTTAAAGGTTAATAACACTTATAGTGTCAATATAAAAAGTACTTACTTAATAGCGTCTGCAACATGTAAAGTATCATTTTCTTTACTACTAAACTCCGAAAATAATCCTTCTTTAAAGATGACACCGTCGGAGTCAAACAACTCTCCAAGAACATTATAATCTGGTGCATCGTACATGGTATTACATACAAAACTCTGACTGTGACCACCAATAAATACAGAAAAAGATCCCAGTGCCCAAATAAAAATAACAACGAAGCAGGAAATACCAATACCTAAAAAAGAAATCAATTTTAAAATATTATGTAGATATTTTTTTATAGTCAATGCTTTGAAAATCGTAGCATTATCAAAAAACCCAATTCTTCACAATGCGATGACTATCAATAATAAGTTTGATGTTTCATGTCCCTAAAACTTTTCTCAGAATCAACCATATATGAATTTACAAGAAGTGCGAGTTTCAGATGAGTGATATTCAATTTTGATTTCGAAATGAATTGGGAACACAAAACAAAAGTAGCTCTTTTGCCAGTGCTAGTCACTTTTGCCTTAAATGTGTTGAGATATGAACGTATATGCATGTTTTATTTATTGTCAAAAAGCATTTAACTGCGTTAACCATCAAAAGATGATCAAAATTATGAGAAAAACTAGAATTACCGAACAAGACTTACGAATTATCTCAAAAGTATATTGACCAAAAAGCAACAATTGAAATATAGCACACAACATCCGAAGATATACCTAAGAATCCAATGAGGAGTGCGATAGGGTTGCATCTTATCACCGCTATTATTTAATTTGTGTCCGGAATATACAGGGTGAGGCAAATAAAGGGCCTATTAGAAATATCTCGAGAACTAAAGGCAACAGAATCATGAAAATTTGAACAAAGGGGTTTGAAGGATGGTCTATTAAATGAAAATATTTTCATCCGGATGCAACTTCCGGTTATACCGGAAGTTGCTTATAACTTCGTTTTTTTTAATGGGACACCCTGTATATTTTTACATTTTTGGATTCTCTTCGACGTCTTCTTTCTTAAAATATGAGGTTTTGTAATATTATACAGGGTATTTTAAAAGATAATTACGTTTTTTTATTAATTTCGTAGCAGAATTAACACCCTGTAGAATTGTAGTAGTTTGACATCTAAAACTCTACTTACGTTCGAATGATTTTTAATATACTCTACTATTGTTAAGAATCATTAGTATAGCTAAATTTTTAATTTTAGTATACAGGGTTGGTCGAAACCCGGAATGAGTATTTTCTGAGTTTTCTTAAATGGAACACCCTGTATTTTAGTATTGTAATGAAATGATATTTTATAGTACTTTTTTATTTCTTGAGCATTCCCTATACCTAACTGCTTTAATTTGTGCTTAATTGTTAATCGCACCAACAATCTTAACTAAGTAGGTATTTCGATAGCTAAACCATTATTGGTAATTTTAAGGACCAGTCTGGATTAATATGTATTTATTTCTGAAAAATTATTTGGGACTGAGTATTTTCACGGCTAACCTAATAAAATTTTACTTTTTTTTTTTTGTTGCAATTAATGTTTAGTTTTAATCACCAATAACTCACAAATTAAAGCAGTTAGGTATAGGGAATGCTTAAGAAATAAAAAAGTACTATAAAATATCATTTCACTACAATACAAAAATACAGGGTGTTCCATTTAAGAAAACTCAGAAAATACTCATTCCGAGTTTCGACCAACCCTGTATACTAAAATTAAAAATTTAGCTATACTAATGATTCTTAACAATAGTAGAGTATATTAGAAATCATTTGAACGTAAGTAGAGTTTTAGATGTCAAACTACTACAATTCTACAGGGTGTGAATATTGCTACGAAATTAATAAATAAACGTAATTATCTTTTAAAATACCCTGCATAATATTACAAAACCTTATATTTTAAGAAAGAAGACATCGAAGAGAATCCAAAAATGTAAAAATATACAGTGTATCCCATTAAAAAAAAACGAAGTTATAAGCAATTTCAGGTATAACCGGAAGTTGCGAAGAGATGAAAATATTTTCATTTAATAGATCATCCTTCAAAACCCCTTTATTCCGATTTTCATGATTCTGTTGCCTTTAGTTCTCGAGATATCTCTAATAGACCAGTTATCTGCCTCACCCTATATATCTACAGAGAAGAATTAGACAAGTTCCAAGGTGAAATCAAGATAACGAAAATAGCATAGACGAAATCAGGCACGCGATACCGTCTTAATAACAAGTAACGCACAAGAACTACAAAATATATTTATAAATTCTAGTATTTTTAAATATGTAAATAAACTTCAATTTGTATGTCAATGGACAAATTAGAACGGGTAACTTGCATAATAGACCGGGTTGTATCGTCGTCCCCGCTAGCGAAATTATCCCGATTAGACTTTTTTTTACACAAACTTACTCAAAAAGAGGTCCTTATAACATAATATCGAAGGGGTGCCGGGCGGTGCCGTGGTCAAAAAATTGTTTATACAAATTTTTTTAAACAAATTTACAAAAATATTTTTTTTATTTCGAACAATTTATTTTTAGATAAATTGGGTCATTCTGAGCAAAAAAAGTCTCTCGTCATTTTTCTCTAGAATTGACTGTTGTCGAGTTATATGCGATTAAAAATTTGAAAAATGCGAAAATGGCCATTTTCAAGGCTTAATAACTCGATTAAAAATTATTATTATAACATTCAAAAAGTGATCAAATCAAGCTTCAAACCCTTCTTCAAGGTCCTGAAGAGATTTTTGTCATTATTTTATTAGAAAGCTGTTATTTTTAATTATTAACAATAAGCGCTATAATCCAGGTTTTATCGTCGCCCACGTTAGTGAAATTATTCTGATTCGATTTTTTTGCCCAAAGTTACTCAAAAAGAGGTCCTTATAACACATCCACAGGGTGCCGGGCGGTGCCGTGGTCGAAAAATTGTTTAAACAATTTTTTTAAAACAAATTCACAAAAATAATTTTTTCACTTCGAACAAATTTTTTAAGAAATTTGGGACATTCTGGACAAAAAAGGTCTCTTGTGATTTTTCTCTAAAATTGATTGTTGTCGAGTTATATGCGATTTAAAATTTGAAAAATGCGAAAATGACCTTATAACTCGACAACAATCAATTTTAGAGAAAAATCACAAGAGACCTTTTTTACTCAGAATAACCCAAATTATCTAAAAAAATCGATCGCAATGAAAATTTTTCAACCACTGCACCGCCCGGCACCCTGTGGATATGTTATAAAGACCTCTTTTTGAGTAAGTTTGTGCAAAAAATCAAATCGAAAAGTTTCGCTATCGGGGGCGACGATACAGTTGGACTACGGTGTGCAAGCTCTTGGAGGGGATACGAGAAACGATCGTGCGAGAATAGCGGAGAAATATTGCAACTTTCTTAAATAATTCATATTGTCAATTGAAATTGTCAAATTGACGTATATTTCATTCCTACTATCATTGAAGAAGAAAAAATATATATTGCTCCACAATATTGATACGATATGCAATTATTATTATAAAGGTAAATTTAATTAATTGTATTTTGCTTGCAGTACTGCATTTTAATAACTAATTTTATTTACTACATACAATAGGGAACTTGCATAAATTTTTAAATTCGAAAAAAATGTTATAAATCACAACAGAACATAATTTAAAACATGTATCAAAGATAAAAAAAGTTTTGTTTGTCTTTCGTTTGGCCCCTAAAGACGATTAAAAATTCAAATTAAAACAGGTGGTCCAAAACGCATAGTGACGTCATATAGTTCTGCATGTACATTCTGCACCAACAAAGTAAACAAAATTGTATATAATTTTAAATTAGACATTATAAACGTCAGTAGAAAATACAGTTATGTAACGTCACAAGCGTTTTTGATCGTTTGAACTATTTTACATTGGCTAAGGGTTCTTCTAAACCAAGGCCAGAAAACAGAAAAAATATATAGATTTTAAATTATCTTCTAAGTTATTATGAGGTTTTATCGCGTGAAAGTTTGGAAATATTATTTTTAAAGGAAACTGAATAATATTGCGTAATAAAAAAATGTGTAAGTTCCCTCATAGGTTTGGCATTCGTTTTGACACTGACACTAAGTTTTATAAATATATTTGATAATTTCTATTTCTGATATATTTGAGTGTTTTTAAGATATATTTTTTAAAATGACCGAAGAGGGTTTTTGTAAAGGGCAGTCTGATAACTTACCTATAGTTGATATGTGTATGGTGGCTACATATTTTCAAAAGAGTGAAAATTTTTCCGTCGGAGAAGTTCGGGGAGTTAAAGCAGATAAGTAAGTACATATATTATGTATATTATACTCCCATTATACCTACTAATTTTATACTGTGATTTTATTCTGATTATTATTCTCATAAGTATTTAACGACAAAACTTAGTAGGTACACACTTCCTATTAAGTATAGTGGCAATATTATAAAACACAGAAATATGAAAAAAATATACTTGTTTTATTTAACACTATTAAGCAGACAACAGACTACTTACGATAAAATGATCTTGACATACATGAAGACCTTGTGTATTATCTGAAATATATTTTTTCGACATGCAAATAACCACTTTAAACGGCGTTTTTTATCCCTTGGTAATCTAATAAATATTTTATTGGGGTTTTGAATGCTTGTACTTGTACAGAATGGCACTAAACAATACTTATAAAGTTTTTTTTTATTTTCCATATTAATCTTTCTCTTTTTTCCTTCAAAAACTGTAAACTCAAATCCCAACAAACTGGTATATTTTTTATATTATTACAATGACATACGATAAAAAAATGTCATTACAATATAAATATTTTCCCATATTTCGCGACGATGCTGTGGCCAAATACCCAAGTAGGTGGAGGCCAATAAACTAAAGAAGAAGAAGAAGAATATACTTACATATAACCCTCCCACGGTTCTTAGACATTACTACGGTTGCCTAAATCGACTAACCAATGAAGGGTGAGATTACGTCACGAGAGTTTACTGTCATTTGAATCGTAATATGATTTTTTTCGAATCCTGAGAAAACCAAGTATTTTAGAAAAATTTAAACGCAGGATGCAAGATTACATTATTACCGAGGGCGGAAAGCCCCTTAGAATAAACAAGCAGATTCTATTGAATGAAATATTTGAAATTAAATATCACACTTCTCTTTTATTTTCAGCCCTGTAACTTATTAAAATAAACATTACAGAAGTTTTCAGGGACTTTCAGCCCTCGGTAATAATGTAGTCTTTCATTCTGAGTTTAAATTTTTCAAAAATATTTATTAGTTTTCTCAGGATTCGAAAAAAATGAATACAATTAAAACACATTGAGAATTTTGACATGCGTCAAAGTTTTGCATTAACTCAATATAAAATTCTGAACTGTTGAATTCCAGCTTCCCTAATAATTATTTTACATCAAAAGACATTAGAAACTATTTGAAAATGATTGAAATCTGTATTATAAATAACTGTTATAAATTGGTCTACGTAATTAAACATATTCCAAAATTTTGTAAAAATGTAATACATTTTAGTTTTCAGCCCAAACTTAGACCACACACAATGCAGTAATGTTCATATTTTTGAACTGTCAATATTTTTATTTTATCATCTATTGTTTAAAAACAATACAGTTGATAAGATACCCTCAGTTGCGGAGAAAGGATTAATAATAAAGATTTTTTTATTCAGTCAATGGTGTGAGCACTGTCAGCATAGTAACGTGTGGCCTTACTCTTACGCGCATACCTATTGTGGCAAATGTATCATATTTTTCAAAATTTTGGAATGCATTTAAATCGTAGAACAATTTTAACTTTTGATTTTAATACAGATTTTAATTCTCTACAAGTATTCTCTCATGACTTTTGATGTAGAATAATTAGGGAAGCAGGAATTCAACAATTCAGAATTTTTCATTGAGTTTCCTATGGCCCTTTTTACGTTTCACCACCCGGTATAAGATAAAATGTGTACTATTTGTCTTATTATTTCATAATAACACAAATAATACACATATATACACAATAACACACAGTCAATGATCGAAAATAATTTAAAAATATGGGAATGTAAACTCTTGTGACGTAAAGTCAAAAATATAAGTCTCCCCACCACCGCCGGACAAGACAACCGTAGTAAAGTCTAATAACCGTGTAACCCTCCCACATCACTGATATAACCATATAAAAAACTAATGTAAAACTATGTGACGTCACGGGCCGTCTGAACTACTTTAAAATAAAGAAGACTTTAAATTTGTATTTCTAAGTTATTATGAGTTTTTGAAGCGGGAAATTTTGGAAATCTCATTTTTATACAAAACTGCACATTATTATGTAATAAAAAACGCTGGACGGAAGGGCCGCCCGAGAACTTTTATCGTACCGATCTATTATCGTTATCGTACTAGATACTGCCATTCTATAAAAATAACAAAGTTACTCGTTATTTTGATATTTTAGAAACACCTTGTATACTTGAAAATATTTTATGGTTCTACGCATCATTAATTCCCGCATTTGAGAAAATGTTCGGGGACACACTATAGATTATTGTATAAATCAATAGAATATTAGTCATACTTTCATTTCAAATTAGTCCATTTTTCTGAGAAATTAATAGTTTACAATATTTGCATTTTACTGCATGGATTGTAATGAAATTTTGGGAGTAGCACAAAGCCCAATCACCTAATTCAAAGTCTATCCTATATACTATGGCGCTTTTATCGTGGGGGCGGTTCTCACCACTTCTCGGGGATAGAACATTTTTATTTGCGAATTGCATGGAGCAAAAGGAAGAATTTTAAGAAAATTTAAAAATGCGCCCTATAATTTGATCTTATTTTTTTCACCCGTCCAACTTTTTGAAAGTAGAAATAACACTATATTAAGAGGTATTGCAAAAGAAAAACAATGCATTTAAATTCTGGTGAATGAGGGGTTAAATGTATGTACTTCTCATTTTTCCTTAAAGTACATTAGTCATATATTTTTTTGCACCATATCTCGCTTAGTTTGAATGTAACCGACATTTAACAGTGCTCGTTTTAAAGGCCTTTTCAAACACTACAAAAGCATGAGCATTTTGAGCATGCACCAAAAACCAAACTCTTTTTACCTACCATATCTCTTTTTGTATTATATATAGAAAATTTACGAAGGAACGAATCTCTTTGTTATTTATAATTAAAAAAAAATTTATATAGTGTTTTTAGTTTGATGCATAGTTCTTAAGGTATTCACAAAAAACCGTCCTAAAACGTGTCATTTTTAAATGAAAATGGCCAATTTTCAACTGCGCATAACTCAAAAAGTATTGAGTTCTCAAAAAAAAGTATAGATCAGTTTTTGCTTAAAAATAGGTTCTCTAGCCACTTCCATGCTTATTTTGACCAATAAATTTTCCACCCCCTTGAAGGGGTGGGAATTGCCCCAAGATAAAAGCGCCATAGTATATAGGGTAGATTTTGTTTCTTGAGCTATTCCCTACTTACTGTGAAAATATCAAGTACATCGATGTAGTAGGATGGAATTCGGAGCCAAATACCCTCATTGACTGCCCTATAATAATGCTCTGCTATGATCGCGTGAGAGGACACACACAAGATTCTAGCAAAATTTCAATTTTCTGTAACTTTTCGAGTTTTTGAGTTACAGCAACGAGTTTTATGTCATTGGAAAGATAATTTTACATTCTTTCAAAATATGTAAAAATATACAGGGCGTATGTAAAAAATTAAGATTTATTTTTTATTTCCGGTTAAACCGGAAGCCATATTGTGGGTAAAATTTATTGTGCTAATAGATAATAAAGTACTATATATGTCTGCCAAATTTCAAATTTTAGTTTCTATTACAGAGGTAGTTACGGGCACTCGAATATTTTTTTATAAAAAATTCATAACTCCCCTCCTATGAGGAGTTAAGAAACCTGACTAATGTTATTCAATTTACCGATAGGATATCAAAAAAATATCAAAAAATAAACAAATTCCTTGGAGTCATTTTTGAGAAAATTTAGTTCAAATTTATGTCAAATTTTGACCCCTTAAATATAGGCAACCCATAACTTTTTCTGAAAAACGATAATATTCTTGTTATAGCCCCATCTTTAGGCTATATAAATGTTTTTTCAAATTAAATTTATCTTAAACAAATTTTTAGATTGGTAGGGAAATGTGTCGGGTGGGCGGTCGGCCATGCTGGCCGCCATTTTGGATTTGGAAATGTCAAATTCCGTATTTCTATTTATCTATCGATGAGCTAACTTTAAGTTAAATTTCATTCGTTTCGGTCAAAATTTGCAAAAATGGGCCCTAAATAACCCCCCTATTTCGGCCCCCCTTTGAGAGGTTTTTTTCAAAAGCTTAGTTTCTCGACAAAATTCTCTTAAACTTACTCATACCGAATTTCATCGAAATCGGTCCAGTAGTTTTTGCTGGGCGGTGGCGACATACGTACGTACATACGTACGTACATACGTACGTACATACGTACGTACATACGTACGTACATACTTCCGACATGTTTTTTTTATTTGCTTTTTAGACTCAGGGGGACTCAAAACGTCGAAAAAAAGTGAAATCTGAAAAAAATTTTTTTGCACGATCCTATAACTTTATCTATTATACTCATACTGCGTATGTAGTACGATAAAGTAAAAAAATGTGCAAGTTCCCCATTGTTTACGTTTTAATAACATTACCTGAATCTTATTTTTTCTTCTTATTATTTTTTGGACTATGGCCTTGACAATGATCCAGTAACCAGAACTAATATAATTGGCCAATATAATTAAAAGTGCGAATAATATTGCTGAGCATAGAAACCAGGTGTCGCTTTGCCGAACTTGCACGGTCCCAATAGCGCTAATTGTTAATAATTAAAAATAGCAGCTTTGTAATAAAATAATGTCAAAAATCTTAGTATGATAGAATTGATTCAAAAAATGACATAACCCAGACATCCAAAGTGAAAGTTATCCTCCAACACCAAATTGTTCTATATGGTCCACATAATGTTCAGAAAAAGTCACACCTTTTTGAGCGTCGGGTTTGGGGGGGGGGGAGAGGGGGGAGAAGTCGGTAAATTCGTAGTTTTTTAGGTTTTTCGTCAATATTTCTAAAACTATAAGGTTTACCATGAACAACCCTCTATACAAAAATGTTCTACATTAAATTTGAAATAAAAAGGTCCTATACAAAATCCTTTTAAAATGAACGGTTTCAAAGTTACGGAGGTAGTATAGTATAATTGGTCCAAAAAAAGGCCTAACCCAGACATCCAAAGTAAAAGTTTTCCTTCAACACCAAATTGTTCTATATGGTCCACATATTGCTCAGTAAAAAGTTACACCATTTTGAGCGTCCGGTTTGGGGGGGAGATGGGGGAGAAGTCGGTAAATTAGTAGTTTTATTACGTTTTTCGTCAAAATTTCTAAAACTATGTTTAAGCGTAAACAATGTTCTCTACAAAAACGTTCTACATAAAATTTAAAACAAAAATGGTCCTATCCATAATTGTTACAAAAATCAACGGTTCCAGAGTTACGGAGGGTGAAATGTGGAGGTTTTCGGTACTTTTTATATTTTTTGGGCAATTGATGATGATTTTGGGTGGTGAGGTTGACGTTTCTTTAAGGGCTTATTACTAACATACCATCGGCCACTGAAATAGCAAATCCTGTTAAAGAAAATTTCTTTCAATCAGTAAAAATATTATAAATTGCCCAAGGAATATAAAAAGTATCGAAAACCTCCACTTTTCACCCTCCGTAACTCTGGAATCGTTGATTTTATAACAATTATGTATAGGACCTTTTTTGTTTTAAATTTGATGTAGAACATTTTTGTATAAAACATTGTTTACGCTAAAGCATATTTTTAGAAATATTGACGAAAAACTTAAAAAAACTACTAATTTACCGATTTTTCCCCCATCTCCCCCCTAAACCAGACGCTCAAAATGGCGTAACTTTTTACTGAACATTATCTGGACCATATAGAACAAATTTGTGTTGGAGGAAAACTTTTACTTTTAATGTCTGGGTTAGGCATTTTTTGGACCAATTATACTATACTACCTCCGTAACTTTGGAACCGTTCATTTTAGAAGGATTATGCATGGAGCCTTTTTAGTTTAAAATTTAATGTAGAACATTTTGTATACAAGGTTGTTCATGCTAGACAGCATAGTTTTAGAAATATTGACGAAAAACTTAAAAAACTACGAATTTACCGATTTCTCCCCCTCCCCCCCCCAAACCCGACGCCCAACATGATGTGACCTTTTTCTGAACATCATGTGGACCATATAGAACAATTTGGTGTTGGAGGAAAACTTTCACTACATTATCATACTATCTCTCCACTACCTTGAAGAAGGGGTTTGAAACTTGATTTGGTCACGTTTTAATTTCATAATAATAATTTTAAATAGAGTTATTAAGCCTTGAAAAGGGCCATTTTCGCATTTTTCAAATTTTTAATAGGGTATAACTCGACAACAATCAATTTTAGAGAAAAATGACAAGATACCTTTTTTGCTCAGAATGACATAAATTATCTAAAAAATTGTTCGAAATAAAAAAATGATTTTTGTGAATTTGTTTAGAAAATGTTGTGGATATGTTATAAGGACCTCTTTTTGAGTAAGCTTGTGCAAAAAAATTGAAGTTCTATCAAGAATCGAGCAGTCAAAGAAAACACTCATGAACATGAAAACATTTTTTACACTAATAGCAGGCCTTAGTGCAGAACTCACAATCCGAATGATCAAATTTACGTTTCCTCTGTCTTGCTGTGTGGCTGTGAAAGTTTAAATAAAGAAAAGAGTTACTAAGCCTGATCAAAAACTGGAAAATATAAGATGGTGAAAATTGAGGGGGATAAAGTGAGATGTGGAAGATACGAGTTACACCGAATCGTACTGGAAGATTAAATGCAGGGCAAAAAATGATTAAGAAGACGCCAGACCTCGTAGCTGAAAGACAAGAAGAGATGGTTCGACCACTTATTCGCAGAAATTTTTCGTGCAGCACTTTCCAAAGCTAAAATTGCCTTTCGGATCGCCAAACTCTGAAAGGAAACGGCGAAATAAGAAGCAGAGGTTTATTTTATGAACATTTAAATATTCTTCTAATTCAGCCTGTTTGCATCTACTCCTGAACAAAGACCTTCCGATGAGTTCTCCATTCTTCTCTGCGTTGTACTATTTGGTGCCAGTTTCTTCCCATATTTGCCTTAATGTCGTCTAGCCATCGTTTTTGCCATCAAAAAATGATTTAGGCAGGGTGTGTCACCACTAACGCGACGGAAGATTACAGCGAAATGGTAAAAGATTAGAAAAAAAGATTTTAATTAGTTGTTTGAAAGTTGATAAAATCTACATTTTAAAATTATTTAGAAATATACAGGGGGTCCCAATAAATGGCGGCGTATCAAAATTAAATTTTTTCTTATAGAACACCGTGTATTTTATTGAATTTTTTAATTATCCGCAAAAAATAAGGTATAGTTTCATAATGCCTATGAACGATACCTATGTACAGAGTGTTCTGAGTTATGGTGACTTTTCTTAAAATGTAAAGTTTTAAAAGATGGCTTATTCTCAAGTTAGGTATTTAACAAATTATAAAAAAAATAATTTTACATCTAAATATTTGGATATTGGTTGAATGTATTTCATGATTCATTGTTACACATTTATTTACAGGGTGTTCAAAATTTACAGTTTTATTATTGGATTATTTAATGTGTCATATGATTCTTATTTTAACTGGAACACCATACATATTAATAAACAATTATACCAAACAAATCTACCTCTTTCGAATGTTATATGGATGTCCTATACCTAGGTGTCATAGTTTTTGCGTAATTTACAATTATTAAAATTCTTAATTTGTAAATCGATTTTAAAACCAAAGATATAGTTAATTAATGGCATTGTATGACATTGTCAATTTATGACAGTCAGGTCTGGTAATTATTTTATAATTAATGTATTCCATGATTGATTATTACATATTTATTTACAGGGTGCTCAAAATTTACAGTTTCATTATTGGATTATTTAATGTGTCATATGATGCTTATTTTAAATAAAACACCATGTATATTAATAAATTATTATACTAAACACAGGTTCCTCTTTTGAAAGGTACCTATAGGGATGTTCCATATCTAGGAGTCATAGTTTTTGCGTAATTTACAGTTTTCTTAAACGGTAAATTGATTTTAAAAATAATATTTATGCACTCTCGATTTTTAAACTGTACGAAATAAATGGTTGTTTACTGTATCATAATGAAATGAAAATTAGGTCTATTTATTAGACCATTATTATGAAAAGTAGGTAGATTGTTCTGTATACAATACATTTAAAAAAAATCAGGATCTGCTTCAAAGTCGAAAGTCTATTAACGATAAGTTAAATATTTATCATAATCCTGTTCGGTCTAATATTGGTGTAGTTGAGTTTTATACGGATAATAGTGGTTTCTCTTAAATATTCTAACAGTCGTTTGACTGATTTATCCGAAATTTTTTCTTTACTAGTATTTGGGTTTTCCGTAACAGAAAGCAGGACATTAAGTTCCTTGGCGTGATCACAAATAACAGGTTTATTTTTATTTAACTTTCCGAAATTTCTCAAAAACGTCCTTTTTTGGGTGTCTTCTATCAGGATACCCACTTTTGAGCGTAAACTTTAGAAAGTAAGGTACAATTTTGCAAACACTCCCCAATGCAAAGTACCATGTCTAGTCTTTCGTAGATAACGTGGTTGTTCATTTTTAGGAACAATTAAATTTGAATATCATACATGGATGTTTATATTTTTGATAATTACCAGACCGTACTGTCATAAAATGACGATGTCATACTCATAAAATGAGATACATCTTTTGTTTTAAAATCGATTTACAGATTAAGAATTTAAATAATTGTAAATTACGCAAAAACTATAAGACCTAGATATAGGATACCCATGTACCATTCGAAAGAGGTGACTTCGTTTAATATAATTAATAATTAATATACATGGCAATCCATTTAAAATAAGCATCGTATGACACATTTAATAATCCAATAATGAAACTGTAAATGATGAACACCCTGTAAATAAATGTGTAATAATCCATCATGGAATACATTCAACCAATATCCAACTATTTAGATGTAAAAGTATTTTTTTTATAATTTCTTAAATAACTTGAGAAGTTTTCTTTTAAAACTTTACATTTTAAGAAAAGTCAACATAACTCAAAACACTCTGTACATAGGTATAGGGAAGCCTTATGAAACTATACCTTATTTTTTGCAGACAATTAAAATTACAATAAAATACAGGGTGTTCCATAAGAAAAAATAAAACTTTAATACGCCGCCATTTATTGGGACACCCTGTATATTTCTAAATAATTTTAAAATGTAGATATTGTCAACTTACAAACCACTAATTAATTTTTTTTTTCAAATCTTTTACCATTTCGCTGTAACCTTCCATCGCGTTAGTGATGACTCACCCTGTATATTACCTACAATATCAATATCCACATTCATAGAATATGATTAGGAATAAACTTACCTGCAAATAAAAAAGGCACTGTTCTAGACGTTATTCCACACCCACATGGTGCTCCGCATAACAGAAGTCCCCATACAACAAACATTGATGAGGAAATTCCTGGAAACAAAGTAATAATTTATAAAATATACATAATTTTAGATCATTAATTTTTATTCCTATTTTACTT
This sequence comes from Diabrotica virgifera virgifera, assembly GCF_917563875.1. NCBI lineage: Eukaryota > Metazoa > Arthropoda > Insecta > Coleoptera > Chrysomelidae > Diabrotica > Diabrotica virgifera. The sequence continues at coordinate 867,164 of NC_065450.1, forward strand.
TTTTGTTGCAAAATTTATTCTTATTAATAGATGGTCGCCGTTGCAATCTGCTTCTCTCATGTTGATAATTTTTTAGTCCAGAAAGCCACTGCGCATCCGCTAGGAAAAATATTCTAATTTTGCTTTTTTGCACAATCTTACTCAAAAAGGACCCCTTTTAACAAATTTGCATGTTGCCAGGACCAAAAGTTGGTCAAAAATTTTTTAAACGTTTTTATTTTGTTTTTTTCCTAAAATTATTTTTTTTTGCATGGAACAAATTTTTTTTAGTTTTTTTTTGGATCATTGTAAACAGAAAAGGTCTTTAGTGGCTTTTCTCTAAAGTTGATATTTTTTGACATATAAGCGATTAAAAATTGAAAAATTGCGAAATCGGCCATTTTTAACCCTCAAAAACTATGTGAAAAACTGAAAATTTGAATGTTGCCAAGGTAGGTAGATATTCTTTAAACATCGGTTGATGAAATCATGAAGAGTTTCTTGCAATACAATATCAAAAACCCCTTTGTTTTTTAATTGCCAATCAAGCGTGCGCGACACTATTTTCCACCATTGCATGTGTATGCAGTATGGTGCAAATGAAAGGAATAAATTCGTTATTTCGTAAACCGGCGACTTTAAAGAAAAATTCCGAAACAGGTCGATTTTTATTTTTAAGTTATGATATTGTGACATATATACTATAACTAGTGACATTATCCATCTGGGCGTGATGACGTAATCGATGATTTTTTTAAATGAGAATAGGGGTCGTGTGCTAGCTCATTTGAAAGGTTCTTCAATTCTCTATTCAGTAATATAAACATTTACATAATTATTTATACAGTGTCCAATAATTTAATTTTTTTGTCAATTTGTCAAATGATTTAATTAAATAAAAATTTTTTGGTCACCCTATATAAATAATTATGTACATGTTTATATTACTAAATAGAGAATTGAAAAACTTTCAAATGAGCCCGCACACGACCCGTATTCTCATTTATAAAAATCATCGATTACGTCATCACGCGCAGTTGTATGACGTCACTAGTATACTATATATGCCACAATATCATAACTTAAAAATAAAAACCGACCTGTTTTGGGATTTTTCCTTAAAGTCACCGGTTTATGAAATAACGAATTTACTCCTTTCATTTGCACCATACTGTATACACATGCAACGGTGGAAAATAGTATCGCGCAAGCTTGACTGGCAATTAAAAAACAAAGGGGTTTTTGATATTGTATTGCAAAAAACTCTTCGGGATTTCATCAGTCGATTTTTAAAGAATATCTACCTACCTTGGCAACATTCAAATTTTCAGTTTTTCACATAGTTTTTGAGAGCAAAAAATTGCCAATTTCGTAATTTTTCAATTTTTAATCAGTTATATGTCAAAAACTATCAACTTTAGAGAAAAGTCACTAAAGATCTTTTCCGTTTGGAATGATCCAAAAAACCTAAAAAAATTGTTCCATGAAAAAAAAATAATTTAAGGAAAAAAACAAAAAAAAACGTTTAAAAAATTTTTGACCAACTTTTGGTCCTGGCAACATGCAAATTTGTTAAAAGGGGTCCTTTTTGAGTAAGATTGTGCAAAAAATCCGAATTAGAATATTTTTCCTAGCGGATGCGCAGTGGCTTTCTGGACTATTTATAATGATACGCTAGTGATGTTTTTTAACCAAAACGCATTTTTTTTTTCATCGCAAGACGTACCTATATTTTCATTTTTGGGTCACTTTTTTTTGAAAATATGTACATATTTTCTGTCGTATTTTTCAAGGTTTTAAAAGGTTACCTTTTTCTTCTTCTTTCTTTGTGTACGTCGGCAATAAAGCCTGTTTCTTCTTCAATATTAGACTCCTAAATTGTTTAAATTATCGCACCATATTTTTCTTGGTCTGCCATTACTTCTTCGTCCATTTGGTGACTTATCGTTCTATTCGTATCCTATCCTCTGCCATTCTACTAATGTGTTCGTTCCACTCCTGTTTCCGTTTTGTCATCCATCCATTTATGTCTTCTACATTGCATGATCTTCTTATGTTTTCGCTTCTCTCCCTATCCAACGGACTTTTCCCTGATATTCGTAAAAGTATTTTCATCACTATTGTTTCTAGCTAGTAGTCGTCTTTTTTAAATCTGACAGGTCTTGTCTCCGCCGTGTATGTGAATATAGGTCTAATTGCTGTTTTATAGATTCTTACTTTTGTGTCTTGTCTTAGGTGTTCGTTTTTCCATATTGTGTCATTAAGAGATCCCGCCGCTTTACTTGCTTTTAAGCTTTGTTGTCGTACTTTCTCTTCAACATCTCCGTAACTAATTTTATCTATTCGCAGATATCTAAACCTTGCTTCTTCCTGTATTATTTTCCCATCAATTTCGATTTCAGATCGTAGTGGGTAATTAAAGGTTGTCATACATTTGGCTTTTTCGGCTGATAATATCTTGGAGATCGCCTTTGGAGACCGTCTTCTGTCTCGGCGATTAATGCGGCGTCGTCTGCATAACATAATATTTGGATTTGTTTGTTCCTCATTCTGTAACCATGACCTTTATGTACTGATTCTATTATTTCGTCTATTATTATATTAAAGAAAACTGGGCTTAACCAGTCACCTTGTCTGACTCCGCTTTGTCCTGGTATTAGTCCAGGGCGCATCTGTTTCAAGATGGACGTTGAGAGGTGACTCAAATTTTTTTGCAGAAATTGCTTGAAAATAAATCAAATAATAATATTTGAGTTATCCTCCCTCTCAAAAAGGTCCGGAACATTGTTTAAATAATCAAAATGTCAAAAATTGAAGGAAAAATTCGATCTTTTTCTTCGTTTTTTGATTATAACTTTAAAAGTATTCATTTTCTAGAAAAGTTGTACTAACATAAAAGTTGCATAATTAAATTTCCTACAATATAGAATTGGTTAAAAATTTAAAAAATGGTCAACCTTGTTGCAAAATAGCAATAATTGCGAAAAAACCGTACAAAAACAAGTATTCGCATTTTACGTTTTTCAAACATTTATGCTAAACTTACGACCTTCATATTTCAACCAGAAAAACTTTATGATACAGTAAAACAATACGGTAAATTTCATTAAGATCGGTTCAATAGACTTTGCAAAATAAATTTTGCAATCCAGCTTCCGCAAAAAAAAATCATTTTTTCAAAATGTTACAGGACTGAAAATAAAGCAGATAGCAAGTTGATTTTTTTTTTTATAGAAGTGTACTATGCCTTTCATTTGCAATTTTCAAAACTAAAATCGATTAATTAACGCGGCGTCAGAAAATTTTTGAAATAAACAATAATTTTTGGTGCTACGCGCAGGACAGCGGTGTTCGATTCACACAAGTTGATTTCCACCAAAATTTCTTCCAATCTTTATCTAATATATTATTATCTTACTCTATATTTTGTTGTATTTTAATATTTTAATTCCACAAAAATCAAACTAATTTTATTATTGTTTGTGAAATATTGTTTAAACAATTGCATATGTTTAAAAATAATAAACTTATATTATTTAAGTTAAAATATATGAACAAAGAAAGTTTTTGCTAATAAAAGTGTTATTTCAAAGGATAGAGTATGTGTCTTTATTTTGCAATAAACAAATTTATTTATTTATATCGAAATGTAATAAAAATTAAAATGTATCAATCATTATCAAAGGTCATTGAAATGCCCAATCAGAGCAAACTATCCGCTGTCCAGCGCGTAGCACTAATAATTAATATTTATTTTAAAAAAAATTCTGACGCCGTGGTATTAATCGATTTTAATTTGGCAAAATTGCAAATGAAAGTTACGGTACACTTCTATACGCAAAAAAATTTTCAACTTGCTATCTGCTTTATTTTCAGTCCTGTAACATTTTGAAAAAATGAATTTTTTTTACGAAAGCTGGATTGCAAAATTTATTTTGCAAAATCTATCAAACCGATCTTAATGAAAATTAACAGTATTGTTTTACTGTATCATAGAGTTTATTAGGGTGAAATATGAAGGTCCTAAGTGTAGCATAAATGGTTGAAAAATGTAAAATGCGAATACTTGTTTTTGTATGTTTTTTTCACAATAATTGCTATTTTGCAACAAGGGTGACTGTTTTTTAAATTTTTAACCAGTTTTGTATTGTAGGAAATTTAATTACGCAACTTTTATATCAGTAGAACTTTTCTCGGAAATGAATACTTTTAAAGTTATAATCAAAAAACCAAGAAAAAAATCGAATTTTTCCTTAATTTTTTGACATTTTGATTATTTAAACAATGTTCCGGACCTTTTTGATAGGGAGGATAACTCAAATATTATTATTTGATTTATTTTCAAGCAATTTCTGCAAAAAAATTTGAGTCACCTCTCAACGTCCAAATGTACTAATATTTTTACAGATGCGCCCTGGTCTATATAAACTGTGTTAGTTTTCCATTTACCTTTGCCCGTATTCGATTATGGAAGTAGATGTTTTCAATGTTTTGTATAATATTGATTGGTATGTTTCTTCTATATAGTAAGTGTAAGACGTCTTCGACTTGGATGCGATTGAAAGCCTTGTCAGATCTATAAAACATAGATCTGGTCATAAACATGCTGGTTTATGACCACACGGTTCTACCACATTTTGCATATGAGGTTATTCTATTCTTTTTTTTTTGTTTAGTATCCATTACCTTATACACCGTACGTTACATTTTCTTCCAATATCTTACGTTCTATTTTATTCTAATATCTTCACTCCTTTTTTGACATATCTCATCGTATTTACTGTAATTCTTGTCAATACTCTCATCTCTGCCGTTTCCAGTAGTCTTTGTGTTGTGGCTGCATCGGGTCTTGTTTCTGATACATATGCCACTATTGGCCTTACACTGGCTTCATAATCATCTCAGTGTTAAGACATCCTGTCAGTCTGTTTGGTGTTTTACAAAAATATTCTCACAGCAGGTAATAATTATAATACGCGCGTTCACCTAATAAGTTTTGAGTTCAGACGTGCTGGAGCGCATAAACGGTGCGTGGTGTTGTATGATGTTGGCGATCATCATTGCAATCTTCACTTTATCTGCAGCAACGCGGAAAAGCTTCACATATGTTGTGTTAAATTAGATTCTTAAATTCTTTAACCAGGATGTTCTTCTTCTTCCTGGACCTCGCTTTCCAAATATTTTTCCTTGCAGGATGGCTTGTAGGAGGACATATCTGGATTCATTTCGCATAATGTGTCCAAAGTATTCCAACTTTCGAGATTTGATGGCGGTTAATACTTCTCGGTTCTGCTCTTGAAAAAGACCCCAATAAGGTTGAAGATTGATCTAGCTTTTCCGATGTGCGCTCTTATCTCTTGGTTGTTGGTCCATTCTTCATTTATTATGGTGCCGAGGTAGTTGTAGTGCATCACTCTTTCTACAGGGGTTTGGTTGATGTCGAGTTGACCTCTGTTATCTTTTTCTTGCTGACGATCATAAGCTTTGTCTTCTTTAGGTTTATATTGAGTCCATATTGTTGACTGCACTACGTGATTTTGTTTATGAGGACTTGTAGGTCTTCTAAGTTGTCCGCAAATACTATGGTGTCATCTGCATACCTGATGTTATTTAGCTGGTACCCCTTCATTAGAATACCTTTTTCAGTTTCGAGCAAAGCTTCGATAAATATTTTTTCAGAGTAAGTATTGAAAATTAGGGGGACTTTCACATATTCGGTGTGTTCACCGTCAACTCTGAGGTTTGCCGTCTGATTCCGATAAAGGTTTCTGATTATTTTCAGATCTTTGTTGTTAATTCCTTCTTCTTTTAGTATTTGCATGATCCTGGCGTGTTGTACTCGATCAAACGCTATTTTGTAATCAAACAGACATGCGTCGCAATTCACGTCTCTGCATCTCTGGAATAAGACTTGTATTGAAAATAAAGCATCTCTCGTACCAACAGCATTTTATGAACCCGAACTGGTTGGGCGAAATTTGACTTTCACATAGCTTGTAAATTCTCATATGGATTACCTTTAGGAACAATTTTAGGAGATGACTCATCAGGCTTATCGTACGGTATTCTTCGCATTTTTTGGCTCCTGAGACCTTTAAGTGTTTATTCTTTACATTTTGAACTTTTTTGGTCATCTGGATGATCCTGGATTCGTTAAATTTTACTTTAATTTTATGATCACATTATGTGGTTAATAATAATAAGCTACCAATATTAATTCTTTGCCATACCAATAAGCCTGAGATATAAATAAACATAAAATATATTAAATTGATGGACATTCAAAATTTATCTATCAGTAATGGTAGGGGAGCAAAGTATGCTAAATGTGCAGTCACTCGAGCGTTATGGGGACCTATTGGATTGTGAAGATTAGGTCCTAAAACCAAAAAAAAATAAGTAAAGTTTTCGATTTTAGTGGGGACTTTCCATTTTTTACTTAATTTTCCCTTTCAAACAATCGATTTTTTTACATTATAGCGCCATCTGTCCATAATTCGAAAAATTATATCGAATAAAAGTTATTTATTTTTACGTAAGGAATCCAAATCTGCAATAAAAACTGGGAGCTCTTATTTAAGATTTTAAAGTTACTCCCACCCCACCTTGGGAGGTCATGTTTGGTGTTATTCGATAGATTTTTCAAAAATATCGAATAAGTGTAATTTTCAGTTTTTCGATCTGATGTTCATTTCGCGAAATATCGCGGGATTCGTATTTAAAATTTTAAATTTACCCCACCCCTCTCAGTGCGAAGTCGGGTTTGGTGTCATTCGACAGATTTTTGAAAAATATTGAGTACATATTTTTTAGTTATTTGATCGCGAAATATTTGCTTTTTTCTTGTGAAATTTTGGGACTCACCCATTTTCTTATGCCCCGCTCAAATCATCAGACTTTTAAAATAAACACCGTTTTGCATGTACTTAACTTACCTTATCATAATCTGATTATTTCGAGTTTTTCCATAGATAGGATAGATTTTTTTTCGCCCCCCTCCCCATAATGGACTCCCCTGCATTAAAAGCCAATATATTATTATTGTAGAGGTACATTTTCAGGGTACAAGTTTTCTCCCCATGTAATAATCTGACGGGCTCGAGTAAATGCAAAAATCCCCGCTTGGGCTCCCCTACCATGAGTACATTATTAATGTACTTCAAAATTAATGAAATATCAACAAAGAGTAAATATTTTAGTTACAAAAATTAAATTTTTTGCATTAGGTATTAATGATCATCCGTGAAAAATCATTTAGTTAAATATTAATAATTGCAATTTATTTATTTATCAAACAATTAATTTTATCCAAAATGCCCTTTGTCAAGTTGTATGTATACTCTTGTTTGTGTTAATTAATCATATTTTCATTATTTTTGTAATTAAACAATAATTGCACTAAAGGCTACAACATTGACAATATATCAATAAATATTTAATTTTAAATATGATAATATAGACCTGGATCTTGCGTACCAAAAAAAAGTTAATTAATAGCAAGCTGAAAATTTGTTAATAGCTTAACGGTGTCTAGTCGGACAAACTTTGATCCTACAGGAACACTGGAACAGGGGAAGTTTTAATTGTGGAACAGTTTAAAAATTTGGAACGTCAGATTACGAAAACGTCCCATGTATTTTGTCGGAGAGATTATCCAATTGATTTGTTAACCTTTCATTAAACTCTCAGGCAAAAATCAGAATGCTATTACTAAGCAACATGAATCCTGTAATTTGACATGACTGTTCTTTGTTTCCACTCATTAAAATGCCCATTTGGTGATAAACAGAAGTCTGATTTTTGCATGAGAGTTTAATGAAATAGTAACAAATCAATTGGAAGTTCTGTCCGACAAAGTACATGGAACGTTTTCGTAGTCTGACGTTCCAAACTTTTAACCTGTTCCACAATTAAAATTTCCCCTGTTCCAGTGCTCCCTTACATCAAAGTTTGTTCGATTAGACGCCGTTAAGATATTAACTAATTTTCAGCTTGCTAGGTACGCGGGATCCAGGTTTAATAGTTGTTACCTAAAAATAAATTAAACATAAAAAATAAATTATTGAAATACATTTACGCTAGTAATGTGCTACTCTTTATGGGCGAAAGTGTAAAGAAATTAAGTGGAATCGTTTCTCGCAACTTATAGGTCTGGATCCCGCGTATGAAAAAAAGTTGATTAATAGTAAGCTGAAAATTTGTTAATAGCTTAAGGGTGTCTAGTCGGACAAACTTTGATATATGGGAATACTGGAACAGGGGAAGTTTTAATTGTGGAACAGGTTAAAAATTTGGAACGGTCAGACCACGAAAACGGCACATGTATTTTTCCGACAGAACAGACTTAAACTCTCCGAACAGAGATTAAACTCTCATGCAAAAATCAGACTGCTATTTGTCACCAAATGGGCGTTTTAATGAGTGGAACATGTAGAATATGTCAAATGACAGGAATTATGACAGGTGATAAATAGCAGTCTGATTTTTGCATGAGAGTTTAATCTTTGTTCGGAGAGTTTAAGTCTGTTCTGTCGGACAAAATAAATGTGCCGTTTTCGTGGTTTGACCGTTCCAAATTTTTAACCTGTTCCACAATTAAAACTGCCCCTGTTACAGTGTTCCCATATATCAAAGTTTGTCCGACTAGACAACCTTAAGCTATTAACAAATTTTCAGCTTGCTATTAATCAACTTTTTTCATACGCGGGATCCAGACCTATTAAGGATTTCCAACAATTAAGAAAATTAAATAAACATTTTTTATTAGCGCTAAACTCAGATATAGTGAAATCACTGAACGACTGCTGAATTAAGAAAAAGGAAGAGTGGACTGAGGTAATAAAGATCCTTTATGGATATCTTCAGAAAATCACTCATGACAAGTAAAATCGGCAATGGTGAGTAACAGTGTTCCTTTAATGAATCAGGTGTAGGTGTGCAAAGAATATTCGATTTGCTGTAATGATAAATGACATATAAAGTGGAAAATGGAATATTTGAAACCTAGTAAGATCTCTTAGCTGCTCTTAGGAATAAAATAAAACAACACATTCTGTGCGACTGATATTAAGCACAAAGTGGCTTTGGCCCAGCAGAGAAAAATCCTCTGAGATTATTTGTGACGACATTTTATTTCCAGTTTGACGTTTCGACGAATCTAATGTCAATATTTTTTTATAAGTAAACATCCTCATTCAGGGTTACTTAACAGGAATTCACTCATTGAACCATCAATATTTTATTAGACGTCAAATACAGCTATTAACACATTGAATCGTACTCAGCTGATGACGGCACTGAACATATGTAACGCTAAGTGTCATAAATCAGGCAACCCCAAATCTAACTGAACTCCAAATCTTTGCGCGTCTCATTTATTTATTAGATCGATATGTTTGTATAAATTTTTACCTACATTTCTATGTCAAGTATAACCTAAACTGTATAGTGTATAGGTATGATTATTGTTTACTGCTTACGTGGAAGAAGTCACCCTATGTGTGGCCCTACATACGCGGTAAACAACTGATGATCTGTTTGTTATTTAAAATTCTATAAACAATATCGTAATTAATTATGTCTCTAAAATATTGTTACGATATTGTACAAAATAGTGGTGGAGATTGTACCACACGTTGTAGGGTCACGTAAAACTTTTTTAACCAGTATAATATTGTGACGAACGATTATACAGGGTGTAACGTCTCAATTAAATTATTATTGTGGTACCATTAGTTAAATTCAACATTCTTAAAACTTATTGCCTGGTAGTATTTTTTCGATAAGGCAGTTTTTATCGAGTTGAGGCTTATTTTTTAATATGTTTACATATAAATTTTATGGGGGTTTTGTTCTTTTAAACCCCCCAAATATTTGTGTACGTTCCAATTAAAATATTACTTCGCTACCATTAGTAAAACACAGTGTTTTTAAAACTTTTTTGTCTCTTTGTATTATTTTCGAGAAGACACCTTTTATCGAGATGTAGCTTCTTTTTTAATGTGGTTGAAAAAATACCTTAAAATGTAAATTATACATTAATCTTCATATTATTACTAAGTCTCCATGATCGTACTTAACCATATTGGGACCGTTCAAGTTCGGCAAAGCGACCCCTATTTCTACGCTCTATACTAAAATTCGCACTTTTAATTATATTGGCCAATTATATTAGTCCTGGTTACTGGATAATTGTCAAGGCCATAGTCCAAAAAAATAATAAGAAGAAAAAATAAGATTCAGGTTATGGTATGAAAACGTCAACAATTGTATGTAGTAAATAAAATTAGTTATTAAAATGCAGTACTGCAAGCAAAATAAAATTAATTAAATTTACCTTTATATAATAATTGCATATCATATCAATATTGTGGAGCAATATATAATTTTTCTGCTTCATTGACAGAAGGTATGAAATATACGTCAATTTGACAATTTCAATTGACAATATGAATTATTTAAGATAGTTGTAATATTTCTCCGCGACTCGCGCAGGGTCGTTTCTCGTTCCCCCTTCCAAGTACTTGCACACCGCGAATCAAAATATGTGGTGGATTTGACAAATATTAAAAATATCTCGATAAAAATAAAAACTGACTTTTCGAAAAAGTACAAGGAGCCAAAAAAGTTGATTGTACTACATTGTGTTTAACTAATGGTACTACAATAATAAATTTAATTGGAACGCACACAAAAGTTTGGGGGGTTTAAAGGAACAAAACCCCTATAAAATTTTTATGGGGTGTCCAAATTTCACTATAATTTTTTTTAAGATTATACTGCCATAAGAATGCCACATGTCCATTTTTAATAAAAAAACAGTATTTATTTGTCAAATAAACATTTTCTTTGTTTTGTGTCAGTAGTAGAATGTATTTTTAGTTAAATAAATTGCATACCCTATTCTTTTTGTGTCAATTAATTTAATTCAAAATAATTTTTCTTGAACACCGTGTATAAATAATTATGTCAATGTTAATATTACTGAATAGAGAATTGAATAACTTTTCAAATGAGGTAGCACACGACCTATATTCCCTATTTAAAAATAAGGGGTGTGGGAAATGAAAAGGAGGGGGTGTGTCCCTAATGTGTCCCCGTTAGATCAAAAATCTACCTGTTTCTTCATTTCCTTAAAATCTAATAAATACTGCCAAATATCGAGGTGGACTGTTTTCTTTGGCTCACTCTGTATAAAAAATTACGTAAAATTAAAACCATGTTTTATTTTACACGTTATATACCAAGAATATAAGTGGATGCCATTGCAAAAATTAACAAATACTGTAATTAAAACTAACAAGCCGTTTAAAATTACTGAGGCAAAACGTTTAGTTTTGAACAAAAACTTAAAAATTGGTCTGTGTTTGTCGTATTTCTTGCCCCCTGTGAGCAAAAATATTTATGCATCAACGCCGGGTCACACCGTGGAATAAACAGAACGGTTTTATGATGACTAGTATAGAAGGCATTCTGATTTCTGCAGAAAAAGTTGTGTGACAATATAATAGCAATACTGACTATTAAAGAGCAATAATTTGTTGATCTTTACCTCGGTGAATTGATGTGTTGTGGAGTGCAACTATGTAGACTCCCCATGTCTATACATTCATCACCCTTTATTCCTTGCAATTTTTAGGAGGATGGGAATAGGTATAAGAGAGAATCTGTTTCCGAATTAAGAAATCCAAAGATTTTATTATTTTTAAACATTTATTTGTTTGAAAATGGAGTCTTTTGGGTTTCGACATTTTGTTAATAGAGGTCGCTATAGCGTCTTAATGTTAATTATATTTTGTAATTGGCATGAATGGCAAAAGTGTTTATTTTTCGATTCCGAGCATCATTATAGTTGCTTTCCTGATGAGAACAAAAGAGTTCGAAATGGTCCATAGAAAGATGGTAATGATTTCTGAATCGAAATTAAATATAATGCCTTTTATCTACCTACGGTTTTACTCACGTATCGAGTACTAGGAAGCAGATTTGTTGATCTTTACCTCGGTGAATTGATATGTTGTGGAGTGCAACTATGTAGACTCCCCATGTCTCTACATTCATCACCCTTTATTCCTTGCAATTTTTAGAAGGATGGGAATAGGTAAAAGAGAGAATCTGTTTCCGAATTAAGAAATCCAAAGATTTTATTATTTTTAAACATTTATTTGTTTGAAAATGGAGTCTTTTGGGTTTCGACATTTTGTTCGACATTTAGCAGTAATTTACTTTTCGTCTTACTCAAATAAGTCGGACATATTTATTAGTCCTGTCGCCAGGGGGGGTACAACGGCCTCGTTAATTCAGATGGACTTACCCAAGTTTTTGTTATGTATTTTGACCCGTAGAACACGAATTTTTTGGGTAACAGTTGATCCGGATGTCGATAAGATTGTTATAGACCAAGAACTTGAGGAATCAAATAACAGCGATTTTTGGCAAAACAAAACAATATTTTGTATTTTTTGGGTCATTTTAAACAAAAAATATTTCTACAAGTTTTTTAGTAGGATGCACAGTTTTCGAGATAAATGCGGTTGAACTTTCAAAAAATCGAAAAACTGCAATTTTTAAACCCGAATAACTTTTGATTAAAAAACAAAATAGCAATTCTGCTTAGCGCCTTTGAAAGTTCAAGTCAAATTATGTCGGTTTTGATTATTTGCATTGCTAAAAATTTATTGTGTTATTGTTAAACAAAGCTACAAACAACTAGTGCGTGAGTGATGTTTCTATGATTTCTCATTTAAAATCGAACGAGTAGGTAGAATAGGTACTAGTGCAATCAAGACTATTTCTACGTTACATGCGTTAAAACGCATGTAAAAGCACGGGAAACCCTACGTGTTTATAGCTTTGTTAAACAATAAAAAAATAAATGTTTACCAATGCAAATAATCAAAACCGATATAATTTGACTTATACTTTCAAATGCGGTAAGCAGACTTGCTATTTTATTTTTTAATCAAAAGTTATTCGAGTTTAAAAATTGCAATTTTTCGATTTTTTTAAAGTTCAACCGCGTTTATCTCGAAAACTGTGCATCCTACGAAAAAACTTGTAGAAATATTTTTTACTTAAAATGGCCCAAAAAATACAAAATATTGTTTTGTTTTGCCAAAAATCGCTGTTATTTGATTCCTCAAGTTCTTGGTCTATAACAACCTTGCCCGACATCCGGATCAACTGTTACCCAAAAAATTCGTGTTCTACGGGTCAAAATACATAAAAAAAACTTGAGTAAGTCCATCTGAATTAACGAGGCCGTTGTACCCCCCCTGGCGACAGGACTATGTGTATTAATAAAAACATTAAAATTATAGTTATTAAGGTACCAAGGGTATTATAAGGCTTATTTTTTAATGATTTTAACTTTCAATCCTATAGTAAGATTTTTGATCCCCTGTTTAATTCTGTCCAATCAGATTATTGTTACATTGGTAATTTTCTACTGTAGAAAATTACAGTGATTATTTTATTCATAGGAGATTCTGACCAATTAGTAGAGGATACGATATAAGGTCGATTTACACCGATCTGTTTAATTGATACAAATTATTGGATGTGTCATTTAACACGTTAACCATTACAAAAACAAGGGTTGCCCGATCTTATCTTGTTCTAATTATAATTAATTACTAATTAAAAAATGACATTTTTTTATGAATTTAAAAGGAATTATGACCCGAGCAGATATGATTTCAGATTTTTTGGATCATTCTAAACAAAAAAGGTCTTTTGTAATTTTTTTTAAAGTTTATCGTTTTCGAGTTATAAACAATTTAAAACTGAAAAAAGAACGAAAGATGATAATTTTCAAGGCTCAAAAACACAAGTGAAAAATATCAATTTTGTGATTAAGTACATGAATTCAAGTTCAGACCTTTTTCTATCAGGTCTCGATAAGAATGTTAGCCATGTTTTATTCTATAACATATTTTTTTAATTGTTAATGAGAAAGGTTTCTTATGGGGAGACCATTGACGGGGAGACGGGCATTAACAACTAAATAACAATGTTTCAGAATGAAATAAGTCCAAAAGACTTACCAATAACGGATAAAATAAGGTTTGAACTTGAATTTAGGTACTTCGTAATTTCAAATATGATATTTTACAATTATGTTTTTGAACCTTGAAAATCGTAATCTTTCGTTCTTTTTTCAGTTTTAAATTGTTTATAGCTAGAAAACGATCAACTTTAGAGAAAAATTTTCAAAAAGACCTTTTTTGTTTAGAATGACCTAAAAAATCTGAAATACTATCTGCCCGGGTCGAAAATTTTTTTAATTTATGAAAAATGTCATTTTTTAATTATTAATAAAAATCGACCTTATATCGTATTTTAGACTAAATAGAAAGCTACAGAAATACAAATTAAAGTGATAATTTTTGATAATATCCCGTCGTCAAGTATATTACGTCAGATGCCCTTCGTTGCTACGAAAAAATACAGTAAGTGACATTAATGACAATTAATGTTTTAAAAATTATAAAATGATGACTTTCAACCGTCAAATATTTATAACAACTGTGTGTTTAATTGTACCGGGTGATCAGTTAAGGGTAGCGAGCGGCCATATCTCATAAGATATTGGTCGTATAGAATTGAGAAAAAAAAAATCATGATAAAAGTCGCCAAGAGAAATTGCTGGAAATTATTTTCGAGTTTGTCAAACGTCCGCTAGAGGGCGTAACAACCAACACATAGTAGAAAAATGCGATTTTCATAGAATTTTGTCTAATGAAAGTTTATCGATGATATCATTTTCATATTAACAGACCATTTCCCTACATTTTTTGTCTAAAACGTTTTGTTCTATCTATCAAAATAAAGCGGTGGGAGAAGTTCAATTGTTTTTTTAAACAAACCAAGATTTCTTCCGTTTCTTTTGACCGATTTTAGCAAACTTAGGCTCATATAAAAGAGCATAATTTGCACTACAAAACGCTTATTTGGTTTTTAATTTTTGACGTTTGCTGTCGCCGCTAGATGGCGTTAACTGAAATGGTAGCAAATTTTTGAGCTTTTTTCAAAAAAAACAAATGTAATGATATACTAATTTTTATATATTTTAAAAGAGGATAAATTTCTCTATAATTTAATGAAAATAATTTATTATCTACCTTTTTTTGAACCGTTGATATTGACCAAAATATAATTTTATTACATTAAAAAATGTCACGCCACTGTTTTTTATCAAAATAAAAATCAGTTTCATAATCTCTTATGAGTTGCTAACAAAAATAACCTCTTGACTTTTTTTCGTTAGACAAACGGTTTTGGATTGAAAAAATAAGATATGTTTACATGGGGCGCCCATATCTCGAAACATACTAATTTACATATTTGGAAAAAAATCTTAATAAAACTGTCCAACAACAGCAAGAGCAGTAACACTAAAAACAAGAACACAGAACTTTAAAAATAAACGTTAAAACTAAATTAATAATTTTGTCGTAAATGTTCAAAATGTTGTCCGTTATTTTGAATGCACTGGTCCAATCTCTTCTGGGTGGAGTTGACAGCTGCCTCAATTTCCGCTCTTGGTATAATATTTATCGCGTTTTGAATTCGGACTATCATGTCTTCTCGAGTAGTTGGTCGAGTTTTATACACTAAATCCTTTATTCGGCCCCATAGATAAAAATCAAGGCAGGTTAAATCAGGGGACCGTGGTGGCCAGAAAAATAGGCTGCCTCTACCAATCCAACGGTTAGGAAAATGCCTGTTCATAAAATCTTGCACATTTCGAGAATAATGTGCCGGGCATCCGTCTTGTTGAAACCACATGTTTCTTCTTACTTCTAAAGGCACGTTTTCTAAGAGTCCTGGTAAATCGTTCAATAAAAAGTTCAAATACATGTCACCGGTTAGATTGCCATTAAATATGTGCGGACCGATAATAGTACCATTAATAACACCGCACCAGACGTTAACGCTCCATCGACCCTGCTGATAATCTTCACGTAACCAGTGTGGATTAGTGTCCGACCAGTAATGCATGTTATGCAGATTTACCTTGCCATTACTGCTAAACGATGCTTCATCTGTCCATAATATTTGTGACAAAATAAGACGGTTTTCCCTAATGAAGTCTCTAAGCCAGTAGCTGTAATCGAGCCTACGTTCAAAGTCAGTCTCTTTTAAGGATTGATGAATCACGACGTGATACGGATGCATTTTAAAATCCATTAATATTTTTTGCACTGAGCCATAGGATATTCCTAAATATCTGGAGATCTCTCTTATGCTTAAATGGGGGTCTGCATGAATATAAGCCAACACATTTATAATGTTATCTTCTCTTCTTACTCTACGATTTCTTCTCAAAGTTGGAGTTGGTTGCACTTGGCCATGTTGCCTTAAACGTAAGGCTAAACGACGAAAAACCATTCTCGAATGCCGTCTACGGAGGGGATAACGCAGTGCATACTGCCTAGAAGCAATCGCCGCATTTTCAAAACATTGAAAATAAATTCTCAACATATCAAAGGCTTCTTCATTCGTAAAAGGCATGATTTGTTGTAAAAATACTTTTTACATAACATTAAATTAGATGTCAATGGCAGGAACTGTCAAAATAAATATCAGCGTGATTGACAATTTGGTGTTTTCTTTCATTTTATTTTCAGTTTCGTAGATCATGGCCTGCTTCGCTTAAATGCGATGTTAGTTAAGTTTGATTTTTAATTTAATTTATGAAATAATAATAATTATTATTAATAAATTATGAACTAATGCATTCTCTCGCTAATTAAATAATTATTAATGATAAAAATAATAGGTAATAATTTTATTATTGTGAGATGTAATATTTAAAAATAATTTTGAACCTTATAATTATCAGTATGTAAACCTATTTTATTTTTTCAATCCAAAACCGTTTGTCTAACGAAAAAAAGTCAAGAGGTTCTTTTTGTTAGCAACTAATAAGAGATTACAAAACTGATTTTTATTTTGATAAAAAACAGTGGCGTGCCATTTTTTAATGTAATAAAATTATATTTTGGTCAATATCAACGGTTCAAAAAAAGGTAGATAATAAATTATTTTCATTAAATTATAGAGAAATTTATCCTCTTTTAAAATATATAAAAATTAATATATCATTACATTTGTTTTTTTTGAAAAAAACTCAAAAAGGGCCTAGCCGGGTAAGATGGTGAAAAGTGCCCCCAACTCAATTTAAATTACATATAGGTCACTTTTTAGAACATATAGAGGAACTCAATTACTGAAATTTTTAGCCCCCTAGGTGGTCACGTGACCCCCCTAGAGCCTAATTAGGCTTTTTATGTTTTTATTTTTTATCTCAGCCGCGTCAAGAGCTAGCCAAAAACTTTATTTAAAAAAGTTGTAAGTTTAAAAAAGATCTATATGAAAAAATTTTTTGTAAATTTTTTGGCGGGAAATTCGAATTTTTAGAACAATTTTAAACTTTTAAATAACTCTGAAAAAAAAACTAAGACACTCGTTTTTACGAAAATCAATTATAATGTGTATTTTTGCACAATCTTTCACCCTGAATTTTTTCAAATTTTTAAAATTGGTGAAACGTGCCTTTAAAAATAAAAAACCGCATTTTTTCGGTTTTTTTTCGTTTTTTGGTACAATTTTATACATATTTTTCAAAAAAGGTAACACGGTCACTAGAATAGGTAAAAAAATGAAAAATAATTGGGGTTTGCTTAATAAAATTTTTTGTAACGCCATCCATTTTCAAGATACAGGGCGTTGAAGAGAACAAAATTTTACACATTTTTTACGATTTTGCCGAAACTACTGGCAACATTGCAATAAAATTTGGCAGGTTTTAAGAGGTAGTTATTGTGCATTTTTTGACATACAATTAAGAATTTTATATTTATCATTGGCGCGCATACGGGTAATGGTCTGAACTTTTTAAAGAAAAAAAAGATGGTACGCCAATGACATATTTCAAATTAACAATCATTTTTGAATTCCTCGTTCCATTTGTGACAAAAAATCTATCTTTCCATTTTTTCATACGACGAGCCGTTTTGTTGCAAAAAATAAAATAGCTTAACGCTTCCAAAGTATTCGAATTCATTTTTATAATGGATGTACGAATTTATACATACAGTGCTAGTCAAAAGTCCGTACCCCCCCTCGTATCTTTTGAACGGTTATACCTATAATAGTGAAATTTGGAGGGAGGAAATAAACGGACGTAAGCTTCTTAACTAGTCATGAAAGGTGACGTAATAGTGACAGATGACGTTACAGAGCCACTGTGACCGATAATTTTAAATGGGACCTTATGGCAAGTGATACTTTGTTTGAAAGGTATTGAAAATGCCTATTCATTCATACTAATTTCGTTTGAGTTTAAGCTAATTTTAATGAATAAATGAAATAAATATAAACTTGTAGTTTCGCATTTAATTAATTAAAATTCAAAATTCCGCCTATATTACTTGTCAAAAAGGTTCACGTTGACGTAAAAACTACTAGAGAATTAAAAACCGTCAACTTTTTTGACAAAAAAAACCATAGGCGGACATTTGAATTTTTATTAATTAAATGCGAAACTACAATATTATATTTATTTGCTTTATTCACCAAAATCAAAATCAACTTAAACCAAAAAAAATAGTATGACTGAATAAGTATTTTAAATACCTTTCAAACGAGGTATCACTTGCCATAAGGTCCCATTTAAAATGATCGGTCACAGTGGCTCTGTAACGTCATCTGTCACTATTACGTCACCTGTCATGACTAGTTAAGAAGCTTAAGTCCGTTTATTTCCTCCCTCCAAATTTCACTATTATGGGTATAACCGTTCAAAAGATACGAGGGGGGTACGGACTTTTGACTAGCACTGTATATGTATGTAGATGTAGAAACTACTAGAAGTTCGAATGCTTTGTAAGGATTAATATCTTTTATTTTTTGAATAAAAATGGCGCGTCGTCGTATGAAAAAATAAGAAGATAGATTTTTTGTCACAAATTGAACGAGGAATTCAAAAACGATTGTTAATTTGAAATATGTCAGTGGCGTACTATCTTTATTCTTTAAAAAGTTCAGACCATTACCCCTATGCGCGCCAATGATGAATATCAAATCCTTAATTGTATGTCAAAACATGCACAATAACTACCGCTTAAAACCCGCCAAGTTTTATTACAATGTTGCCAGTAGTTTCAGCAA
Source organism: Diabrotica virgifera virgifera (assembly GCF_917563875.1). Lineage (NCBI taxonomy): Eukaryota > Metazoa > Arthropoda > Insecta > Coleoptera > Chrysomelidae > Diabrotica > Diabrotica virgifera. The sequence continues at coordinate 886,319 of NC_065450.1, forward strand.
AATCGTAAAAAATGTGTAAAATTTTGTTTTCTTTAACGCCCTGTATCTTGAAAATGGATGGCGTTACAAAAAAAATTTATAAAGCAAACCCCAATTATTTTTCAGTTTTTTACCTATTCTAGTGACGGTGTTACCTTGTTTGAAAAATATCTATAAAATTATATCAAAAAACGAAAAAAAATGCGGTTTTTTTTATTTTTAAAGGCACGTTTCACCAATTTGAAAAATTTGAAAAAATTCAGGGTGAAAGATTGTGCAAAAATACACATTATAATTGATTTTCGTAAAAACGAGTGTCTTAGTTTTTTTTTCAGAGTTATTTAAAAGTTTAAAATTGTTCTAAAAATTCGAATTTCCCGCCAAAAAATTTACAAAAAATTTTTTCATATAGATCTTTTTTAAACTTACAACTTTTTTAAATAAAGTTTTTGGCTAGCTCTTGACGCGGCTGAGATAAAAAATAAAAACATAAAAAGCCTAATTAGGCTCTAGGGGGGTCACGTGACCACCTAGGGGGCTAAAAAATTTCAAAAAGTGAGTTCCTCTATATGTGCTAAAAAGTGGCCTATATGGAATTTAAATCAAGTTGGGGGCACTTTTCACCATCTTACCCGGCTAGGCCCTTTGCTACCATTTCAGTTAACGCCATCTAGCGGCGACAGAAAACGTCAAAAATTAAAAACCAAATAAGAGTTTTGTAGTGCAAATTATGCTCTTTCATATGAGCCTAAGTTTTCTAAAATCGGTCAAAAGAAACGGAAGAAATCTTGGTTTGTTTAAAAAAACAATTGAACTTCCCCCACCGCTTTATTTTGATAGATAGAACAAAACGTTTTAGACAAAAAATGTAGGGAAATGGTCTGTTAATATGAAAATGATATCATCGATAAACTTTCATTGGACAAAATTCTATAAAAATCCCATTTTTCTACTTTGTGTTGGTTGTTATGCCCTCTAGCGGACGTTTGATAAACTCGAAAATAATTTCCAGCAATTTCTCTTGGCGACTTTTACCATGATTTTTTTTTCTCAATTCTATACGACCAATATCTTATGAGATATGGCCGCTCGCTACCCTTAACTGATCACCCGGTACTAATTTGTACTTACATAAATAATCTACAATAAAATTTTGGTTTGAACAGTTTTATTCATGAAATAATCGCAGAAAATTGCACTCGATCTATAAAATTATTATCGACTTTTTGTCCTCGTGGCACTTTGACATAATTTCACTCCCCTTCGGGTCGTGAAATTAAAACGGTCAAAGTGTCACTCGGGCAAAATTCGAAAATTTTAGAGCTCTTGTGCAATTACTACTGATTATTTTTTGATGATTTTAACTTCCAATCGTATAGTTAGATATTTGATTACGTGTTTAATTCTCTCCAATCAGATTAAAATTATACTGAGAATTATTTACTGTAGAAAATTACCGATAGAATTTTTTTAAGCAGATTGTTTTTGTTTAATGGCAACCAGTTTCCTAGTTTCGACAACTGTCACATTTAAGAAAATATCCATAATATACGTATTAAAAAATAATCTTACGAATATCACACGACAGTAAGAATCAAATAAGAAAATAATGCTTAATTTTTACTTAAATTTGTTGTCATTGGGCAATAGCCACTCGAGCCCTGCAAATTTTCGAAACATTGTCGCATTATTTTCAATTTATTCTCACTCTCTTGTGATATTATACCCGAGAATTTTTAAGTAGATTATTTCTGTTTAATTGCCACCAGTTTCCTAGTTTTGACAACTGTCACATTTAAGAAAATATCCATAATATACTTTTAGTTCTGCATCTAATGTCAAATTGTCACAAGGATAACACAAATAGGCAAATTTAAGCGCTCGATTTACTTCGGTAAGATTATTTCATGAATAAAACTGTATTTATAAATAAATTAACTAATATTTTATTAATATCTTCATCTAAATATTTGCTAAACTGTGCTTTTTATTTTGACAAGTTGAAAAATTTGTGTCACATTAATTGGGATCAATATCACTGACTGTTTTTATATAAAGACTTGAATTTTATGGGTAAGTATTAAAAAATAATCTTTCGAATATCACACGACAGTAAAAATAAATAAGAAAATAATCCTTCACTTTTTCTCAAATTTGTTGTCGTTGGGCAACAGCCACTCGAGCCCTGCGGGCTTTCGTGTCTATTTCACAACAAATTTTCGAAAAACTGTCGCATTATTGTCAATTTATTCTCACTCTCTGGTGATATTATACCCGATAATAACGCTAGAGGTCAATGGTGCAGAGACCGAGGGCCTTTGGCTCGAAGTATATACGTTGACCGAAAGCGTTATTATCTATAATACCCGTGGTGCCTTCAACGTTTAATGTCCGACTAAATTATTCTTTACGTGCAAAAAATTTGAATGAATTTTGAATTAATTAGTTTTCAAATAAGTACATTTACCAGCAATAGTCGTAACGTAATTGTGGTAACCATAGTTTTACTTAGGTTTTTATTTGTCAACTTGACAGTATTTAACTAGTTATTTAAATTTAATGCCCTTGGGTGTTAATTTTGCCCTAGGTCACTATATCATACTTAACTGACTTCAAAATCGTGCCATTATTTGTCAACTATTATACCAGTGGGACATTAAAAAAAATAAAATAATTAGTTTCCAACGAAAATTGTGTTTTCGTTTATAAATCCGCAAAGTCCATCGTTTGTTCGTTCCTTTGTGTGTCGCTGCCCCTGCGATGCTTAGAGCAGATCTACCGATGGATCCGTATGTAGTTTTATACCATAATCCAAATCTAAAAACGGCATATCGATATCTCAAACCAACATCGAGATAACCGACCTCAAATTCGAAAATTTTGATGTCACAATTCTTAAAGTAACTTGCGCCGGGAGAGCAATTTTTAGGGTTCATTAGCAATTTTAGATAGCGAAATAATTCTACAGTGGAGACACTGCTGCAAAACGCATAAAACCTAATAAACTGTACCTACGTAAAAATGCAAATGAAAATTTTATATTTCAAACTAGTGCGTGACTTCGGCTGACATCGGCTGTAAACGCTTGTGATCAGGACCCTACATTGCTGTCTATCAGAACCCGAGATGCAAGTCTTTTTTTCGGTTGACATAAATAAACGTCAAGTCGAAATGTCAAAAAAATAAATTTTATTTATTAACCGTTATCCGGGCAACAAATTTTACTTACCTAACCGGGCAACTCGGGTCTGTTGGCCCACCACTGTTCTTGAATCTACTATTCATATTTACCCATATATTCCCGATATACTTTTTAATTTTTTAATAAAGTTTAAATTCTCTATATTAAAAAAAAGTAGATAGATAGATAGATAGATAGATAGATAGATAGATATGTTATTGTTTCGAATGAAAAATCATATAACAAAAGGTTGAGTACAAATTATTACACATAAATAGTCGACGCTTAATGGAGATTTAGTTACAATTATTCATTTAATATAAATGAACGCAATCTGAGTGCATTAATAAAAAATGTACACAGTTCCTTAATCTCAGTGGGAGAATGGGTTGTATTTAAAAACAGAAAAAAGCTCTCGGTATTCTCTACAAACGATCGAATAAGGGGTGATCTAAAACACGGGTATAATGGACATTCCAACAAAATGTGGGAAAGAGTCTCTAATTTGTGTAAATTACATATTGAACAATTTTCAGTTTGGTCGATGTGATACGAAATCCCTTTATAATAAAATTTTATGTAAAGTTTAGAGCAAAGTCTGATTTGTGAATAAAGTCTTGTAATATATATGGGAGTTTTTATTTGTAAATAGCTTTGCGGTTGCCTATTGTGTGAGAAATGTTTATAGTACAAAGAATAGCGAGAACTTGTTAATGCTGATAAGTCATCTTGGAAGAGTTTTTCTTTCATTTTTAATAACAAACCGTTTCTTTGATGCCTCAGTAACCCCCATGATAAGTTTTCCCAAGTTTCTATTGCATCAATTTCAGAAAAATAATTTTTTAGCTGAACTACCCAGTTATAATTCTCATTATTGTCATTATTGTTACATAGCTGACGAAGACGGTTATAACAAATTCTTGGATACCTAGAGGAGTCCATAAGTAAAATTCTCTCAAGCCAATTAAGTGATATTTTAAAAATTAAGTATTTTAAGTGAACTTGGCCAACTTCTAGCCTAACATAAGTATTGGGGGTATTTTTTGGTAGATGCAGCAGTCTCTTAAAGAAATTAGTTTGAATTTGTTCTAGAGTATTTGAGTAGCGCAGACCCCAGACAGATATACACTGAGAAAGACAGTTTAAAATAATGGAATTATATAATGTAATTCTCGTCTCCCATGAATTTACTATTGCATTAGACAAGAGGTTCATTACTGCTCCTATAGACTGCTTGGCTCTAGCAATCGTAGTAACGGCCATACCTCGAAATAACGAGGAACTACTAAACGTTACACCCAGATAATTAAATTTATTAACGCTTTCAAGTTTTTGACCATTTAGTAGGAATCCTCGCTCCTTGGAGAAATGGCCACCCCTCGAGAAGACTAAGATTTTGCTTTTGGAAGTGTTTATAGTCAGTTTATTCTGTGAGGTGTAGGTTTCCAATATTCGTAATTTGCGGGTCATGTCAACTTCTGATTCTCCTAATATTATCAAATCGTCGGCATAGAGTAATAGAAGAATATCAGTATTACCATCAATATTAATTCCCTTTGCCCCTGCCTCCCTAAAAAAGGCCTCCACATCTGAAAGAAAAATTGAGAACAAAGTCGGGCTTAAGCATTCTCCTTGAAGAACACCTTCCGTTATTTTATATTGTCGTGACAATTGTGAATTTGAGCGAACCTGGAAGGTAGCCGATGTGTACAGGAATCTAATTAATCTAATAAATTTAGCGCTAATGCCACACTGAAAAAGTTTGTTCCATAACAAGATATGTTCGACTGAGTCAAATGCTCTTTGGAGGTCTATAAAAGCAGCGAAAACTTTTCTTTTCTTAAGTCGCAGTTGTAGCTGAACAGCTGAAGTGAGGGTAAATATATTATCTAGACATCCCCTGCCTTGACGAAACCCATTTTGACATTCTGGAATAACGGAAGTATTGTCCAGCCATATCGTTAATCGATTAGATAATATCTGCGTGAATAGTTTAGTTAAACAGTTTACTAGAGCAATTCTTCTGTAATTCTCTGGATCTTCACGGGAACCTTTCTTGTGCAACATTGTTAATATAATATTAGACCAGGCTGAAGGCATAGTTTCGGTATCTAGAATACGATTGTACAAGCAATTTAAATATAATAGCCAATTATTTGGGAGGTGTTTCAAGAACTCAAATGTAATATTATCTAGTCCGGGGGCTTTGCCATTTTTGCATTGTTTTAGAGTATTGCTAATTTCTTCAAGAGATACAGGGGCGTCCAAAATAGGACAACGAACGTCAAAAAAAAGAGTATTATCAACAATTTTCTCTTGCGAAATATTATTTAAAAATAATTCCCACGTGTGAATATTCTAGATTAGTTTTAACTGTATTTCCCTTAAAATACTGGATCGTTTTCCAAAAGTTTTTTTGATCGCGAACGTTACTTAAAGCCTGCGTAAAATTGTTTGTATAAGATTTTTTCTTGTTATCAATCATTGTCTTATACTGCTTTTTACTAACCAAATAAGCATTTTTATAATTTGGTAGAAAGCTGTTGATTTTTGCTATTTTCAAATTTTGCTGAACAAACTTTTTTGAGTTGTAACATTCCTGATCAAACCAAGGTTTATTATTTTTTCTGGAGTTTTTTGGAGTATTAAATAATTTTTTCGATAAGCCAAGAAGCAAAGAGGTGTTAGTAATTGTTTCAACAAACTTTTGGTATGAGTTTTCCAAGTCTGGCTCAAGCATACAGTTTAGTGAGTTTTTTAAAGTATGATAAAATGCTAATGCGTAGTTTTCATTCCAAGATGGAATTAATGTGTATTCTGGATTGTTGGACTGCTGTGTACATTTTTTATTTATAGCTGACGGTAAATTTAATATCAGCCTTAAAGGGAAGTGACTTCCAGAGGAGGCAAAATATTCCAAAACCTGGAGATTTTTCTACTAAAGAAATTTGAATATTTTGCATCCATAGCAAGTCGACAATACTATTACCTGCAGTAGCACAGTAAGTAAATTGACCCGGTATGTCACTTTTAGTTCTCCCATTCAAGAGAGTGAATGAATTTTCGTCCATAAAGTTGAGAAGAATTTCACCTTTGCGATTAAAAATACCGTCACTACTTATTCTATTAGCGAAAATATTACTGTAAGAAATTAGTTCTAGTGGTACTTCACCAGAAGACCCCATTCGGCAATTAAAGTCTCCACCTATCAAAACAGGAGTGTTTGGATACGCATTGTTTACTTCTTGCAAAGAAAAATTGAAAAGTTCTAAAATGCTATCAATGTCTAAGTTAGGCTTAAAGTAAACATTGCTTATAATTATCTCCCAACTGTTACAGGATATTAAACAAGTTAACCAGTACAGTGACTTATCTAAAACACACACATTTAAAGGTTTTTTCACAAAAGTTATTAAACCTCCACTGGCCCTGCCGCGAGATTTATCACGAACGGCGTTAGAAAAACAAACATTGTAATTGTCCAAAAATATGGATGATGGCTGATACAACAACCATGTTTCAGATATGCAAAAAACCGAGATGTCCCTAGAAAAATTAGAATTCACGAAATCTTCAATATGGGAAAAGCCAGTAGAATTCCAAAAAGCAATTTGTAATGATTGCTATTTTTCCTGTGAAGTTGTGGTATTTTTTGATGATTTTGATCCTCGGTCTCTTGGTGGTGATATTTCTTCATCCCTGCTTCTTTTGGAGCTGTTAACGTTTTCATTGGCTGCGACAATTTTTGGAACATTGTTAATGTAGCGTATGGTAACAGATTTTCCATCTCGCTTGAGAGAATCCAGTTCTTTTCTTAAATTGTTCAGTTCCTGCATTTGTAAAGGTGTTTGGTCTGCTTTAATAGATATATTTGGGTATGCTTTACGACAGAGGTTATTTTTATTGCGTAGTATGTCCCTAACAATATATTTTTTACTCATTTCGGCTCGAATTGGTCGATTTTTACCATGCACTGGTTTTCCAATTCTACTAACTGAGGTACTACTACAGTATGCGGTTTTTTTCAGCACAAGCCTTCTATTTATTTCCGTTTCTTCTTCATTGCTTGCGACCAGATCCATTCCTAGGTACGTGAATCTATTCACATGTTCTATAAATATCGTCAATAAAGTGTTGTTGCGCCAGTCTATTTGATCTGGTTTGTATGGGTAGTTTTGTTATGTTCTTGTAAATAGGTACAATTATTGTACCTACGTTCCAGTCTTCTGGTAGTTTCACCTGCTTCCAAATCAGTTCTACTAGCCTACTTATACTACAGGTCAGATTTTTTGCGCCATGTTTTAATTTTGCATATGTACAGTCACAACCACTGAATAGTTTACACCTTTATTTATGTTGTATTACTGTAAAATCGCAGTGTCGTACGGATTTACTAAATGTCAAATTGCTTGTCACAAATTTTAGTGTGTATTTAAAAATAAAATAAGATGTTATAGGCCTTGGGCCCGCATATACAATTATTATTTATGACCACACCGTTGAAACTTTTTGTACTTGTTATTTTTGTGGAGTCGGACAAATTTTGAGCTTGGCGCATTATGGTAGTGGGGCGTTTGTCTGTCAAGCGGTGACGAAGTTGTCAATTTTATGCAAGAAAAAAATTTATTACCACATTGGTCATTCTATTTTAATCAATGGATTTTATCATATAAACAACGAAAACAATTTTGTCGGACAAAAATATTGGGGCATATGACGCGTCGGACACGCTAAATATGTCAAATTTATGAAAATAATAAATTTATTACCACATGGATAATTTTAACGGTATCTACCATAAAACATTTTTACAATAATGTGGTAACCTTGTCGGACAATTTTCACGGGGCATATGCGCAGTCGGACGCGCCGAAGATGTCAATTTCCTGAAATTTTTTTATTTACAACCATTTTTCCGACAACATTAGTAGGTTATAAGTAATTATATTCTTAATCAAAAAATCAAAGTGTCGGACAAAAATATTGGGGCAACTCGACAGTCGGACAAAAAATTTAATTTTTATTAGTAAAGTATACTTTCAAATTATGCTGGGTTCGTGCATCCCTTATCTTTACAACCATTTTTCCGACAAAAGTAGTAGGTTACAAGTAATTATATTCTTAAACAAAAAATGTAATTGTCTGACAAAAATGTTGGGGCAAACGAACAGAAAACTTAATTCTTTTAGGCTATCGACGAGGAGGTATTATCAAAAAAAAAATTTAAAACAGTGTTTCTCGGTTACTTTTGAATCGATTTAGCTGAAAATTGGTACACACACTAAGTAAAGCATTTAAAAGGGTATGACGTAGATCGGAACCCAAAATTTTCTTAAAAAATTTTCCGACAAGAGGGAAAATTTTAGAAAAATTGTGATCTGATAATTTGTGTATATACTCCTTGAACAACGACAAACATCGTTCTGTATTTTTTCTCGAATTAAAAAAAAATTTTTCAGCACATGTATCAGGTTATAAGTAGTTATATTCCAAATCAAAAAATCTAAGTGCCCGACATAAATAGTGGGGCACATCCAAAGTCGGACAAAAAATTTAATTTTTATTAATAAACTATACTTTTAAATTATTCTGGGTTCGTGCATCCCTTATCTTTACAACCATTTTTCCGACAAAAGTAGTAGGATACAAGTAATTATACTCTTAAACAAAAAATGTAATTGTCTGACAAAAATGTTGGGGCAAACGAACAGGAAACTTAATTCTTTTAGGCTATGGACGAGAAGGTATTATCCAAAAATATTTTAAAACAGTTTTTCTCGGTTATTTTTGAATCGATTTAGCTGAATATTGGTACACACACTAAGTAAAACATTTAAAAGGGTATGACGTAGAGCTGTACCCAAAATTTTTCCAAAAAAATTTCGGACAAGAGGGAAAATTTTAGAAAAATTGTGATCTGATATTTGCGTACATACTCCTTGAACAACGACAAACATCGTTCTGTAGTTTTTTTTTTCAATTAAAAAAAATTTCCGACACAAGTATCAGGTTATAAGTAGTTATATTCTAAATCAAAAAATCTAAGTGTCCGACAAAAATATTGTGTCAAATCCAAAGTCGGACAAAAAATTTAATTTTTATTAATAAACTGTCTTTTAAACAATACTGGGTTCGTGCAACCCTTACCTTTAAAACCATTTTTCCGACAGTATTAGTAGGTTATAAGTAATTATATTCTTAATCAAAAAATCAAAGTGTCGGACAAAAATATTAGGGCAACTCGACAGTCGGACAAAAAATTTAATTTTTATTAGTAAAGTATACTTTCAAATTATGCTGGGTTCGTGCATCCCTTATCTTTACAACCATTTTTCCGACAAAAGTAGAAGGTTACAAGTAATTATATTCTTAAACAAAAAATGTAATTGTCTGACAAAAATGTTGGGGCAAACGAACAGAAAACTTAATTCTTTTAGGCTATCAACGAGGAGGTATTATCAAAAAAAAAAATTTAAACAGTGTTTCTCGGTTACTTTTGAATCGATTTAGCTGAAAATTGGTACACACGCTAAGTAAAGCATTTAAAAGGGTATGACGTAGATCGGAACCCAAAATTTTCTTAAAAAATTTTCCGACAAGAGGGAAAATTTTAGAAAAACTGTGATCTGATCATTTGTGTACATACTCCTTGAACAACGACAAACATCGTTCTGTATTTTTTTCTCGAATTAAAAAAAAAATTTCAGCACATGTATCAGGTTATAAGTAGTTATATTCCAAATCAAAAAATCTAAGTGTCCGACAAAAATATTGGGGCAAATCCAAAGTCAGACAAAAAATTTAATTTTTATTGATAAACTATACTTTTAAATTATGCTGGGTTCGTGTATCCCTTATTTTTACAACCATTTTTCCGACAAAGGTAGTAAGCTACAAGTAATTATATTCTTAAACAAAAAATTTAATTGTTTGACAAAAATCTTGGGGCAAACGAACAGAAAACTTAATTCTTTTAGGCTATCGACGAGAAAGTAATATCAAAAAATTTTAAAAGAGTTATCTCGGTTATTTTTGAATCGATTTAGCTCAAAATTGGTACACACACTAAGTAAAATATTTAAAAGGGTATGACGTAGAGCTGTACCCAAAATTTTCTTAAAAAATTTTCCGACAAGAGGGAAAATTTTAGAAAAATTGTGATCTGATATTTGCGTACATACTCCTTGAACAACGACAAACATCGTTCTGTAGTTTTTTTTTTTCAATTAAAAAAAATTTCCGACACAAGTATCAGGTTATAAGTAGTTATATTCTAAATCAAAAAATCTAAGTGTCCGACAAAAATATTGTGTCAAATCCAAAGTCGGACAAAAAATTTAATTTTTATTAATAAACTGTCTTTTAAACAATACTGGGTTCGTGCAACCCTTACCTTTAAAACCATTTTTCCGACAGTATTAGTAGGTTATAAGTAATTATATTCTTAATCAAAAAATCAAAGTGTCGGACAAAAATATTGGGGCAACTAGACAGTCGGACAAAAAATTTAATTTTTATTAGTAAAGTATACTTTCAAATTATGCTGGGTTCGTGCATCCCTTATCTTTACAACCATTTTTCCGACAAAAGTAGTAGGTTACAAGTAATTATATTCTTAAACAAAAAATGTAATTGTCTGACAAAAATGTTGGGGCAAACGAACAGAAAACTTAATTCTTTTAGGCTATCAACGAGGAGGTATTATCAAAAAAAAAATTTAAACAGTGTTTCTCGGTTACTTTTGAATCGATTTAGCTGAAAATTGGTACACACGCTAAGTAAAGCATTTAAAAGGGTATGACGTAGATCGGAACCCAAAATTTTCTTAAAAAATTTTCCGACAAGAGGGAAAATTTTAGAAAAACTGTGATCTGATCATTTGTGTACATACTCCTTGAACAACGACAAACATCGTTCTGTATTTTTTTCTCGAATTAAAAAAAAAATTTCAGCACATGTATCAGGTTATAAGTAGTTATATTCCAAATCAAAAAATCTAAGTGTCCGACAAAAATATTGGGGCAAATCCAAAGTCAGACAAAAAATTTAATTTTTATTGATAAACTATACTTTTAAATTATGCTGGGTTCGTGTATCCCTTATTTTTACAACCATTTTTCCGACAAAGGTAGTAAGCTACAAGTAATTATATTCTTAAACAAAAAATTTAATTGTTTGACAAAAATCTTGGGGCAAACGAACAGAAAACTTAATTCTTTTAGGCTATCGACGAGAAAGTAATATCAAAAAATTTTAAAAGAGTTATCTCGGTTATTTTTGAATCGATTTAGCTCAAAATTGGTACACACACTAAGTAAAATATTTAAAAGGGTATGACGTAGAGCTGTACCCAAAATTTTCTTAAAAAATTTTCCGACAAGAGGGAAAATTTTAGAAAAATTGTGATCTGATATTTGCTTACATACTCCTTGAACAACGACAAACATCGTTCTGTAGTTTTTTTTTAAATTAAAAAAAATTGCCGACACAAGTATCAGGTTATAAGTAGTTATATTCCAAATCAAAAAATCTAAGTGTCCGACAAAAATATTGGGTCAAATCCAAAGTCGGACAAAAAATTTAATTTTTATTAATAAACTGTCTTTTAAACAATACTGGGTTCGTGCAACCCTTACCTTTAAAACCATTTTTCCGACAACATTAGTAGGTCATAAGTAATTATATTCTTAATCAAAAAATCAAAGTGTCGGACAAAAATATTGGGGCAACTCGACAGTCGGACAAAAAATTTAATTTTTATTAGTAAAGTGTACTTTCAAATTATGCTGGGTTCGTGCATCCCTTATCTTTACAACCATTTTTCCGACAAAAGTAGTAGGTTACAAGTAATTATATTCTTAAACAAAAAATGTAATTGTCTGACAAAAATGTTGGGGCAAACGAACAGAAAACTTATTTCTTTTAGGCTATCGACGAGGAGGTATTATCAAAAAAAAAAAAAAATTTAAAACAGTGTTTTTCGGTTACTTTTGAATCGATTTAGCTGAAAATTAGTACACACGCTAAGTAAAGCATTTAAAAGGGTATGACGTAGATCGGAACCCAAAATTTTCTTAAAAAATTTTCCGACAAGAGGGAAAATTTTAGAAAAATTGTGATCTGATAATTTGTGTACATACTCCTTGAACAACGACAAACATCGTTCTGTATTTTTTTCTCGAATTAAAAAAAAAATGTCAGCACATGTATCAGGTTATAAGTAGTTATATTCCAAATCAAAAAATCTAAGTGCCCGACATAAATAGTGGGGCACATCCAAAGTCGGACAAAAAATTTAATTTTTATTAATAAACTATACTTTTAAACTATTCTGGGTTCGTGCATCCCTTATCTTTACAACCATTTTTCCGACAAAAGTAGTAGGATACAAGTAATTATACTCTTAAACAAAAAATGTAATTGTCTGACAAAAATGTTGGGGCAAACGAACAGGAAACTTAATTCTTTTAGGCTATGGACGAGGAGGTATTATCCAAAAATATTTTAAAACAGTTTTTCTCGGTTATTTTTGAATCGATTTAGCTGAAAATTGGTACACACACTAAGTAAAACATTTAAAAGGGTATGCCGTAGTGCTGTACCCAAAATTTTCCCAAAAAAATTTCGGACAAGAGGGAAAATTTTAGAAAAATTGTGATCTGATATTTGCGTACATACTCCTTGAACAACGACAAATATCGTTCTGTAGTTTTTTTTCTCGAAATAAAAAAAAATTCCGACACAAGTATCAGATTATAAGTAGTTATATTCCAAATCAAAAAATCTAAGTGTCCGACAAAAATATTGGGGCAAATCCAAAGTCAGACAAAAAATTTAATTTTTATTGATAAACTATACTTTTAAATTATGCTGGGTTCGTGTATCCCTTATCTTTACAACCATTTTTCCGACAAATGTAGTAAGTTACAAGTAATTATATTCTTAAACAAAAAATGTAATTGGTTGACAAAAATCTTGGGGCAAACGAACAGAAAACTTACTAACTTACTACTTTGTAACTTACTACTTTGTCGGAAAAATGGTTGTAAATATAAGCGATGCACGAACCCAGCATGATTTAAAATTATAGTTTATTAAATGTAGTAATGAAACACAGACTTACTCACAATCATTTATTATAGTTATTACTATTTATTATAGTTTATTAATAAACATTAAATTTTTTATCCGACTTTGGATTTGCCCCAATATTTTTGTCGGACACTTAGATTTTTTGATTTGGAATATGACTACTTATAACCTGATACTTGTGTCGGAAATTTTTTTTTTCAAGAAAAAAAACTACAGAACGATGTTTGTCGTTGTTCAAGGAGTATGTAAGCAAATATCAGATCACAATTTTTCTAAAATTTTCCCTCTTGTCGGAAAATTTTTTAAGAAAATTTTGGGTACTGCTCTACGTCATACCCTTTTAAATGTTTTACTTAATGTGTGTACCAATTTTGAACTAAATCGATTCAAAAATAACCGAGAAAACTCTTTTAAAATTGTTTGATATTACTTTCTCGTCGATAGCCTAAAAGAATTAAGTTTTCTGTTCGTTTGCCCCAAGATTTTTGTCAAACAATTACATTTTTTGTTTAAGAATATAATTACTTGTAACTTACTACCTTTGTCGGAAAAATGGTTGTAAAGATAAGGGATACACGAACCCAGCACAATTTAAAAGTATGGTTTATCAATAAAAAATAAAATTTTTTGTCCGACTTTGGATTTGCCCCAATATTTTTGTCGGACACTTAGGTTTTTTGATTTGGAATATAACTACTTATAACCTGATACTTGTGTCGGAAATTTTTTTTTATTTCGAGAAAAAAAACTACAGAACGATATTTGTCGTTGTTCAAGGAGTATGTACGCAAATATCAGATCACAATTTTTCTAAAATTTTCCCTCTTGTCCGAAATTTTTTTGGGAAAATTTTGGGTACAACTCTACGTCATACCCTTTTAAATGTTTTACTTAATGTGTGTACCAATTTTGAGCTAAATCGATTCAAAAATAACCGAGAAAACTCTTTTAAAATTTTTTGATATTACTTTCTCGTCGATAGCCTAAAAGAATTAAGTTTTCTGTTCGTTTGCCCCAAGATTTTTGTCAAACAATTACATTTTTTGTTTAAGAATATAATTACTTGTAACTTACTACCTTTGTCGGAAAAATGGTTGTAAAGATAAGGGATACACGAACCCAGCATAATTTAAAAGTATGGTTTATCAATAAAAATTAAATTTTTTGTCCGACTTTGGATTTGCCCCAATATTTTTTGTCGGACACTTAGATTTTTTGATTTGGAATATAACTACTTATAACCTGATACTTGTGTCGGAAATTTTTTTTTATTTCGAGAAAAAAAACTACAGTACGATATTTGTCGTTGTTCAAGGAGTATGTACGCAAATATCAGATCACAATTTTTCTAAAATTTTCCCTTTTGTCCGAAATTTTTTTGGGAAAATTTTGGGTACAACTCTACGTCATACCCTTTTAAATGTTTTACTTAGTGTGTGTACCAATTTTCAGCTAAATCGATTCAAAAATAACCGAGAAAAACTGTTTTAAAATGTTTTTGGATAATACCTCCTCGTCCATAGCCTAAAAGAATTAAGTTTCCTGTTCGTTTGCCCCAACATTTTTGTCAGACAATTAAATTTTTTGTTTAAGAGTATAATTACTTGTATCCTACTACTTTTGTCGGAAAAATGGTTGTAAAGATAAGGGATGCACGAACCCAGAATAGTTTAAAAGTATATTAATAAAAATTAAATTTTTTGTCCGACTTTGGATGTGCCCCACTATTTAGGTCGGGCACTTACATTTTTTGATTTGGAATATAACTACTTATAACCTGATACATGTGCTGAAAATTTTTTTTAATTCGAGAAAAAAATACAGAACGATGTTTGTCGTTGTTCAAGGAGTATGTACAAAAATTATCAGATCACAATTTTTCTAAAATTTTCCTTCTTGTCGGAAAATTTTTTAAGAAAATTTTGGGTTCCGATCTACGTCATACCCTTTTAAATGCTTTACTTAGCGTGTGTACCAATTTTCAGCTAAATCGATTCAAAAGTAACCGAGAAACACTGTTTTAATTTTTTTTTTTTTTTGATAATACCTCCTCGTCGATAGCCTAAAAGAATTAAGTTTTCTGTTCGTTTGCCCCAACATTTTTGTCAGACAATTACATTTTTTGTTTAAGAATATAATTACTTGTAACCTACTACATTTGTCGGAAAAATGGTTGTAAAGATAAGGGATGCACGAACCCAGCATAATTTGAAAGTATACTTTACTAATAAAAATTAAATTTTTTGTCCGACTGTCGAGTTGCCCCAATATTTTTGTCCGACACTTTGATTTTTTGATTAAGAATATAATTACTTATAACCTACTAATGTTGTCGGAAAAATGGTTTTAAAGGTAAGGGTTGCACGAACCCAGTATTTTTTAAAAGACAGTTTATTAATAAAAATTAAATTTTTTGTCCGACTTTGGATTTGACCCAATATTTTTGTCGGACACTTAGATTTTTTGATTTAGAATATAACTGCTTATAACCTGATACTTGTGTCGGAAATTTTTTTTAATTGGAAAAAAAAACTACAGAACTATGTTTGTCGTTGTTCAAGGAGTATGTAAGCAAATATCAGATCACAATTTTGCAAAAAATTATATTGCCTCGCAGACTTAAAATGCGTTTATCTCGAAAACGGTTGAGTTTAACGAGATGAATATAGTAACCTTTTTTAAGTATAAATGTTAAGAGAATAAAAGTGTTGATTCAAAAGGTATGTAGAGTGAGAAATAAAACAATTGATCCTATTAAATGAGCGCTGAAAGGCGTATGTGGCGCCCTCTGGATAAGATATCATTTTTGGTGGTAAATTTAGATTTATTGTCCCGAAAAACCCCTGCTTACCGAATTTCGTGTTATTATCCCATGCCTGTTAGGAAATATTCAAAAATAAATAAAATAAAAGTTTAACTTTATCACCTTGTATTTCGGTTATTATCAACTTTCATACTAAGGTAAGTTAGCTTATATCGACCTATTTTAACCTCAGGAATCTAAGGTTAAGCTATGACCCATTCTTTACCAAACACCCTGTATATGTACACTCTGGACCAAAATTAATCAACCACCTTAAAAATGGGTTATTTTTGATGGTTTGTATTTTATAAACCTCTTGTCCGATTTAAGTGATTTTTTCGTAACATTAGCGCCTTATTCTTTAGCAATATCCCTGTAGTAATATTGTCGGTACACACATAATTTTTATTGCAAAGCTAGTGTATGAATCAAACTGTGTTTTTTCTCAAAGTTCGCATCACCCCGTGGAATATTCTAGCATCTATAAAATACTAAAATTAAAACCTAACTATAGCCTCATTCCTTCTCAACATTCAGTTTTTTCATTCATTAGTTTATGTTGGATAATAAAAAAGTTAAGGACTTTAAAAACTAGCCATGCTTTTCATAGACAAAGTGTGTTTTTAAAGAAGTATGGCAATAAGGAGTAATTGTGCATGACAAAATAAAGTCAGTTTGCTTTACGAGAAAAACGTATGTCCACAAATGCATCGTTTCCGAGATAGGGGGTGTTGAAGTTTTTCTGACAAACTGACGATTTATTTATTGCTTTAAAACCAGTTGAGATATGCAAATGAAATTTGGTGGGTTTTAAGAGGTAGTTATTGCACATTTTTTAACTACAGTTAAGAATTTAATATTCACCATTGGCGCGCATACGGGTAATATGAGCCGAAAAATACGTAATTTAATATGAGGTCAAAAATGTATAAAAATTAATTTTTTTTAAATTGTACCAAAACGCCCCATTATTTTTGTCTGACAAGTGGGTCCAATATGCATTACACATGTAAAAAAATAGTACAAAATAAAAATAACATCTGTGGTAATAAATAAAAAATTTTCAGGAAATTGACATCTTCGGCGCGTCCGACTGCGCATATGCCCCGTGAAAATTGTCCGACAAGGTTACCACATTATTGTAAAAAGGTTTTATGGTAGATACCGTTAAAATTATCCATCTGGTAATAAATTTATTATTTTCATAAATTTTAAGTTATTTTTTGGGTGTAACTACAATGCATATTTAAAATGCGTTTATCTCGAAAACGGTTGAGTTTAGGAAGATGAAAGAAGTATACCTTTTTTAAGTAAAACTTATAGGAAAATAAAAATTTTAATGTCAAAATTATACAGAGTGAGGGATAAAAAAAATTGAACGTAATAAATGAGTGCTGAAAGGCATATGTGGCGCCCTCTGGGCAATGCATAATTTTTGGTAAGGAATTTAGATTTCTCGACTCAAGAAACCCCCAGATATAAAATTTCACGTTGTTATCTCATACCTATCAGGAAATATTCAATAATAAATAAAAAAGAAGTTTGATTTTGACACCCTGTATCTCGGCTATTATAAACTTTGTACTAAGGTAAGTTAGCTTAAATCGGCCTATTTTAACCTCAGGAACCTGAGGTTAAGCTATGGCCCATTCTTTACCAAACACCCTGTATGCATAAAAATTACTTTTTCTTTTAATTGTACCAAAACGCCCCATTATTTTTGTCCGACAAGTGATCCAATATGCGTTACACATGTAAAAGAACAGTACAAAATAAAAATGACATCTGTGGTAATAAATAAAAAATTTTCAGGAAATTGACATATTCGGCGCGTCCGACTGCGCATATGCCCCGTGAAAATTGTCCGACAAGGTTACCACATTATTGTAAAAAGGTTTTATGATAGATACCGTTAAAATTATCGATGTGGTAATAAATTTATTATTTTCATAAATTTGACATATGTAGCGTGTCCGACGCGTCATATGCCCCAATATTTTTGTCCGACAAAATTGTTTTCGTTGTTTATATGATAAAATCCATTGATTAAAATAGAATGACCAATGTGGTAATAAATTTTTTTCTTGCATAAAATTGACAACTTCGTCACCGCTTGACAGACAAACGCCCCACTACCATAATGCGCCAAGCTCAAAATTTGTCCGACTTCACCCAAATAACAAGTACAAAAAGTTTCAACGGTGTGGTCATAAATAATAATTGTATATGCGGGCCCAAGGCCTATTAATAAAAGCGTCAAAAATGCCGTTTATATCACACGCAAAACCAAAAGTAATTGCCAAAGTCAATAATTTTAACTCAATTTTATTTAAAAAAGTGCCTTTCTATACTTTCCGTTTTGTTAAATTTTGTAAAATAGATTTGTTTTATTTTGATTTTTTAATTTTAATCAACCTATTTTGGGTCCGCCACTGGAAACGTCACTTTGACGTAAAAGGTGCGTTTAAACGAGGTAGAAATTCAAAAAATTGGCCACTGGATATTAAAGGGTGTAAACTATTCAGTGATTGTGACTGTATGCTTCTTTTCATGAGCATTTTCCAGTGCGTCACAAATGATACAAAAAAAGGTAAGTACGTGATAATATACATTTTAGTGACACGACATTTTAGTTAAATCCGACAGTTGTCAAATTTTATTTGTAATTTGGCATAAAAACAAATCAATTTCTTTATTGCATTTATAAAATGGTATTTTCTTTGATTTGTATAGTCTTTTAAATTGTTCAGATTATATTCGTAGATATATTATATAATTCGCAAATTATTTTATTTTAATTATGGCGCCATCCATTGACAACTAGAATAAATGTTATAAATGTCACCGACGAAATGTAATCACCGACGTGCGTTTTTTTCTGTCACATACAATTTAATGCGTTAGAAAGAAATCGAAAAACTGTGACTCACTGAAAGATCCTCATGAGAAAAAGCATACATGCCTTAATTGTCCAACAACCCTATTTTAAATATCTCATTGATCATACCTAATTACCGCCGATAATTAAATATAAAGACAATAGGGTAACGGGTACAGTGATTGGCCACTTAAGGGATTTAAAATTGAATTAAAATTGTAAATTGGTATATTTTAATGTGAAATATTTTGTAAGGGTTTTTTAATAACAATGAAACATCAAATTTTATGAAAACTCAGGTTATTTTAGTAAAAATAATAATGTACATAAAAAATTAACACAAATTTAAAAACATACAAAATTACACAGTTATTGGCCATGCAAACATAGTTATTGGCAAATAGAATTACAGTTATTGGCCACTCATAAAATTCCTAATTTTCTTTTTTTGTTTGTGCAGTTAGGGCACACAAAACTATTTAGATTTTCAATTTCTTGTTGTTTTTTAACACAACTGAGCCTCTGACACAAAATAAACATTTTATTCCAACTTTTGATTTAGAAATATTTTAGGAACAAGAATAGCACACTTCTGTATACAAAATATTATTATTTACAGATATGTTGGTGTTGCCTGATGGTTTCACCAATATATCTGAGAGAATTTGTATTTTTTCATGTTCTGGATATCCCTCTGTTTCGAAAAACAACTTTCTTTTAGCCGACTCACCAGCACGTTTTTCTTTGCTGGTTTCCAAATTTGCACATTTGCTTTGGGAAGTTTTCCTCAAATTTGATGAATTCTAATTGTTGGAGACATCAAAAGATACGTTATCAATTGAGAGCAGAATAGCGTTTTCCTCTACAGAATCAGGAAATTGGTTCTGTGGCAGTTCGTGGTTTTCTTTGGCGTTAATCACTTCTGGTATATGTACTCTAACTCCACTTCTTAAAGTAGTGCTTTTAATTGTATGATCAAGAAGTGTGTCTGATTTAAAAGTACTTGTATCTACAATATCACCTGTATTTAGTGTAACATTTTCTTTATTCTTCACAACATTTTGACATTTTTTGCTCTCGGAATTGGCTCTTGTGGCAATTTTTTATTACTTTCATTTTGGTTTCTTTATTTTGTTTACCTTTATTGTTTGCTTTTGCGTCAATTCGCTTTTGTTTTCGTTCTAATTTTATTTTTTCTTGTTCGTCTTTCTCTTAAATTTTACGCCTCTCTGCATTTTGACGATCTGAAGAAGTGAGCACGAAAGGCAACCGTTCTGTTTGCTTTTTACCCTTTCTTTCTGGGGTTTTTGGCCAAAAAAGAATTTGTCAATTGAGGTGTCAATTTCTTTATATAATGAGTTGTCTTGATTTACTAAAGGCAGATTGATGTCGATTGAATATCAAAACTCATTGTATCTTCTGTGACAATAGTATCTTTTTGTTTGGGTTTTCTCGTCTAAACTTTAATACTGCCCGGTTCCAATTTGCCTTTAATGGTTTAAATTCAGCAACATCTGCAGGCTGTATAATTCTGGTCGTATTGGGATATAATGCCACTAAAATAATTTGTAACTTTGAGCATAATTCACTGGTTTGTATGGTTAAGTGAGTTTTATATCCATCAACGAACAAAATGACTGGAAATTTAGTATTTTTTGCAACTAGGTACTTATATAAGACGTTTCCTATGTATTCATAAAAGTTTTCATTCTTCATCCATCCCGTATCGCTACAGCCTATGCCCCATTCTCGAGGAACTGAATTTATAACATTGCTAGGAAGTCGTTTGTATGGGTAAATAGTCATCGGTGCTGATATTTTTTCAGATGCTGCAAACCTAAAAATAACCGTCAAATTAACTTTGGAGTGATGTTCTATTTGATATACATTTTTGCTTCCCTTTACAGCCAACACTCGTTTATTTTTGGGACACAAGAGGAAGCAGGTTTCATCCCCATTAAAACACGTGAAGGGTCTTGAAGAATATCAAGGTAACGTTTACGGTGTAAATATTCTTGAACACCGGTGAACCATTTTCTTATATCTTTTTCAGACACAACTGAACTTCCTGCTGTTACCGCTTCTGGAGTTCGCTCGCTTAAATCTGGATGTCTCTTTAAAAAGGATCTATACCAACCTCTTCCGGGCCGATTGTCAGTAAAAGGATTAGCACATGTATTTGCATCAACAAAATCTTTAACCAAGTCTTGTATATTTTCCACTCTTACTGGAAAACCTTTGTCTTGGCATGTTACTATCCAATTCTTTAAACGATTCTCTTCCTTCAAAGAAAGAATAGGATTGGGACCAAGGTTAGTTTTTTCATTAAATTTTTCGCTTGCTCTAAACTGCAGTGTTGCTCTTGGCACATTAAATTGTTCAGCGGCATTCCGTTGGCTCATGCAATTTTCTATGGCCTGAAAAGCAGACTGAAGATCTTGTCCTGTATATTTTTTGTGATACGTTTTATCTTTCCGGATATTTGGCATTTTTTATTCTAAAAATAAAAATCATTTAATAGTATCTAATAATGTTATCTACAATACGGACGTTTCAAATTTGATTCAGATTGCCCGCATTGGCATTAATTTTATAACAACTAAAATAATTGTAGTTTTATAAAAACGAATCTGGACAAAAAATATATTCTTATTACACATTACAGTTATTGGCCACCCTGTGGTTTAGTGATTGGCAGTCGGCCAACCACTAGTTATTGCCATAAAAAATAAGAAAAAATGCTTGAAATATGTTGTGTTGGGCCAAACTAAGCTAAAAGAGCCCAAATTATAATAAATATTTTAATTTAAAGTAGGTACAGTAATTGGCCGGTAGGCCAATTATTATAATACGGACATATTTAAGATACAGTGCTTGGCCACTAAAATTTACCGCCAAAAAATTATAACCTTACTATTAAAACCACCAATAACGTAAGATGTACCCCACTAAATCATCACAAAACATTAATATAAGCAGATACACAATATTATTAGCCAAGATAACTCACCTCATGAATGGCCTTCCTTAACAAATTCTTTAAAAAACTCTTAAAACTGGATGCACCTGTTAAGCTTCGAACAACACACGCTGTCACAACTAGACAATATTAACTGAGAGAGATAATGGCTAGACCAAATATATAGCAATGTTGCCGAATTGCAATGCAAATACATTTATTTCTTTATACTTTCTAAAAATCTTAATATTTCGGATTTTTGTGAAAGTGGCCAATCACTAGTGACCGGCCAACAACTGTACCCGTTACCCACATACCCTGTACCCTGTACCCGTTACCTAAAATCCATCCAAACTGACGATGCTTGAAAACAAACGTACCGTTAACCCTCACAAAAGCGAATTATAACGCTAACAATAAACCATTTTCGTTTGATGTTCTGATCTATTTGAGTTTAATGGTCAAAACAGTGACACAACGTTATAAATATGACACGGTATATTATCTATAATTGCCTGACTGGTCCATCGATTACTATGTGCGCTGCCGTTGAGAAAATCTATGATTTATAGCTCTGTTTTTAAAATGAAAACACATTTTGACATGTACAAAAATGTACCCGTTCAAATTTGTTAGCGGACTAACTGTATTTTTATTGATGAGATTACATCTATAATACATATATGAGTTATATCAATAGGTTTTATGAAAAAGTTATGCAACGTTAATTGTTGTACATAGTTAGAAGTAATGTTTTTAATCGAGTTGTTGTGTTTGTACTAATATATTGTTATGATCTGCTTTCTATTACTTTTATATTAATTATTATTAATTTGATTAATTATTGAATTAACGCAAATCATACATAAAAATATTAAGAAAAAATCTCAGGGTGCCTTTTGTCAAAAAAAATTTAATTAAATTCTCTTAGGTTATACTTATCCTTTCTCGTGGCTTCAGTATCTCTTAGTTGATCCTTATCGGGATAAAATAGGAAAAGGAAATAAATAGAAAAATCATAAATCAACACATACAAATACCTTTATTATCAAAAGCAATGCTCTATAAATTTATCAATTAAATCCTGTGGGCATAATTGTCCAAAAGAAACTTTTACCATATAAATTAATCTAATTCAAACAAATATTTATCGCTTTGTTCTTGATACCCTTAATAAAAAACAAGCTAAACAAACAAATTTGATATTCGCAAATTACTTATACTTCCTATTAAATTTTTGAAATGTCGGAATCTTAAATGCATATGCTTTTACGTAAAAAAATTTAACTTCTGATTATAAAGAAAATCTATCACATAGGTTATTGACTGACCTTTTTGATTCACACACAATGATGTCTCCTTTTGACCCAAACAGCTCCTCCTTGTTGATTATGTTAGGCTACCAATCAAAGCCCTCTCCTTTCTCAGCAAACAATCCAGCAGGATACCAGCAACTATTTCTCCAAAACGCAAGCCAGGCCTCTTTTTGCCAGTACTCGTTCAATAAACTCCAAAACTCTCTCCTCTCTTTCTCTCAACAATAATCTCCTGAGACCCAAGTATCTTTTTTACTTGGTGTCACAAATAATTTTAATAACGATAATTCTTTTAACTTACTCTCTTGGACTTTACAGAATCAAAGAGGTATTTCTTCTCGATTTGATTTGTCTCTCGTTTAACTTTTCAGCTACTCTCACTATCAAAACAACCACTAGTACTTGCTTCTCAACTACTCACGAAAACTTTTGATTGCTCTTCTCGAATGCCGGTAACACAACAATCTTTTCTTTTCCAAACAGTCTCAACATTCAAACAAAACTGTCCCCATTCCAAATTGCCACGCCAATCAGAAACATTTCTCTTTCCCCATTCTTTTTTTCATTCGAAACACCCACTCATACTTTCAAAAATATTCCTACCATCATAATAATTACTTTCGGGAAATTCTACAAAATTTACTCGGGGTTAAACAAAAAGAGATTAAAATTCCAAACTTTCTTTACCTTAATTTTCTAAGAACTAATTATCTATGGCTTCTACCTTTCCCGTAATAAACAATCGGTTTAAAATAATAATCCTAAATAACTTTCACTTCACTTTTATTTACAAATGTTTTTAATATTCTTCATGGAAAAATTCATTAAGGAGAAACCACCTTGCGTGAACGCTAACTTCTAATAAATATTTACAAATCAATATACAGGGTGTATCAAATTTATGTGCCCGCGTTATATTAAAAAAATAAAAAATTTTATTCTATCTTTGATTGATAAATTGAAACACAATAATATGTATTATAGGCGAGCGGCAGCAACCCCTAAAACTACGTTATACCGACCACGAAAATCAACTTTACGGTAAATGGCCAATTTTGGCCATTCCTTATGTTTTCGAGATCACTGAATCCGAATGACGATTATTTTCTGCAAAAATGCTAAAAATCAATTTTGATGATTTTTCAACTTAACCTCGCTGTATTTTTGGTCGCTGTAAATATTTCCTTTCGAAAATTTTTACCGTGTCATCTTTGAAGTATTGAGATAACAATGAGGTTTGTCAAAAATGTTTAAACAAATTAAAAGAGGAATTGTTAATTTTTAAATACTTTTTCGTCAGATTTCGTTAGTTTTATGTTTACTTAAAAAAGTTGTAACCTTACAAAGGTTATTGGCTAGCTCAGCCTAGCGTAGGTCCTGTGCTCTGCAACAATAAATCAGTTTTCCAAGGATGTAAGGGAGTTTATTCAATAAAATTCAAAAGTTTTACATATTCATTTATTATTTCTAGGGAAATCAGTCAGATACACATTATTGCTATTTCAAATACCGAAGAAAGAAAATTGAAGATTATGTATTAACAAAAAGAAAAATGTCAAGGAAACTAATTTGTTCAGTAGCACTTTGCTAACACCTGACTGCAAGGGGGCTACTTATCTTTTGCGTCCGTCGAGGGATCTCCGTTGCCGTCCTCAGGTTTTGGAGGGACTTCGGCTCCACGTAGCCTCTGTAGACTGGTGGTGGAGGTGTTCGGATGCAGGTCCTTATTGTAGTGGCATGGGCACTGGTGCAGAACGGCGGCTAGATGGTACTTGATTCATACAGCATGGGAATATGTTCTCCCCAGCGACTAAGAAAAAACAGTGCGTATTACTAGGGGTATAATACCAGAATAAGAAAAGATTAGAAAAAATTATATGAAGGCACTCACTTTTAAGTGGTTAACATATTGAAGAAAAACTAGTACTGACGAATATTTGATGCTCGCTAATTATAATTAATAGTTCGGCATTTAGAAAATAAATATTTGAAGTACGTTAAGAGAATAGGACAGGATCTAGAAAAATTGAAGTGCTGAACTTAATTTTTGAATAGCGAATGGGAACTTAATTTGAATGGAAAGACTACAGAATGTAATGTAAACTAAAACGAAAAGAGGTGAACAGGGAAAGTGTACTTTTGAAGTGTGTAAAACAAATAATTCCTAGCTGAGCGCTTTCGGCTTATAAAGCCATCTTCGTAGCTATGGTCAAAAGGTTCAAAATACCACTATGAAGAGATAGAATATAGAGATAGAAAGAGTAAATGCTTGAATCGAAAATGATGGGCAACAATTTGAACATTTAGGCAGTCACTAAGACTAAGTAAGTAGACTTTTATTTCTTTGTTATATTTTATAGTGTTGTTTGTCTTATTGTTGTTTTAATTAATTATATACGTTTACATCTGGAAAATGTTTATTTGTTTTTTCCAGAGCACACTACTTTTCCTTAACCTCGTTTAGCGGTGACAGTAACAGTTATGTTTAGAATTTACACATTTCCTAAGACATCTCAAAATAGAAAAAAGGTATCGACATACGGTTTTCGGTGTTATGTTGCTAATTTGGAATAATTTTGTAATACAGGATTAAAATGCATACTTGTATTTAATATTTTCAAAAGAAAACTAGATCTCTGAAAATAATTAAATAACGCCTCCTAGCTTGCATATTACTTATTAGTCTTTTTCGAAAATAAGACACTTACATTGACGAAAAAGAGCTGATTTCAACAAGACCAAGTATGCAAAATTCGATTTAGCAGAACAGGACTTACAGCCATTTTTTCATAAGAAGGTTCCCACTCATCCCCACCTATTATTTGCAAAGGTAGACTTAAACGTGTGAAATCAAATATGCGCAGAATTTTATGAAGAATACGATGATTGGATTTCTAGTGCCCTTTCATTAGGTAAATTTTGTAAAATTTTGATTTTTTAATTTTTGATATTCAATTACGCCCTCTAGCGGTGAACCTACAATTATGAAAATAATTTCCAGGATTTTCCCGAGGCAACTTTTGTTATAAATATTTTTTCTCAAAGCTGTACTCTTAACGATTCCTGACAGATATGGCCGAGAGCCATTCTTATTGGGACACCCGGTACATACTTAAATAACTAATATATATTTTGATTCATGAAAATCTTATTTAATCCTTTTTAGAATACAGAACACAACAAACATAACAGTCATACAACCACTATAAATGAATCAGAAATAAAACGACTACTTTCAAAGTCAGACAAATAGAAGGGGAACACTGGCCAAACTTTTCAAAGTAAATGGAACACGACTTCTACGGAACACAAAAAGAAATATGGAGAATTTTCGGTGAACAAAGAACAGAAATAAACGAATTAATAAAAATGAAATACATTTAACAGGAAACATGGGAAACTACTTTCTCTCCCTATTTGCTAAGGGTGATGCTAATCAACCACCATCGCCAGAAGTGACGAAAAACAAAGACATAAACCTTGAGGAGAGAGAAATAAAAGAACCAAAGAAGCATTAAGGAAAACTAAAAAATTATAAATCATAAGAAGAGGACATAATACCAAATGAACTCCTAAAATATGGAGGAGGATATCTGACTAAACAACTATTAAAATTAATCCAAAAAATAATGGAATAAAACAGGATATCACAAGAATTAAGATCAACTATCCTATACCTCCCTTGAAAAAGGGGGAAAATCGGATCCGGTGAAGCACAGAGCAATAATTATTTTATTAAACACACTGAAATTAACAACACACTAAAAGTAAAATCAAACAAACTAAATGAAATTATAACAGTAGCAGAAGATAAACTAGGTTTATGTTTCATGGACATTAAAAAGGCATTTGACAGAGCCAAATTAAAAAACCTTATGAATATATCAAAATTATTAAATATATCTACCGGTGCAACACAATAAAAGTAAAAGTAGCGGAAAAAATAACTGAACCAATGGAAGCTGACAATGGGATAAGATAGGGGATTCCCTGAGTCCTGTATTGTTTAACCTGATCATGGACGACATAATAAAAAAAGTAGGAACAAAAAACGGATACCAAATGAGAGAAAAACAATTTAAAATAATCTGTCATGCAGACAACGCAATACTACAAAGGTTTCAAAGTGAAGATGATAATAATTTATAACGTACGCTGCACAAATTTAATATACCTAACCTTCCGAAAATTTAACATGGTATTCTCCCCATAGATGACAAAATGCATTGTTATAATAGCCAATCTACGAAGATTTAAAACAGGGCTAGAGGGTCAGATAATAAAAAAGTGATGAAGTTTAAATATCTAGGCATCGGTCGTGTAAATCGTTAAATTTTATCTAACAATACCAATTTAAATACGAATTTACAACAAATTTGTATTTTAGAGTATATTATATTTACCTGTTGTGTTAGAAATATTGTTAGACCAAAGCCATCAGTTCCACAAACAGAAGAAGAAAAAGAAGAAAAACCTACGTATTACTACACCCTTCCTCAAAGCACTTACGAGTGGAAAGTTATGTTGCAAAATTTTTCATCAAGTTATCACGGAAAGGGATAAAATGTTAGATTTTTTCTAACGGCGCGACTGCTCCCGGGTTAATATTGACGTGATGAGACAACTGAAAGCTTTTGAGATATTGTTTTTGTGGGAGAATTTTGAATTCAAATTGCCATGGACAGATCATATTACAAACGAAATGGTGTTGCACAGAATAGGAAGAGACGGAGAACTTTTATGCAAAATTAACAGGAGAAATACAGCCTATTTAGGGCACCTACTCAAAAATTATAAAAAGGGGTCCTAGTATGTGGCATACAGAACCGAATCTATATAAAAAAAAAGTTACAAAATGTACCACTTTTAAATCAGAAGTACACCCCGAGAGAAAATTACTATACGGTGACAGTCTGGGAATGGCTCGCGGCTAGACAAAACAGTGGAGATGGTCGTGCGGTCCACAAAATAAAAATAATCTGAAGTTATATAAGGGGCGCCAGGTAAATTGGCCCACAGCCTTCCCTACGTTACTATTTAATAAACCACCAACTTACCAATAGGTTTACTACCAAAATATTAAATATAGTATACAACCTGAATAATTAAAAAAAAATAAATGAAATTGTCTGAGATTAGCAATTATTCAATTTTAATAAATATGTTCCCAAGATATTTGAAAACAATTACTAATTACAATATTTTTTTTTATTTAAACAAAAATGACCCTGCATCAACTACTAAGAGTTATTAGCAGGGGGTACAAACACAAATTACAAGTATTCAATTTCTTACAATGTATATAATTTAAATAATATGTATATTCCATTAAACACTGTAAAATTTAATGTCTTTCAAATATTTCAGCACTTGGTTGAACTGATAGCTTAGTAGATCCTTCATGTTGGTAGAGGGGTTATTTTTTCTTCTTTCTTGGGTGTATGATTTGCATTCTAACAGAATATGTTTCACAGTGATTTGGTTCTTGCAGTTGTGGCAGAAAGGGATGGCTTCTTTATTTATTAAGTGAATATATATGGGTTGGTGTAGTATGTCCTAATCGCAGTCGAGTTATGATTACTTGTTCACAATGTTTGAGTTGGAGTGGTAATGTTGTGCCGACAGTTTGTAGAACATCTTTTAATTTGTTGGATGTGGAATTCCAGTTACTCTGCCATAAGTTGGTAATATGTTTTTTGATGGAGGCTTTATGGTCGTTTCTTGCTAGTATGTTTGACACAGGGATGCTTTTATCTAGTGCAGCTTCATTCGCAAGTTTGTCCACTGCTTCGTTTCCCTTGATTCCCACGTGTTATGGTACCCATAAAAAAGTTATTTCTATGTATTTTGTTGATAGTAATATGAGTTCATTTTTTATTAGCATTATAATTTCATTTGATGGATACAATTGCTGTAAAGCTTTTAGTGTACTTAATGAGTCAGATATTATAATGTAATGAGGTGCGGATTTTCATCTGCAAACTTTCAGTGCGTCTAAAATAGCCAGTGCTTCTCCAGTAAATATGCTACAACTCAGAGGGAGTCGTATTTTAAAATGGTCTGCTCCATGTATGTAAGCCGCTGCTAGTCCTGATTGAGTTTTTGATGCATCAGTGTAAATATGTTCAAAATTTGGATATAGGGATATTATTTCATGGTATGATTGATGTATTACTGTTGGGTTAGTAGATGTTTTGGAAAAGCGAGTAAGGGATGTATTTACAATTGGTGGACTAGTTGACCAAGAGGGGAAGTTTTGGGTTGGATTTATGATGGCACTAAACTGCTCACAGTCGTAACCACTGAATTTTAATCTTTCAGAAAAAGGCAGTGCATTTATAGGTTTATTTCTATAATTAGTGATAAATTTAGGTTTTAAGATATTTGAATGCATAAGATTTTGATGATTTGATGATACACGAGCTGCATAATTTAGTGACAATTGTTGCCTTCGTAAGTGTAAAGGTAATTCGTTAGCTAATACTTGAAGCCTATTGGTTGGGCTAGTTCTAAATGCGCCAAGAGCAATTCTTAGTGACGTTGTTTGAATTGAGTTTAGTTTTTTTTTAATGTAGTTTTTTTGGCGGTATCATAACATATTGAACCATAGTCTAATT
The DNA here is from genome assembly GCF_917563875.1 of Diabrotica virgifera virgifera. Lineage (NCBI taxonomy): Eukaryota > Metazoa > Arthropoda > Insecta > Coleoptera > Chrysomelidae > Diabrotica > Diabrotica virgifera. The sequence goes on from NC_065450.1 coordinate 916,144, forward strand.
TGCTACGTATGAGTGATTGGTATAAGTTTAATAGGGTTCTTGTATCTGCTCCCCACGTACGGTTTGAGAGAATTTTCAGGAGATTAATTCTAGGTTGACATTGTCTTTGCAAGATATTTATATGGCTTTTCCAGTTAAGGGTGCAATCTAGAGTTAACCCCAAGCAATTTATTTCGTTTGTTTCTTTTAGAGTATGTCCATTTAAAGTTAGATTAATATTCTTGATATTTTTCCGTTTGCTGAATAGTATGTACTGTGTTTTTTCAGGAGAAAAGTTAAAACCAGTTTTAAGTGACCATTTTTCCAGCGTGTGTAAAAAGTTCTGCATTACTTAAGACGCACATTCTACACTTCTGCTTTTGTGGTAAATAATCAAGTTGTCTGCGTATAAATTGGCTTTAATCGGTAATCTTATCTCGTCCAGGATGTTATTTATTGCAATCAGAAACAATGTTGGGCTTAAAATGGAGCCTTGCGGAATTCCATTTTCAAGAGAGCGTGGACTAGAGTTATAACCGTTGGCTCTTACTTCAATGTGTCTATGAGTTAAGAAATTTTGTATAAAAGCTAGTGTGTGACCCTTAATTTCAAATTTTTGTAGTGTTTTTAAGATGTTATATTTCCATGCAGTGTCGAAAGCTTTATAGATATCAATAAAGACAGCTAGTAATTTTTGATTGTGTAGAAATGCTTCATGGATTTCAGACTCAAGCGATACTAAGTTGTCGGTAGTGGATCTGCCTTTACGAAAACCACTTTGATAGGGGGACAATAACTTTGAGTTTTCTAAATGCCATACTAGTCTGTTATTTATAATCTTTTCCATTAGTTTACACATACTACATGTCAAGGAGATTGGACGATATGACAAGGGATCGACTTTAGGTTTGTTGGGTTTAAGAACTGGGATGATAATTGCATGGCACCATATCTTGGGAAATATATTATTGAAAAATATTGAGTTAAATAAGTCAAGGAGGATAAGTTTAGCTGATTCTGGAAGATTATTTAAGAAAATAGGTGGAATATCATCTGGGCCGGAAGTGGTATTTTTAAGGCAATTTAGAGAGTAATCAAATTCTTGTTGAGTTATGTTTTCATTTAGGGGCGATTTGCTGTCATAGATTGAAATTTTAAAGGATTCTTCATGATTTTTATATTTAATGAAATTTGAGTTTAGGTTTCTATCACTAGAATTTAGTCGATACACATCGGCTAATACGTTAGATATGTCTTTTTTGTCGGTAATAAGGTTATTATTGTAAGAATGAGTATTAATATTGATGTAGTTGTTTGATCCTTTAAGGTTTCGGATCTTTTTCCAGATGGTCTCGATAGTAGTTGAGGGGTTTATTGAGGCAACATAATTATGCCAAGACTCCCTTGTGCTTTTTTTAATTAAATATCGAGTTTTTGCCCTAAGCTTTTTAAATTCCAGTAGATTAGCATCAGTTTTATGTTTTTAAGAATATTTAGTGCGTGTTTGCTTGCAGATAATGATTTGGCAATCTGATCATTCCACCAGGGGACCGGTGTCCTATTAAACGTTTTTGTTTTACCGATAGCTTTATGCGCTGCCGATATACATAATTATGTTTTTTAATGTACACATGTTTTTGTCAATATTTTTATTTAATGTGAAGTTGCATAGTTTTTCATCAATGTACTGCTGAAAAAGGTCCCAATTAGCGGTTTTTATTTTCCACGTCTGGTAAATTGGATGTGTTGTTTCTTGTTTGTCATTTAGGATGTCAATTATGATTGGAAAGTGATCACTGTCATATAAGTATTTTAGTGTATTCCGTTGTAATATAGTTGCCAGTGATGGACTGCATAGTGAGATATCAATAGATGAAAGATTCCCATTATAGGAATTAAACCTGGTGGGTTCCCCAGTATTCATAAGTATTAGATTTAAAATTATTGATTGTGTTTTGTAATAAGTTCCCGCATTTGTCTGTTTTTGAATTTCCCCAAGTGGTGTTATGACAGTTTGTATCTCCTAGTAAGATTAGTGGAGGCTTTATCTGATGTAGTAAATTATTTACCTCTTGTATTTGACTTTCATGTGGGTGTGGAATATATATATATATATATATTGATGCACGTTAAGTTGTGACTTCCGGTATACAGAAGAGGCTGTCTGGCTTCCACCTTTTCTACTTGGGATTATTTTTTAAAAATTGTATATTTGATAAGAGGGGGGGTGCTACGATAGATCCACATATTGAGGGGAAAGGATTTACCATAATAAATTTTGTATATATATAGGTATATACGGAAGCGGACATAATACGTTGTGGCTTCTGTAAATAGGGTAGTTTAAGTCGCGTTGTCACTTCCAGCGATGTTGTCATGTTTTTGGAAGTCACAACGTCTCTTCTGCCAAATTTACCTCGTAGTTTGAGCGTGATCTGTTATCTTAGAGTCTCACACTTGGCAGTGGAATTCATTGGTATCTAGCGTTCCAATAAGAATGTCTTCTTTTTAAAGTGCCTACCCGTTCCGGATGTTGGCGATCATCATGGCTATCTTGACTTTGTTTACCGCAGCGCGGGACAGTTCAGTGGTAGCCATGTTATACCACGTTCGTAAAGTTTACCACTTTTACCACGTCCTCTTTTACCACTTACCTTCCGTTGAAAAATCCGTTGGAGAAGGCGGTAACATTCTTGATTTCTCATTACATGTCATTTTCGCATTGGAAATCGAAATTGGTTAATTGGCTTAATTGGTTAATTGGTTAAACGGCTTAATTCTATATATAAAATATCATTAATATTATATAGTTTAACTGTAATAATAATTGTTACAATAATTAAAACTATGCATTAGTCAATTACAGCTGAACATAATTCTGTAAATGAATATGAGTCTGTAATTCGGACCCCCGGAGAATTACAGAGGAATTAATTTATTAAACACAACACTAAGTGATAACAAACACACTGAATACAATTATAAGATTAGCAGAAGAACAACAAGGTTTTAGGTCGGGAAGATCATGCACCGACGCTATATTTATAATGAGGCAGATTCAAGAGAAATCAGTAGAATACAACAAACCGGCATACTTATGTTTCGTCGATTTTAAAAAGGAATTTGACAGAGTCAAATTAAAAGACGTTATCCATTTATTGTACGCAAGAGAGGTACCTCTAGGAATAATTAAAACGATCGAAAATATCTATCAGAACAACACGATCAGAGTAAAAGTAGATAAAGGACTAACTCACCCAATTGAAGCTGACAATGGGATAAGACAGGGAGACTCCCTGTCTTGTTCTCTATTGTTCAACCTGATCATGGATGAAATAATAAAAAAAAAAGTAAGAACAAAAGACAGATACCAAGTGGGAGAAAAACAACTTAAAATAATCTGCTATGCAGACGACGCAATACTAATCTCTCAAAGTGAAGATGATTTACAACGTAAGCTGCACCAATTTAATATAACCGCTAGAAAATTTAACATGTTGATTTCCCCAAAAAAGACTAAATGCATGGTTATAACAACAAATTTAGTTGTAAATTAGAGCTGGACGGTCAGATAATAGCACAAGTCATAGAGTTTAAATATCTAGGCATCACACTATCTAGCTCTATCTACGGAAAGCTCGAAACCGAAGTACAAGCTCGGGTGAATAAAGTAAACAGAGCCGCAGGCTGCCTAAATGACACAATATGGAGAAATAAAAATATCGGAAAAGAAATGGAAGGCAGAATTTACAAAAGAGTCCTCAGACTAATAATGACATACGCGACAGAAACACAACCTGATACAGAAAGGACAAAAAGAATGCTAGAAACAGCAGAGATGAAAACACTTCGAAAAATCGATGGTAAGACACTATGTGATAGAGCCAGAAGTGCAGATATATGTATACGACAGAGATGCAAGGTGGACAACATTAATAACTGGGTGAAAAACAGAAGATTAGAATGGTGGAATGACCACAAAAGCCGAATGACAATAAACAGAGTAGTAAGGACGGCGAGAGACGGTTCCCCAATAGGAAGGCGATCAGTGGGAAGACCACGAAAACGATGGAATGACAACTTACTGGAGTCACATTGAAAAACAGACAGAGTTATGTCTACACAAAAAGATGAAGAAGAAGAATAAATGAATATAATGAATAAAATGATGCTAGGTAATAGTAATTTCAACAAACATTTTTAGTGATTTTATTTTAGCTCCAGGTTATTGTTGGAGTTGGAGTTTACTAACGACATTTTAAATTTAATAATATAATATTGAATAATAAAATATTATGAACAATATAAAGGTAGATACACTCCGGCCAAGAAAATCGAGCTTAGTAACAAATAAAAAACAAAATGTTGCAAATCCTATAATTGCAAAAAACGCTCAGGGAGTTTGTCAGTGATCCAAAGTCAGTGTCAGTGTCAGTTTTTTTAACAGTAACAGTGATCCAAAAAATTTTTTACGGCACAAAAATAGCAACTGTAACAATTTGTTTAAAACATTTTTAGAATTTTTAAGTGCTTATTTTCCGAGCTCTGTTAATATGATGTATTTCTACACACGTTTAAAGCAAAAAACTTTTAATAATTAGATACAATTATTCTATTATAGAGTGAACTCTCCCTTGGATGGACAGTAGTTGATCCGCATAAACTGTCCGTTTAAGGCAGGTGTCCGTTTAAGGGAAAAATAAATATGATATAATTATTTATTTTTAATGAGAAATAAGCCACAATTTTACTAAAAAAAATTATTTCATTAACGTTTCGACGCCCAAGTCGGGTGTCATCAAAATAAATATTACTATAGTAACAATGTATTACTAGAGTAACATTTTGTATTTTGACAACGACAAATATAAAAATGCCACAAGGAAATAGCTTCAGAACAACAATGAATATGTTAATTTAAAATTTTTAATAACTTTAATAACTAAAATTATTTCAGTTACTTTAATTATATGTACATATAGGTTGATGGCTCAGATCATGCACAAAATTTATTGTGAAATTTAATCCGAAAATAATTTACGAAATTTTTACCAAACCGCTAAGACCTACAAATTAATACAATGACGGCTATTGAACCCAAATATTTTCATTCGACAATTAAGTTAAGATTCATATTTCAGTCAAAACACAAAAATTTATCGAGGTATTTATTATCAGAGTAATAATGGGGTCAGCAATTCTTTCATGGATCGACATACACATTAAAATTTTGCTTGCGTTGCTAACAGTTAAAAGATGTGAACAGATTTGTATTACATAATTAATATAGCGTAAACAGTATTCATACCTAATATCAAATATCACTCGTGTAAAGATCTGTTAGCCCGATCAAGGAATACAAAACTTATCGAAAACCTCCAAAAAATAAATTAAGAATGATTTGGGAATAGGTAGTTGAAATTGTCTATTATTATATAAGAAAATGTTTACAATTCTACATCTCCTCCATTTTACAAAAATGGAGGGGAATACACCCTTCTTGGGGTTGAAAATATACATTCAAAATAAGTCCGGAATTGGATAAAATAACTAATTCTAAGCAACTTTTGTTCTATAGAGTTTTTTCACTAAGTCAATACTTTTCGAGTTATTTGCAAGTGAATATGTTCATTTTTATGCTTATGAACGGTTTTTCGCAAATAACTCAAAAAGTAAGTATTTTATCGAAAAATGTATTCTTAGCAAAAATATAACTTATAAAAAAGTGAAACAAATGGTGTACACATGAAGTCTGTTGACCCAGTAGAAGCAGAGTTGTAGCTAATGAGGAGTAGGTCCTTCTTCGTCAAATTTCAAATCAAATGTTTCGACGTGAAATAACCAAAAAACGAAGCATTTTTCAGGGAAAATAAATTACAACTTTTTTAAAGTGTTTAAAAAAAGGTTTATTTTTGTTTTTTAAAAGAACTTTTAACGTTAAAAGTAAGTGAGTTACGCTCAAAATATTGTTACGCAAATAAAAGGGCTCAACCCTTTCTATTTTTTTGTATAAAGATCGCGAAAATCACCCCCTAATTAGCATCTCAAATAAATTTAATCGTTACCGCTTCACACTTTACTTTTCTTATGTATTCTTTATATGATCTGTAAGTTTCATCGGTTCAAAGTGCTTCTTTTTGAAAAGGCTTTAGTTAAAATGGCTTGAACAAGTCACTAATCACGAGTGTATGCAAATTTTGAAGTCTTAGCATAACCAATTTTTGTCTACCATGAAAACAAAAAATCCAAAATAATCAGAAAAGCAAAACGTACATTTTATTACTGTTTGAGATTTTTGGCATTACTAATAATTTTCAGTTATTTTGAAAAAAAAAGGAATTTTTTTCAAAATCAGAAAAAAATTTTTATTTTAAAACCAATTTTTTTTCAAAATTGAACAGTTTGAACCAATAAAACTTATAGATCATTATAAAGAATACATAAACAAAATACCTTGTGAAGCAGTAACGATTTATTTTATTTGGGATGCTAATTAGGGGGTGATTTTCGCGATTGTTTTTACCAAAATATAAAAGGGAGCAAAAATATTTTGAGCGTAACTCACTTACTTTTAATGTTAGAAGTTAAAAAAAAAACAAAAATAAACCTGTTTTTAAACACTTAAAAAATTTTAATAAGTTTTCCCCGGAAAGTGCTCCGTTTTTTGGTTATTTCACTTTGAAATATTCGATTTGGAATTGGACGAATAAGGACCTACTTTTCATTAGTTACAACTCCGCTTCTACTGGGTATACAGATTTCAGCGTACTCCATTCTTTTCACTATTTATAAGCTATATTTTTACAAGAATATCTTCTTCGATAAAATACTTACTTTTTGAGTTATTTGCGAAAAACCGTCTAAAAACATGTTTTTTGTTGTTAAAAATGAATATATTCACTCGCAAATAACTCTATATTTTTCACCCCCGAGAAGGGGTATTCCCCTCCATTTTTGTAAAATGAAGGGTGTGTAGAGTAGTCAACTTTTTCTTATATAATAATAGACAATTTCAACTACCTATTCCCAAATTTTCATCCTTTCTTTATTTTTTTTTGGGTCAGATTATTCTTTGATCGGGCTATGTATCAATTTGAAACGATAAAAAATGACCTACAGTATCATACGCAAAGCATGCGAAACATGGGTGCTGAAAAGTCAGAAACAGACCTTTTAGAAAGATTGAAGAGAAAAATGCTAAGAGCAATATAATATGGAGGTGCGAAAATAGATCAGTGGAGAAGAAGAACCAATAAAGAATTGGAAGAACTGTATAAAGAGCCAACGATAACGATGACGATCAAAGCACAGAGAATAATATTTGGGGCAAATCGAAAGAATGAGAAGTAAAATGCCAAAATGGTACTCTTACGTAGACCATAACAAAAGAGAAGGAAAGGCAGGCCAAGAGAAAGATGGGAGGACAGTGTGTACGAAGACCTGAAGAAAAGTAACATTGAGAGATGGAAACAACTAGCATTGAACTGAAGGAGAGGGGAGTAGGTGGTGAAAGATTGTATAAATGGGGACTGAATTGGAATTATATAAAATTTATAAGACTAAAATAAAATATAATCAGAAATGTAAACGTTTTATTCCTAGGCCAACAAGGAATATTGAGCTTAATAAATAATAAAAAATGTAGTTTTATATCGTAAAATGTTTGGAAAAAGTTCTTCATTTTATATTTGCTATCCACATTTGCGGATACGTGCTGTCGTTCACGGATGGGTGCTGTCGCCACAATTGTTCAATGTGTACTCCCAACTAATATTTCAGGAGGCACTATGGGAAAGAATTGAAGGTGTAAGGATTGGAGGGAGCATCATTAATAACATAAGATTTGCAGACGATACCGCAATCATGGCAGAGAATATAGACAATTTACAAATTCTCCTAGATATCATTAAGAGAGAAAGCAAAAAGATGGGACTAACAATGAATATAAATAAAACCACATTAATGGTGATCTCAAAAAACCCTGTTGACAACATACATCTGACATTGGAGGTAAACCGATAGAAAGAGTCGAGAGGTATAAATACCTAGGAGCAATTATAAACTCACAATTAGATCAAGATGAGGAAATAAAGGTGAGAATAGAAATAGCTCAAAAAGGATTTATAAAATTCAAGTTAATGTTTACAAATAAGAAATTGAGTATGGACATTAGATTGAGGTTCGTCGAATGTTATGTTTGGTCGCAACTACTATATGGGGTAGAAGCTTGGACTCTAAAAGCACAATCCGTAAAAAAATTGGAGGCATTCGAGATGTAGCTGTATTCGCGGTGTGCAAGTACTTGGAAGGGAAACGAGAAACGACCGTGCGCGAGTCGCGGAGAATATTTCAACTATCTTAAATAATTCATATTGTCAATTGAAATTGTCAAATTGACGTATATTTCATACCTTCTGTCATTGAAGCAGAAAAATTATATATTGCTCCACAATATTTATATGATATGCACTTATTATATAAAGGTAAATTTAATTAATTGTATTTTGCTTGCAGTACTCCATTTTAATAACTAATTTTATTTACTACATACAATTGTTTACGTTTGCATAGCATAACCTGCATCTTATTTTTTCTTCTTATTATTTTTTTGGACTATGGCCTTGACAATTATCCAGCAACCAGGACTAATATAATTGGCCAATATAATTAAAAGTGCGAATAAAAGTACAGAGCGTAGAAATAGAGGTCGCTTTGCCGAACTTGCACGGTCCCAATAGGCGTATTCTGAAAATTCCTTGGACTGCAAAAGTCTCAAACGAAGAAGTGTTAAGAAGAATTGGACATGGCAGGATATGAACACAATTAAAATAAGAAAAACATCGTATCGGGGCCACATACTTCGTAACTATAAATACTCTCTGCTACACGTCATCATGCAAGGAAGAGTAGAGGGGAAAAAGGTTTGGGAAGAAAGAAGAAATCATTGCTGAGGAATATCAGAGATTGGACTAACCTCAGTGTTGAACAGATATTTCACTTTGCAAAAGACAGAGAAGCGTTTAAAAAGGTGATCGCCAACCTTGGTTAGAAGACGGCCTAAGAAGAAGAAGATCCGCATTTACACATAATTTTTACTGTCAACGTCCGGTGTTGAGTGTCAGTTGTCAGTTGAAGGGTACAGGTTCATATATCGCCGAATTATTTTTGTTTGAAAAACCGTCCATATAGAGGAGGTGCCCGGCAAAGGGAGGTGTCCGTTAAGAGAGAGTTTACTGTATTTCATATTATTACTAGAATTTATTACTTTATTAGAACTATTTATCACTTTTGATTCATTGTTTCAATTTTTTTGTGGGTTTTTATACTTTTATTACTTCCAAAGTAACAATCACTAAAATTGACTTTTCAGCCTAGGTCCAAAATACCTATACGCGATTTTCGGCAATTTCGTGAAATGAAAATAATATTTACCTACATTTATTTTTTAATAAGGTTTTTAAAAAATAATTTAGATTATTTAATGGACACTTTGAATTTTGTACATGTATAATATACTAATTATAGAGATAATATATTTAATTTAACGCTAACTATGAAAGTAAAGCAGATCTGCTATTACTCATATTTAAATAACAGCTGCACAAAATACTACGACCGCAAATCTATAACAATTACATGTTTGGCGTCTGGGAACGTTTAGACAGCGTTGCCAAATAACGGAAGTCACAACGAGCGGTGTGGTATACGGAAGTCCCTACGCGTTGTGTATATCACGTGTATTCTCGTACGGGAGCGACACTAGCGCTGGTGATATACCGTCGTACTAAAATCTGATCTTATGAGTATATTAGATACGATGTGACTTCTAGTGAAATTTTTGATATAAGCCTTCTAATACCATCTAGTAGCCAAATTCGTAAAAATTTAGGCAAAACGTTGTGACTTCCGAAATCGGAAGTCATAACGGTATATATGAAGTGACAACGTATTACGAGAATCTACTTTGGAAGTTACATGGATACATGTATCAATATATATATATATATATATATATATATATATATATATATATATATATATATATATATATATATATATATATATATATATATATATATAAGAAATACTGGATATTAGTGACTGTCAATATCAACAAACAAGTGGTTTATTAGGGTTGCAGTCAGAAGTTTGGCCAGGATATCAAAGAAACACTCTTTTGACTTTTTGTCTAGCTTTCGGGGTTGTTTGACCCCTTTATCAAGACTCTGTAATATAAAACAAAAATGTAAGTATTTTAAAATATTACATTGTTTTAGTAAACCTACTAGTCGTTGAGATTATTAAAGAGAAGCTTGATGATGCTCAACATTTCAAATTAACACAAATATTGAAAACAGAAAACAAAGGACACAATACATTTTAAAATTTTTGAATAATTAGCAGAAATACAATAATTATTCTGTCATGTTAACCTACTGATAATGTAAGTCAAAAACTCTGACACATAGAGAACAGAAAGAAGAAACAATCAAATTAAAAAGTATCAAATAAAAAAGTAATTAAGTGTTATGATTATTGTGGTTCTTTTTAAAACATCAGAGGCCCATACAAGGTGTGTTCAAATTCACTAACTGTACTTAAGAGTATGCAACTCATTATACGTCCATGTGTGTTTTGTAAAACAAACAAGTATTTTTATGTTTTGGTTTTTAATGTTGCGCAAGTAGATAACAATATATGTTGCTAAGTTTTTCTATATCTGATTTTTTATTTATACATGAGTTGCTAGATTTTATGCAACACATTTCCACAAAAACGCGTTTACAGTGGTTTGTTTCTCTATGTGTCAGAGTTTTTGACTTACATTATCAGTAGGTTAACATGACAGAATAATTATTGTATTTCTGCTAATTATTCAAAAATTTTAAAATGTATTGTGTCCTTTGTTTTCTGTTTTCAATATTTGTGTTAATTTGAAATGTTGAGCATCATCAAGCTTCTCTTTAATAATCTCAACGACTAGTAGGTTTACTAAAACAATGTAATATTTTAAAATACTTACATTTTTGTTTTATATTACAGAGTCTTGATAAAGGGGTCAAACAACCCCGAAAACTAGACAAAAAGTCAAAAGAGTGTTTCTTTGATATCCTGGCCAAACTTCTGACTGCAACCCTAATAAACCACTTGTTTGTTATATATATATATATATATTACAAATGTTTATTTTCATTTTGTATATGACCTGAACTGCAACGGCTTAGAGATTGGTATTTAGATTAATAAGCTTAGCTTCAATATCATTTCTGACAAAGATAGCCACGCCCCCACTGGCGTGTTCTGTACTTCTATTTTTTAGAAAGGGAGTATAATTTTTTAAGTTTATTACAGAATCCTCTTTGAAGTGAGTTTCTTGTATATACAGTATTAGGGGAGAATATTTTTGCATTAATAGTTTGAGTGATTCGAGGTGAGCGAAATACCCATTTGGGTTCCATTTGGGTTCCGGTCTCTTCCGTTGAAGATGTGTGAGTGGGGTTAAGTTTTTTCTTTAATCTGGTGATTTTGTTTTTTAATTTAGAGTTGTGAGAGTAACAATGAATAAAGTTAAGGATATTGGTTAATTAGGAAAGTTCATTTGAGTAGTTCGTTGAGACAGTTTCAGGATGTTTAGCATGAAGAGTATTAACTAGAAAGTCGCTTGCTTCATTAAAATTTAATGTGAACGGGGGTGATCGGTTTTCAATTTTGTCTTTTATCAATTCTAGAAAAGAAATAATGTCGTCGTCAGAGGTTTAGTTTGTTTTTTAGGTTTTTTTAGTTTATGTGTGATAGGAGAAGCAAAGATTTGTGAGTCCGTTTCTGGGTTATTTTGGTCAATGTCAGGTGAGGATGAGATTTGTCTCTTGAGTAGATACTAGAGTATGTTGTTTGTTAATATGAACTGAAGGTTGCAGAGTTACAGTTTCAGCAGGTTTATTAATATTATTTAGATTTGATGATATTGTTTCTTTTGGTAAGGAGGGTTGACTTATGTTTTCTATAGTTTCAGTTATGATGGCGTTCGTTTCCATGTTTTGTTGTGTTTCAGGATCTCTTTCCTCTGTTTCAGGTGTCGTATTTGGAGAGGTTTCTGAGGGTATGTTTGAGGAGTTAGCAGTTGTTATGATGGGACAATTTGTATCGTTGTGTCCAATAGTTTTGCACTTAGAGCAGTTTAGTCCATCGATAGAGAGTAATAAACATTAAGTTGTATTGTGGAATACATTGAAGGAGTCAGGAATGGAGGTATTATCCAAGGGAGAAATAAATACTTGCCTTCTGAAGCTTAGGACGTGGCTATATTCGGTTTCTGTCATACCCACTCTTAAGAAAGTCATCTTGGAAACTGCAGCAATGCCTAAGTTTTGTAATTCTGCTTCAATGATATTGTTTGGAACTGAAGGACATGCGTTAGAAATTGCAAGTCGTTGTGCTGGTGTGATTAGTCTTCTTATCTCTATTTGTGACTCATTTATATTAATAGATTTGTAAGAATGAAGAAGCATATCGACTGTGTTTTTGGTAGAGAGGTAGATACATATTCTGTTCTTTGGAATTCTAGATGCAAACAAGACGTTACGTGGACCAACCAGTGATCCAATTGCTACGATGTAATTGTAGATTTTGATGCCTTCGATACTGGAGAGAACTACTGCTTGGTCCTGTGTTGGGTGTTTGAACGTATTACTACGTTGGAATAACCGTTTTTTGGTGTATTTGGTGTATTTGAAGTAGAAGTAGTCATGTTGTTAATTGAAGTCATTTTTATCTTATTTCCTGCGTTGCCGCAGGTCCGGTCCTGTCACCGGCCAAAGAACCGGCGTGGATCAAATCCGAACGGTTCCAAAAAACCAGTAGGTTGAACTTGATTCGAATTGTATAGGTTATATTTACTACTTTAATATCTTATATAAAGGTTTTTGTTACTCACGTCAGGTCGAGTCGATTGGCATCAGCACTGCACTATTATTTATTGATAGAATTTAAGAATATACAATTTTTGTTCCGTATTTTACATTTAAATATTGAAAAATATCAGAGCGGTTTAAAACGTGGTATAATCATGCCACTGTCAGAGCCGTCTCCTACAATATTTTATATAACTTTACCATAGGTTTAATAAAAAAAGGATATAAAAATGCGGCTTCTACTTGCCTAACAAAAATGCATATTATGTTATTTCTATTTAATTGCACGGTACAAGGTAAGACGTATCAAAATTACCGGACGCTAAGAGGTGTGTGGTTCAATACCAACAAAAAAATAATTAACCCAAATAGGACACCACGAGAGCTCAAGTGCGTGCGCAGACAATAATATAAAAAATAAATCTATTTCAAATATTTACCCCCCTTAGACGCAGTTTACAAAGTTATACTAGGTATGTGTAAATATTAAACGAATAAACTAAACCGCAAATAATCTTTAAAAACTGTGTATAGTATTTGTAAATATCAAAATAAAAACAAACCGCAAATAATCTTAAAAAAAAACTATTGTATCCCATAAACAAATCAGACGGCGCGGCGCTTAAATTTTCCGTCGAGAATTAATTTATCGATCCATACCTCGAATATTCAATCAAATATATACTTCACTATCATCAATGTATAGATTTGCGTGTAAAGATTTTTTGTGCTTTGTAGAAATGCTAACATTGAGTGTCCCCGTTTAGGAATTCGTCCTCTTCAGGGTTTGTGGTGAATGTGATTTGTAGTCGAACAACAAGCAAACAATGGTCGCAAAAGCAAACAGTCCGAAAAACCACAGGGGAAAGTGTGGTGGTCCTGGTGTTCCTGGGTTATGCCGGACGGTGGTGGTCCAGAAGGCTATCAGAAACAAAGAAGAAAGCATGATGGAGTTGATGTTGGTTCCATAGACATATGTGTGTACTGTCCGTGCTTTGTCCTCGACCACCCCTCTAGAAGCCATTGTACAACGACAGGCGAACCTGCGTCCCTCGTCGGCGGTCAAGAGGTGGCTTTTGAGCGCGGCGTGGACAGTGTGAGTTCGAGTGTAGAAAATAGTTGCGGCTATTTTCTTGGAACGGACAGGTATAATTGTGCAATGAAGTTGGGAAACCGCAAAAAACCAACTTCTCCCTGTTCGGGGTAAGGATCAGGATTAGACGTAGAGGGTGCGGAAGGCTAGCGGGGCAGCCGGAAGATCGTCAATTCATGTTTGCATTAGAATGGACGGTGGATGCAGTTTTTTCCGTTTTGGACTTTCGACTGCGTACGTGGCCAGAAGAAGAACAGGAACGTTTTAGAGTGTTTTGGGTGTCGGATTGGGGACCGTTGATAACTTTTGTTGTGAAGTTCCTGTTCAGTGAGAGTATCCTCTCAGTGATTTTGGAAACGTTTGAAATGTTATGGATTTCGTTGCTGGGATATCTCCAGTGCTTGTAGTTCACTGCACGCATGATTTTACGTTCCGCTCGCAACAACGCGCGATTTTGAATACGATTGAATAGGCAGTAAAGGCCTGATTTGTATTCGATGACGGGTCGAATATAGGTTTTATAAGTGTGTATGAGAGTCTTTCTGTGTGTCTTGCCAATTGCCCCAGCGAGAGGATTAAGGAGTCTGGCTCTATTCCTTACCCTATCTAAAGTTGCCTTTAGGTCTGCGTCCCAGTTGAGTCTTGGTGAACAGGACTCCCAAGTAGTTAGTAGTCGGGCTGAGCAAGAGCCTTTCTCCCGTCAAACTCAGTGGGTATTGGTCGTGATCATTTCTGATGATTTTGTGTGACACAGAGGGAGCGCGAAACACAATGGTTGTTGTTTTATTCGCGTTTAGTGTGACTCTCCACTTATTGCACCATTCTTCGACCACGTTCAACAGAGTCTGTGCTCTTCTATGAATAAGTGGTGGGTTATATCGCGAGGTTTTTACGAGCAGAGCCGTGTCGTCAGCGTACAGAAACAGACGAGTACCTGAAATATTTTGATTAGAGAGGTCACTGTTGTAGATGATGTACAACAGTGGTGCTAGGACTGAACCTTGGGGGACACCAGCTTGTGGAGTGAATGGGGTAGACTTGTGATCGCTTACTTTTACTCTGACAATTCGATTGTGAAGGTATGAGTGTACAATTTTGGTAAATTGTAATGGTAGCCCGATGTCCATAAGCTTCCGAACAAGTCCGTCGTGCCAGACATGGTCGAAAGCTTTCTGCACATCTAGGAAGGTGGCTATAGCGAATAAACCATTGTTGATGGTTTGAGTAACTTTAGTTGTGAAATCGATTAATGCATGTTTAGTAAATTTACCGGATTGGAATCCATATTGATATTTTGGAATGATGTTGTGGGCTTCGAGAAAGTTATTGAGCCTTTCTTTTAGGGTTAGCTTAAGAACTTTTCCCAGAGTGTTTATTAAAGAGATAGGTCTATAGGATTCCACGTCGGTTCGGGGTTTGCCTTTTTTCAAAAGCATGATAGTGTTAGCCACTTTCCAAGGAGTAGGGAAGTAGCTGTTTTTGAGACATGCATTGAATATTTTAGTGAGAAGAGGGATGATACTCTCAGGAAGTTTCTTGAGGCACCTTCGGTTGATGCCATCAGGTCCGGGAGCGCTGTTTTTACCTTGTTGGCAAAAGCTCTCCGTTTCCCTGTTTGTGAGGGGGTCCATGATTGGATCATAGACTGGAACGTGGTAGTTGAGAGTAACATTTACTATGTATTCTGTGTGGAGTTTAAATAAGCGATCAAAGTTTGTGTTGTCAGGTGTTTGAAAATTGTTTTGAAGCGAGTTTCTGAATGCTTCGGCTTTCCCGTCTGGGGAATTGACAATATGATTGTTGACCAACAGATGGGATGGTTGAGATTGTTTTTGTTTCGTTAGGACTTTGAATTTGTTCCAGAATTGACTTCCGTCCCTGTAGTCTAGTTTTGAGGTAGTATCCTCCCACCGGCGAGCCGTTAGGTCGGATATCTCTCTCTTTATCCTGGCACAGATTCGGTTGTATTCTGTTCTGATTAACGGACTTCTGTTGGCCTTTCATTGGCGTAGAAGACGCCTTTTTTGTTGGATTTTGGCTATGATGTATTGTGGAAGTGCCGGAGATGTATAAGTTATTTGTTTGAGTGGGATTGCGTGAGTGATAGCCTCGGTAATAAGGCTCTCAATTTGGGATGCACTTGTGTCGATACTATTATTAGTGTCGAGTTCGCCTAACATAGGAAGATTTTGTGTGATGAAGTTTTGGAATTCAGTCCAGTTAGCGTGATGATAGTCTCTTATAGATTTTGGAGGGTTGGGTTGTTTCGGAATTATTATGTCGGTATTGACAAGAAAGGGTACGTGGTCTGACGTGAGTCGCTAATGTGGCACCTATCCTGGAACCAATCCAAAATGTTATTCGTAAATAGGATGTGGTCGACAATAGATGCCCCATTGGCGTCCAGGAACGTAAATTCAGTGTTGGTGATTCCTGTGATTGGAAGGTCTAGTAGTAAATCCGTGAGGCGGATGCCTTTGGGGTTTTGTCGGTGATCACCAAACTGAGTGTGCCTACAATTTAGATCTCCCATCAGCACGGCCTTGCCGAGCATTGAAAAATACTCTAGCAAATGCCTGATGAGTGGTTGATCTGGGTGTTTGTAGTAAGAGACTATCGTTAGGGTTTCGTTGTTGGGAATATGTACGTCAATTGCCAGGAAGTCCACATCAGGTGGACGAAAATTTGGTTTGAATGTATGTGCGCTGTGTGGTATTCCGTGTTAGACGAGAATACCATTCCCACGTGAAACCTGACAGCGGTTTCGATGAATGGTCGAATATCCTGCGAAGTGTGGATCGCTTTTTGATAGAGTATCTGTGAGTGCGAGGATCTGGATGTTATGCTTCGACAGGATATTCTTGATGAGGGGTCTCTTTTTGAAGAGACCCTGACAGTTGACTGTGCCTAGGGTGAAATCCATAAGGGGTGCGCTTAGTGGTTGAAATGGAAGGTCAGTTTGACATTGCTGCCATGACCATGTACCACTGTGGAGTGGTCGTAGACTTGGCTAACCAGGTTAGCCGTGATGGCAGTGATATGCTCGCGTGGCTTCCTCGTTATAGTACAGTGTGTCTCCACTCCAAACTCCAAGAGTACCATTCGTAAATCCACTGCGACTTAATTAGGTAGATAAGAACTCCAAAAATGCGATGTACCGATGTACATAAACTTGTATGACAATGTTGGACAAGTTGAAACTTACAGCCAGACAGAAACAAGAAGAAGAACCCTAAAGAAAGAAAACACTAATTACCATACGTGTTTAAAATAATTATTTGGAAATAAAGATATAGATTTTAATAGATTGTTTATCTGCCTTTTGACGATAATTAAGATAAAAACTTGTAAAATTAAAAAAAACTTTGCAACAACTTTAAATGTATAGCAACTTATGAAAATATGAATAGCTTTCTTCAAGAGATGGGATAAAAAATAACTACAACTTTTTCATTAATTAAAAAAACGAAATGTTCTAACACTCACCCTTTTTAGCCAGGTTAGGGGTTTAAAATATTCCAAATTGGACTCGTGATTAAAGGCTAATTTCTTGATTTAAATGCGACTTTGGAATAGGCACGTGCACGCTAAATCCGCTTTTAACGAAGTTGTGGATATTTCCAAAAATCCTTCCACGAAGGCGGCAAATCCCCCTTGAATATCCACACAGGTTGTACTAGACCAGATCCCACATGGAACAGCAGCAAAAAAAAACAGAATGCCCTTTTTAAACTAGCACTAACTTTCAGGTGCAACCGTCAAACCCAAAATCACGTTCTTCTCCGTTATGTTCCCGAACGTCTGACACACTGGACACACGGAGGTCACCGAATAATACCGAAATTCAAACATTTAAATTTTGTGATCCTAAATATTCCAAGATATCTCTAGGAAGAACGATCTAAATTAGTTTCTTCACAAAAATGGACATTTTCCCTTATATTCAGAAAAATTTGATAGGCATTACCCCTATTTAAAAACTACTAATATTTCATTTTTCGCCACCTTGATTATAATGTCAATTATAACTAAATTAGGCAACCGATTTAACATGTCAAGAATTGTTTAAATTATTGAAAATAGAGGTGGGACTTCCTACTTTAAATTTGGAATGTAACAAGTAAACCAAGATATTCTGGCTGAAAAACATTTGCGGCTGGATCGCGTTAAACACACACAGACACTTTTAAGAAAAGCAGAATATAGAAACGATTTGCAACGGTTATAGCTAACCTTGATTAGTGGAGTCGGCACTAGAAGAAGATTGACAGAATGCCGAAAAGACCATCGCTTTACTAATATAATCCAACATATCTACCAAAACGCCTCGGCTAGCGTAACTTGGCTTTTGAGCCAATATGTAAACTAACAAATATGTGTATCTACTCTATCTCATATTATGCATAAGTTTTTAGTTTGTGAAAAGTGTCATTATAGATAGCAGTGCGTGAAGTAACCTTAGATATAATAACAATAGATTAGACTAGTCCGAAAAATAGCGTTACGCGGAACAGTTCGGGTCAGTGGTCTATCTATCTCTCTCTACCGGCGTTTAGCTTTCTCTCTCTAGTATATGATGTCTGCCGCCTCTGTGTCTCTGTCGTTTCATTACTCCCACCTCTTAGTAGATACGCTCACACTCACACGACAGACAAAGATAGCTAGACCACCGTACTTGATATCGGCGTTACACCCCGATGCATTGAGTGGCATATGACTAGCCAGATCTATTGTTGACATATCTCTGGAAGTAACAATGTACTTTAAATGGGGTTTACTTTTTCGCACACTTTCATTTCATAACGAGCCATCCACAGTTATTGGGATCGAAGCTAGCCGTGCAAAAATTACTTACATATGTCTTGTTTTAATCTGAATTTATATCATTGGTGTATCAATTAATTTTGATTAACATTATAAAGCATAAAAATTCAGTCAAAAGCTTTAACACAGAACTTTAATAAAAAATAAAAGAATTAACAAAACAATAATATGTAAATAAAATAAAACAATAAGCTGCATATTTATGTCCACCACCAATATCTCTACATAACCTAACTGTTCTTGTTAAGTTGACGTACACTGCAAAGGTGAGGTAAACTGGAAAGTATATCTCAATTAAGAATAGACATGCACTGTATAGCTATCTCTGTCGTTAAAAACAAATGTCTTTAACTCGCGTTTCCATGGTGATGACATTTGAGCAATAAATTACAACAAAAATTTTG
Source organism: Diabrotica virgifera virgifera (assembly GCF_917563875.1). Lineage (NCBI taxonomy): Eukaryota > Metazoa > Arthropoda > Insecta > Coleoptera > Chrysomelidae > Diabrotica > Diabrotica virgifera. Next base: position 935,355 of record NC_065450.1, read on the forward strand.
ACAATTTTGTGGTTTGAAAAATGTTTGAATTTTTAAATGTCAAAGTTCTAAAAATTGTAGAATAGATATGAATTCCAGTGACGAAGAGTTACAGTTTTTTATTTGTTTATCGTAGAGAAAATATTGTATGAAACTGTGCGTGAAGTAGGTACTTTTTTCGAACTTACGCGATGTATAGCACTCGCTCAGCTGTCGCTCGTGCTCTAAATATCGCGTGCGTTCGGAAAAGCATACTTCACGAACTGTTTCATAATAGTATATTATGCAACGAGCACTTAATGATGGTCAATATGAAGCCAGTATGAGGGTTACGAAACGAGGCGTATGCGGCGAGTTTCTTATAGAGTACGAACTTCATAATGATTAAATGCAAGTTGTATACACTATTTTTTCTATGATCATTCATAACAAAAAATATATTCAAATTTATTAATTTTGTAACAGAAATAAATTCAGTAGTTCGTCAGTTTGACGGTTTGTTTACATACTGAGAACTGAAAAAAGTGTGTATTTGACTCGCCGTTGGTCACTGCGCGTGTACCATCTTTATCGCGAATGCCATATCGTGATTATATTGATTAAAAATCTGTATCTTAATGAAAATCTGTATCATAATGAAGTTCATTATGATACAGGTAGTGACATCATAATTGATATATTATAGTATGAGAATAGAAAAATAACTAATATGGTTCATGTAAAGACTAATTGCATAATAAATGAAACAAATTTTTTTCTTTTGTATTGGTTGATCAAAGTTTCGAAACTGATTCTTTTATATCTTTCTTACTTACGAAGATTTAGGTTTTTAGTTAAGTTAGTATAAAACCACATATTTTACAATAATTGCTTGTTAAAATCCACTCTCAAAATATTTATAAAAATATTCCAGTATCTGAGAAACGACGGAAAATATGAGAATATGTGCCATTTGTCTTGTATTGTGCGATGTTTGGACTTTTATGTAATATTCTTCTGCTCTAGTAACCTCTTTACTAGGGAAACACTCGTAACTAATGTACTTGTTGACATTTTTCTTTCTCGTAAAATTGGAGTGTAAAGAAGCTCCATTTTTATTGCGTTTATTATCTAACTTGATATATTAATCCTGAAATACATTAGTTTTCTACGCTGTGGTGTATATGGAGTTTCCATGATAATGTTATTTATCTGCGCGTTTTTATAGATTTCCATTAGAGAGTCTAAAATGACATAAAACTGTAAAGGAAAAAACTAAATAGCCAGTCACATTTTTTTGAATATTTATTCAAATAGGGAACTCAAATTAAAATATAATTTAAAAAATATAATATCAAAGATAAAAACAGTTGTTTTTTGGCCCCTAAAGATGCTTAAAATCAAGAGAAAATTTAAATTACAGCAGCCAGCCAAAAACGCGTCCTCACTGATCGTGACGTCATATCATTATAATTTGTAGACACTTGCTGTGAACTATATTATTTCAAAATATTTGAGTGTTATTGTTAAGACACTTTTTTTTTAAATGACCAAAGAGGGTTTTCTAAAGGGCAGTGTAGGTAAATTACCCATTATTACCCATTCATTTATTTTACGTTTATAGTAAAAACACTTTCAAAAAGAATATGATATAGGTAAATATCATTTAATCGGTAATTTACATCTACCAAAATATACCAAAGGTTATATTTTCTTTTTGTTCAAAATACATTTAATTTGTTAAACAAACTATGCAGACAACAGACCTTAAATAGTTTAAAAACCCTTAAGTTGTTTTAAAATTGTGGAGTTTACATGTAATGTGACCTGTGACAACACTGATGATGGAATATTGATTCCGAAAACGTTATGTTCTGGTATAACTCTTTATAGGGATTTAAAAAACCAACCGGAGATAAGAAACTTGGCAGGTTACGAAGTGGTCAGACAATTTAATTACTTAGGCTCCATTATTACTAACAGTGGAGGATGCGTAGACGTATCATAATGGCCAGATCGGCAACAGCCAAACTCACAAAAACATGGAAGAATACTAACGTTACAAAAAACACAAAATTACGCCTTGTTCGTGCGTTAATATTTCCTATCGCCAACTACGCTTCAGAGACTTGAGCCATCAAAAAAGCCGATTCAAAACGTATGGGTCTACCGGAGAATATTGCGCATACCATGGACCGCACATCGCACAAATAATTCAATTTTAGCCGAACTTAATATAAAAACTAGACTCAGCACAACTATCAACCAAAATATACTGAGATATTATGAAAATATATCTAGAACTAAAGAAGGCATGGTACGAATGATAGTTGAAGGCAACGTAGAAGGCAGAACTTCCAGATGAAGGTCTCTAGGGTAAGGACAGAACAAGTGGGTCGAGGTGAAGGTGTAGGTCGCGGTGGAGGGTCTAGGACGTTTCATCGCCGCCGTTTCGATGCCGCCAGTTCGATGCCGATGCCGGCCGATTCATCGCCAGTCAATTAATCGCTATCTGATATATTTCCGAATTTTCGACAGTTACAATTATTAGTTATTTTTAGTATTAATTAGGAATTCTAGGAAATGCGAGATATGACGGCGATGAAATGGACTGGCGATGAACCGGCGGCATCGAAACGGCTGGCGATGAACCGGCGGCATCGAAACGTCTCATTCCGGCGGTGGATGCTACTAGTTAAGTCGCGGTCGATGTCGACAGCACATAGCAAGGAGGTCACCTGCGCTGTCAGTCGAGCTAGAACCACTATCAAGTGAAGTAGTTTAATGAAATTTGAATGACAAAAAGACTGTGCTTTTGCGATGTTGTGTCAGTCAAGTGATGATAATGATGAAATGTCAGCTGTAGATAATCAAATCCTCCTTCATATTTCAAAAATTTACTGTATTTAATTACTTTAGAAATTCAAAAACAAACTGAATACAAAAAAGGGATTATATAAAAAGTATCAACTCAGATAGCGCAGGTAATGACAAATTGACTTTCAATGGACCAATCACAGGAAAGCATCCTTGAAGGACACTCAGTAGACATCCATGTAAAACAAACTCATTTTATTTTCAAAAGCGTAAATTTAAACCTCCTGAATGGCATCGCGCTAAACCTCCAAAGCGACTTACCTACTCTGTTCTCTTCCATTCACTACAATGTGTTTGTTTTACATGGATATCGACATCGACCGCGACCTCCACCGCCACCTCCACCGCGACCCACTTGTTCTGTTCTTACCCTTACGATGGTCGGACCAAATAAAGGACATGACTGGTTACTCATTCTCCGAAGCAAAACAACACGCGCAGGAGAGAGAGAATTGGACAGAAATAGTCAAACGACTTACATGAAGCCACTACATCCTTACGAAGGAGTAAATATAGAGGAAGATGGGGAGGAGGAGGGATTTTAAATATACCTAACTACAAGATACATAAGATTTTATTTTTTGTTATTTATGGTATACAGCCAGTTACATGAATTTTTTTTTGTGATATTATTACATATTGTTGTCACCAAATTTATCAAAAGCAGTAGTTATATACCTATATCGAAGAGTGTCGCGAAAAACGCATTTTTTCTAATTTCTCTGGTTTCGATTTTGTAGGGGATAGAAAACAAAATACAAAGATAAACCAATCCCGTATGTGACTGTCAATCTCCTTATTTACATTTTTATGGGTTTATGCGCTGAAATATTTCTGGAAGTTGTCTCTAAAATTCAGCTGCACTCATTTGTTGTTTGTCGAAAGGTTCTTATGAGATAAATAGAAAAATCCAAGTTTCCCCAAGAATAACTAATTTCAGGGATTACCAAGAATAGTGGCAGGATTTATTCCAGAATATTCATCCGCTTTGTAACTACAAGGCTTAAATAAAGATTATTCCTATTTTGAGTTTGCTGCAAAATATGGAAAATAACAGATTGCTAGATAAATTAAGTGGTTAAAAGACATAATATAATCAATAATTAATGTAATCGACAGTTTGTTCTCAAGAAAGGCTGTTATTGTGTTATTGCACATACTTTTGATATATCATTTTGTTGCAGTACCACTTTCCACTTTCGATATAATATACCTACCATTGGAAAGATACAGAGACTTCAGTTTTACCAGTACGCCTTAATAGTTCCAGTGTATTTAGTTATTTCCTGTCAAATAAGTACTACTTCATTTTTAAGCCATTCTAATATGATTTTTAAATAACTATCTTGTATGATCATTATCTTCTTTTTGTTTAACTGTGGTTACCTAAAGACATTTTGAAGGTTACCTGAAGATTTTTTCGGTTACATTCTATTTTTCTTCAAGACTTTAACAGTACTGGCATTGTGATTCTAAGTAGGAATAGTGGCATGGTTATGGAGATGTACTACGCCTGTTACGTTATAAGTTATACTGTTGCGTTGGCAAGGGCGGATCCAGGACCGATTTTCGGGAGGGGCCATAAACTTTTTTTGGGAAGGAGTAACAGAAGTACTGGGGGTAATTTTTAAAAATTAGGGTTACAATGGTGAGTTTTAAGTCACTTTTCACACACTTTGAGAAGTGCCTTAAAACTCACCATTCCTGCCATATTACCGATTCCTACACATTTCTTCGTATCCAAGTGCAGTTCTTTTAACAATTTTAATACTATTATTTCCAATGCTTCTCCTGCCAGGCCTTGTTCCTTCCCTCTTTCTTGATTTTCACTAATTATTTTTAGGTTCTCATAAGCGTCAATGAATTTGACAAAGTCTTCACGAATGTTGTTATTGTGTATGTATCCCAAATTTAGAGAAAGCTGTTCCACGTGGGATACGTCAGTCGTTTCGTTAAATATTATTTGTTTAATTATTCCTTCACCACAACATGTTATTAATTGATTTTGACTGCTGCTACTAATGCATGTTGCTCAGGAAGATGCTGTGGAGAGGTGTTATTTAAGAGTCTTATCACCTGATGCGATTTTAAACCTTAACACTGTGGTGCTAAGGCAAAACCCGATATGTTAAAAAACGTGATTTTGCAGCAGATGAGTTTAAAAATTCGCGGTATTGTTGTAATAGTGGACATATTGGAAGCAATTTTATTATCTACTGGTTACATGGATGCGTTTAGCCATGTATGGTTTTGTCATCACATTCTTCATCGCTCAATGTACATATTGGCATTAAAAACGAAAAATCGATAATTTTTGACATATCCGGTTTTGCCTTAGTACCACAGCAATTCCCCTCATTCCTAGGTCCAGCATCTTCGTCCAGAAGCATAAGGCCATCATCACGATGGTCTCTTAGAGGAATATTTTGTCGACCTAAGAACACTATAGACCCTACTATTGGTCGTAGTCTTTCTTTATTTTTTGTTTCTGTTTAGACCTGTGAGAGTCTATCTGGTTAATAACTGACTTTTGAGGGTTGCGATAACTTTTTAGAAAATCCAGCTCAACCTGAACGCACTCCTTGTGGTATAATGTTTTTCATGGGTTTATATGACTCCGTCTTTGCTCATGAGTTTGGCGAAAGATGTTAAAGGTTTAGTGACAAGGCTTTGGGCTGTCATCCCGTTATTGTGACCATATTTTTCATTAGAACAATGAAACGCAATATTTGTAAAACAATTCCTTTTGAATGTGCGAAAATACCAACCAACTCCTTTGTTCTAAATGCTAGTGACCCAAGTAACGCTTCACTTCTTTTTATTCTTTGTGTGTATAGAATATAAAAAATTTATACGATTTTGATGGCTGTCAAGATCGTTCTAACGTTTGGCACTCTGTAAAATATCAACATTTTGATTTATAAAAAAACCCAAAAGTCATTCTTGAAGCTTCTCCGTTACTTCTTTTTTTCAATTCTAGTCCAGAAAACTCATTTATCCCATGTTTTGTACGTATATATGTGTTTGAGGTTAAAAACATTTGAACAGCAAATATTTAAATTTATATTATTCTAAATTCTCAGAGGGGGCCATGGCCCCCATGGCCCCCTTCCTGGATCCGCCCTTGTGCGTTGGGGTCTTTGTATCAACCGATAAATTTGTCCTTCAGTATTTTTAAAATTCATTGATTCAAATTTATAAACCACTGCAACAGGGAAATATGAAATAGTTCTAGTGGTTTAAAAGCTACATAAAAAAGCACCAGCTTTCAGCACAAACAGCAACTAAATATATCGTAAATAATACGAGGAGGTAAAGAAAGCTATTCATGGGGCAGCAGAAGAAGCGCTAGGAAAAAAGGAAAACATAAAAAGAGAATACCCAGAATGGTGGTCAAAAGATCTAGAATCCTTGATAGAAAACCAAAAGAAAGCTTACCAGATATGGTTAGTTTCACAAGACGGTGAAGATAGAAAGATATATGCCCGGTTAAACAGAGAAGTGAGAAGGAAAGTGGCAGAAATAAAAAACGAAATGTGGAAAATGAAATGCGCTGAATTGGATAGATATATGGGAGGATCGAAAGTATCTGAAGCTTGTCAAACCATTAAAAATTTAAGAACGGACGAAAAGTATCATACTAACGTACAGTTAATTAAAATGAAACAATGGGAAGAGCATTATAAAATGTTACTAAAAGAGGATAGACCGGAATATATAGGAAACACTGAGTCTGATCAAGAAGAAATAACTACAAATATAGAAATGATTACTAAAGAAGAAGTAAAGAAAGCTATGAAACACATGAAAAATGAAAAGCAGCGGGACCTGGAGGAAAACCTATAGAACTGGTAAAATATGGCTCAAATTTGCCAATAGAGAAAATTACAGATATTTTCAATAAATGTCTTATAAAGGGAGATACTATTCCGAAAGATTGGGAAATGGCTTTTATAAGCTCATTATATAAGAGGGATGTAAAAGGACATGTAGCAATTATAGGGGTATTAGTGCAACCAGTTCTGTAGGTAAGCTGTATGGTAGAGTTTTAAAAATAAGAATCGAGAAGTTTTTCCCAGAAATCGAAGAACAAAGCGGATTTCGCGCCGGACGATCCTGTTTGGACAATACCTTTGTATTACAGCAATTGGTAGAAAAGAGAATGGAAAGAAATTTGACAACTCATCTAATGTTTGTAGATTTGGAAAAGGCTTACGACAGTGTGCCAATGAACAGGATGTTTAAAGTGCTCCAAGAATCTGGTTTAGATAACACGTATGTAAAAGCTCTTGATAACATATACAAAAATTCGGTTAGTATAATAAAAATAGGAGACAATTTATCAAAACCCTTTAAAACATCTAAAAGTCTAAGACAGGGATGTTGCCTCTCTCCTACGCTGTTCAAAATTTACATCCATCAAGCCTATGGATGAAAAACTGCTCGAGAATGGGAATAGAAATTGGAGAGGGCTGCCTATATACTTTGCTATTTGCAGATGACCAAGTGCTAGTGGCAAATGATGCAGAAGACATAACATTCATGACAAGAATGCTAATCGAAGAATACACTAAATGGGGATTAAAAATAAACATAAATAAAACGGAACATCTTGTGGTTGGAGGAAAACCAGAAAATATTCCAGTTGAAGACGGTATTATCAACAGCCGTAAAGAATATAAATATTTAGGAACTATGATTGGCGAAGATGGTAGCACAGAAAAGGATATCTATAAAATAATAATTGAGGCACTTAGAGCAACATTGGCCTAAGCCACATCCCACAATTTTACCAAAACGCTTTTATTACATTAAAGTTATCCCTTATTTAAGTATTTTCAGATGTAGAGTGGCTCAAGCATTGGTTGCTTGAGCCACTCTGCATCTGAAAATTATTAAGTAATGCATAACTTTAATGTAATAAAAGCGTTTTGGTAAAATTGTGGGACCTGGCTTAGTCCACTGTTGCTCTGAGAGCCTCAATTCAAGGACGAACAGCTATCCAAAAATTAAATTCTATATTATGGTCAAAAAATATCAGGATTACAACCAAAATAAATCTCTATCACAGTATAGTAGAACCAATCACAACATATGGCGCAAAATGTTGGCAGATAACAAAAAGAAACAGAGACAAACTTAAAGCAGTAGAAATGGACTTTCTACGAAGATCGTACCGAATCTCTCGATTAGACCACATAAGAAACGAAATAGTTAAATAACGAGCAAAGGTCAAGAGTATCATTGACAACAGAATTGAATTCCGGCAACTGATTTGGTATGGACACGTAAAACGCATGAACAATAAAAGATGGCCAAGAAAGATCTTAGACTATACTCCAACAACTAGACGAAGACGAGACAGACCCCGTAAATCTTGGAAACAGTGAATAATGGATGCCGTGCGAAAAAGAGAAATAGAAGAAGAGGATTGGCAGGATAGATAAAATTGAAGATTGTAGTGCGGGAAGCAGCCAGAGCTATAGGACCCCCGCTATATATATAGAAACAGCACTTACACAGTGGTATACGATACAAATTTACATGTGGTTACTGATCAAAAACTTAGATCGGTCAAACTGGTAAACACTTTAACACACGTATAGCACAATATACATAATATACAGGCTTTCAATAATACAAAAACACATTCAATGAAGTGAACACGTGTCCACTTCACCTTCTAGATCACAATCATTATTTTAATGGCCAATTTCAAATGATCTCTATTTACAATAAAGACAGTATCCCTTGGGAAAGGAGCTCTGCCAAAAGAGCTGTAGTAACAGTACAAAATTTGTCATAAATTTTGTGGAAAATCTTGCAAACAGAAGATTTCAGTGTTTAATTGTTAGATAAAATGTACTTCTATCAATTCGAGACGAATATATTCATGTAAATTTTATTGAATTTGAGTGACATTATTTTTTTTTTCATAAGATGTGTGCGGTGTCCTTTGTCACCTTCTAGAGGATATGCTAAGATAGATGCTGTTTTGCAAGTCGTTTTTTATATCTACGAAAGTATTTTGACAACTAGATGTATTGTGACAGTTTCGTGAGATCTATTTTTTTTTTTTTTATTTTTATTTAATGTCGTCCGAACCACTGGGGTTATAAACGACAACAATTGGAAATACATTATTAAAAATAAACAGTGATTACAATATTAAGTGCATACATATGAACTAACAAAAAGGAAATCTGGAAAATTTGTGGTACAATTAAATGTCTTTTATTCCTATATCCGTTAAAAACTGGATAATATTATTGATATTTTTATCGTCTCCAAGAAGCTCCGATATGTCTCTGGGAAGGTTAAGTTTACTTCTCGTTTGCTGGTATTTTTGACAGTCGGATAATATATGTTTAACTGTTACGTTTGTTTGACACTGCTGGCAGAATGGAGGATTGACTCTAGTTATTTTGTAGAGATGTGTATGACGGGTGTGACCAAGTCGGAGCCGAGTGAAGATAACTTGTTTTTCCCTAGGTAAAGAAAAGGCCTGTTTTTTATAGCGTTGCCTTTAATTTGTTTTAGTTTTTCGGAACACTGCGACCACTTGTTTTGCCACGCACAACTAACTACGTTTTTAAGACACAATTTCACATCACTTGGCACAATTTTATTTAGATGAACTTGATCACTTGTTGCTGCTTCGTGAGCTAGGCGGTCCACAACCTCGTTACCGTGTACTCCAATATGGGATGGAACCCAGATTAATACCACATGTTTGTTTCCCTTTGCAGCATGCTGAAGTTCTTGATAAATGTCTTTATGAATAGGGTTGCAGGAATATATGTTTTGAATGTCACAAAGGGCGTTCATTGAGTCCGTTATGATTGTGTAATTTCTCTGGTTCGATTTGTTAATGAATTTTAAAGCTTCAAGAATTGCATACAGCTCTGCATTGGAAATAGTCCAGTTGTTATGCAGCTTAAATTTAGCATTATGGGTATTGGAGAAAATGGCTGCTCCCACTCCGTCCGCTGTTTTTGATGCATCTGTGTATATCTGTTGGTAGTTGCTAAATCTATCCATAATCTCTTTGAAATGATTTAATATTATGGTTGGATGAGATTCATGTTTATTAAATCTTGATAGATCAGTAATAATTCGTGGTTTATTTACAGTCCATGGAGGAGGAGGGTTTTCGGTAGGATGGTATATGGTCGGGAATGTTATATGATATTTTTGCAGTAATCGGTTGATTCGTTCATAGAAAGGCGGATCGCATTGAGGGTGAGATGAGAAGTACTGATTAAAACGATTTGTATGTACATTATGGTAAACTGGGTTATCTGGAGAGGATAGAACTTTACAAGCAAACGACAAACTCAAAAAATCTCGTATAAATTCTAGGGGGGATTGCCCTGACTCGCTACATATACTTAGTATGGGACTTGTTCGAAAAGCGCCCAAAGCGACTCGCAATCCCGTGTTTTGAATGACATCTAGCTCTTTAAGAACATATTTCTTAGCTGAGTTATATACCACTGAGCCGTAGTCAATTTTTGATCGAACTAAGGATGAAAAAATTCGTAGAAGAGTTGACGTATCGCTGCCCCAGGAGATGCTCGATAGTGTCTTCAAAATATTAATACTTTGTTGGCAAGTACCTTTCAAATTTTTAATGTGATTTTTCCAAACCAATGTTTTGTCAAATGTAAGACCGAGAAATTTTATTTCTTTTACAAAGATAAGATTCTTACCATTCAACGTTAAAACTGGATTATCCTCTTTTCGCTTTTTTGAGAAAAGTAGGCATTTTGTTTTTTCGCTAGAGAAGTTGAGTCCTGTTTTATCGGACCATTTCTGTAGATTATTTAATGTGCTTTGAAGGATTCTTTGGGTGGATTCTATATTTGTTCCTCTTAGTAGGAGAACTAGGTCGTCGGCATACAGTCTTCCTTTAACTGGTTGTTGACATTGTTCCAAAATATCGTTGATTGCAACAAGAAATAAAGTTACACTCAACACCGAGCCCTGAGGGATTCCGTTTTCCTGGATTCGAGTTGATGAGAGTGTTCCATTTACTCTTACCTTAAATGTTCTGAGTTGAAGAAAATTTTGAATAAATTTTAGAAATTGTCCATTAATACCCCAGGAGTGAAGCTTTTTTATTATACCATATCTCCATGTGCAATCGTAGGCTTTTGTTATATCGCAGAAAATAGCTAGGCAGTGTTGTTTGTTAATGAGTGCTTCGTGAACTTCGGATTCAAGATCAACTAGGTTATCGGTGGTTGATCTATTTTGACGAAAGCCATTCTTCTCCGGGATTAGCAGTTTTTTGTTTTCTAAGAACCACGAAAGGCGCCGGTTTATAACCTTTTCCAGTAGCTTACAAGTTGATGAGGTTAGGGATATTGGTCTATAGGATTGGGGATCTGTTTTAGGTTTTTGAGGTTTGGGGATTGGTATAATATATGATTCTGACCAAGATTTTGGAAAGTAGTGTTGTATCCACATTTGATTTAAAACATTAAGGAGGTATGATCTAGCGTTTGTATTTAGTTTTTGGAGAAAAATTATTGGTATATCGTCCGATCCTGGAGAAGAGTTTTTCATGCCGAACAATGCATCGTCCAGTTCTTCTGGTGAAATTGGAGAGTTCATGTAGTCATCCGTGTTCTCTGTGACGATTAGCTCCATTTCATTTCTAAATTTGTATTGAAGAAATCTCGGAGAGTAGTTGCTGGTGCTGGAATTTTGTTCGTAAAGATCAGCAAACGTTTCTGTGATTTCTTCAGTTGAGGTAATTAATTTGTCATCATGTTTTAAAAAACTAATTTGAGCGTTTTGCTGTTTCCCAGATAGTTGACGAATTTTTCCCCAAAATGTAGAAAGGGGGGTGGAGTTATTGATGGATGCCACAAAAGATTTCCAGTTTTGTTTTTTGGTTTGCTTAATCTTATACCGCGATTCAGCTCTTAGTTTTTTATATTCTATTTGATTTTGTGTAGTTGGGCATCGTCTGAATTTGTTAAAAGCCCGTTTGTATTTTTTGATCGCTTCGTCACACTCATTATTCCACCACGGTACTGGTGTGTGAGTTTTTAGAGTTTTGGTTTTCCCCACTGCTTTGTACCCTGCTTCCAATAGTATCTCGGAAAACTGTAAATAAGTTGAAGCTATATCTGAGGTATTGGGGTCAGGAAGGTATGACAGTTTTTGGTCTACTTCATCTGAGAAGAGTGTCCAATTGGCCTGGTTTAATTTCCATTTTGAGAGAGGGGTTGTTGATGCAGTTTGGAAAGGACGGGTTATAATAAGAGGAAAGTGATCACTACCGTACAAGTAGGGGTGGACTTCCCAATTTAAAGATGTTTGTAGGATAGGATCGCACATGCTCAGGTCGATAACTGAATGTTCTCCTGTTTGTATATTGAATCTTGTGGGTTACCCTGTATTCAAGATGTTTAGGTTCTTACTGTCAAGTAATTGTTCTAGTGTTTTCCCTTCTGATGATCGAAATTTGGACCCCCAGTACGGACTGTGACTATTAAAATCTCCTAAGAGTATACGGGGAGATGGGATCTGCTGAAGTAGTTCCTCAATTACGGCCGTTGAAAAATTTTCACTTGGTGGGATATAAATGTTGCATATTGAGATTTTTATATCACTATTAATAGTGACTGCAACGGCTTCTAAAGATGTATTTAAATGTATTGGTTCTGCTTCGTAAATTTGGTTGATATAGATTGCTACTCCACCACTTGCTTTATCTCTATTAGTCCTGTTTTTGTAAAAGCATTTAAAACCTTTTAACCTAGCATGGTAAGAATCTTTGAAATGAGTTTCTTGGAGGCAAATAACTGACGGTTTTTGTTGAGCAATTAGCTTTTGTAACATTTCGCAACGGGTATGGTACCCGTTAAGGTTCCATTGTATTATAGATGTGAATGTTAAGTATTTAAGGATTCTTGTGAAGATGAGAGTTCGTTGTCCATTGGTGTCGGTTTATCGGGTTGATAAATTTGATGGTGTAATTTCTTTTTAATGTTTGTGATTTTTGTTTTTAACTTTTTTGAGCATTGAGGTGTAACATAGTACGTTAACCCTTAGCATTGAATAAAATATTATAAGTATAGTTTATAGTAATGTAAATATGTTTCGGCATTGACCGGTATTGACCTTATGATTTATTGTATATAAACGAACCAAAGAATTGACGAGACATTCAGATCCATCGATTAGTCACGATGAAGCAATAATACCTTAGTTATTGTTTACATATATACTGTTGTTTAATTGTTTAAACGAACGCTGTGAAGTTCAAATATATTTATAAAGTGAAAATGGTATATTATTATACATCCCGCACTTAGGGCACAATAGCTCAGCCACCAGACCTAGTACCACGTCATGGCGATCATCTGCCTAATTGGAAAAGCATGCTAAGCTCCAGCCTTTTGGACCCGAAGGAAAGTACGCAGAAAATAGTTGTTATAAACTAGAAATGGGAAGTAAAACCAATCCAATAGAGAAACGAACCAAAGTCGACACAGGGGAGAAACTTTAAGAGGACAATCCAAAGAAGCAATCCAGGTGTAAAGAGACAAGGTAAGAATTTATCCTATTTTTATACTTCCTTTATCGAACTTTTATTATTATTTTCAAATTTTTATTATCATGATGGACCGAGTTTAAGGTATTGACATTATTTTATAGGGATTCTAAAATATAATATTCTTTAATATTCATTGACATGACATTTTACTAATGATTTAACTTAATATAACATAATATTTTTTTAATATAATGAGCAATGATTAGATTTACTTTAAATGTCGGCTAATTGGGAAACTTTTGAAAATAAATTAGATAGCCTGTTAAAAGAAAGTGATAAACAGAGTAAAAGAGCATTGAAAAAAGCAATACCCAAAAATATAGAAGTACGATTGGACATAATCAGCAACCTAATCACTACATAAATATAACGAGTTCATTGCACTGGTAAGCAAAAACGAAGGAATCCTTAACGACGCTCAGCGTACTATTTGTAGCAATTATTTCCGCAAAATCAGGGATAAGGTTATCAGAACTTTCCAAGCTCTAGACTCAAGGATAATAGTTCCCGAGACGATTACACAACATATAAGAAAAGATATAGTGGAAGCACAGGACCACAGCGAAACTGAGGAAAACATGGCCTTAAATATGAACGACTTTCTAACTACAGCGAGTAGGGTGTTGCCCAGAGAATTCGATGGAGAAATCGGGAAGTTGCAAGCATTCGTGGATGCATTAGAATTCGTAAAATCGATACAAGAAGGGCACGAAAATACAGCAATAACACTGGTAAAATCAAGGCTTATTGGAAAAGCGAGAAGTCTAATCACGACAGAGGATTCCATCGGAAAAATTATAGACACATTAAAGAAAAATATAAAAGGAGATAGTCCTAAATTGGTAATAGCCAAGCTGAATAGGAAGAAACAAGCCCATAGGGACGCGACAACATACGCTACAGAAATAGAAGAATTGGTAGAACAACTGAAAACAGCGTATATAGCGGAAGGAATGCCCGGAGACCTGGTTAGAAAATACGCGGCAGAAGCAACAGTCAATACATTGACGCGAAATGCAAGTTCGGAAAGGGTAAGGATAATAATGGAAGCAGGGAAGTTTGACACACCACAGGAGGCGTTGACAAAATTTTTGTCAATAGACACGTCAGATGAGCAGCAGAATAGAGTGCTGAACTATAAGACCAACTTTAGAGGAAACAGTAGTAGAGGTCAGGACAGAAATTGGAATAGAAACAATTATGAGAGACAGCAAGGAGAATGGCGAAATAACAACGGTACTAGATATAGAGGAGACCCAAGATATAGGAGAAATCAGGAATATTATAATAGGGGAAACAGTAGATCAAATTTTAACAGAGCAAATAATGCCAATATTAGAACTTGCGAAAGCGAGAGTACAAGCGAAAATTCGCCTGAGGAAACGCAGTTGGGGTTTTGAATGGAAATAGGGTTAGGGTCAATCCCAACCGTCTCCCAAAAGAAAGTAGCCATTATATTTACAACTTTGACTTAACACTCTCTAACTTTGTAGATATTTACACAAAAATATCGAATAAAATACACACATTTATACTGGATACAGGAGCAGATATTTCCTTATTAAAAATTGAGGATGATTTCCCACGCCAAGCAATACAAAGAAACTCAATAGTCAAAATAAAGGGAGTTACGCAAGGAGAATTACAAACGTTAGGAAGAGTAGACACTTTACTAAACATAAATGGAAACACTTTTCTTCATAGCTTCCAGGTAGTTAGGAAAGACTTTCCGATACCCACAGATGGAATAATCGGGAGAGACTTCATAACCAAATATCAATGTATGTTAGACTATTCCAACCTGAAACTACACGTAAAAACTGACGATGATTATTACATTAGTCTTAATATTCTTGATAACACAAATCAGAACAACATAGCAATTCCACCGAGATGCGAAATTTACAGATTAATCAATGGATTTAAAGGTATAAATGAGAATATAGTCGTAGAACAACAGGAAATTATACAAGGAGTTTTCATAGCAAGATCGATCATTTCAAGGAAAAACCCATATATCAAAATTTTGAATACAAACTATGAGAGTGCGATTATCAATACAAATGACATCAAAACATTGGAGCTGAACCTATTCAACATATATAAGGTGGAGAATGTTATGGAAAACAGGAAGAAAATATTGCAGGAATCACTGAATCTAGAAGTTCCTGAGTATGCGAAAGAGAAACTAGTAGCCTTGTGTGAAGATTTTGCAGACATCTTTGCATTAAAAGACGACATATTAACACATAATAATTTTTACGAACAGAAGCTACGGGTGAAGGATACTACCCCAGTATATATTAAAAATTTTCGTACCCCACATTTTCAAACATCGGAAGTCAACGCGCAGGTAAACAAAATGCTAAAGCAAGGTATCGTAGAACCTTCAACATCGGAATACAACAGTCCAGTAGTTTTAGTACCTAAAAAATCAATAGACGGAAGCAAGGCGTGGAGATTGTGCATTGATTTTAGACAACTTAATAAGAAGTTAGTCACAGATAAATTCCCGTTACCGCGCATAGATGCAATTCTAGATCAATTAGGAAGATCTAGGTGGTTTTCAGTCCTGGACCTAATGTCAGGTTTCCACCAAATCCCACTAGAAAAAGCCTCAAGAAAATACACCTCCTTCAGTACAGAGAAAGGATCATTTCAGTACACAAGATTACCGTTTGGGTTAAACATAAGCCCAAATAGCTTTTCAAGAATGATGTCGATAGCATTCTAAGGATTGACACCCGAAAAAGCATTCCTATATATGGACGATATAGTTGTAATAGGCATATCAGAAAATCATCACTTAACTAACTTAAGAAAGGTATTCGAAACATGCCGGAAATTCAACCTAAAACTAAATCCTGAAAAATGCCAATTCTTCCGAAAAGAGGTTACTTACTTAGGGCATGATTTATCTCAAGACGGCGTACGACCAGATAAAGCAAAATATTCGGTAATTGAGAATTATCCTACCCCTACAAACGCTGATGAAGCAAAAAGATTTGTAGCTTTTTGTAATTATTACAGACGATTTATTAGGAAATTTGCAGAAATTTGTATACCGCTAAATAGTTTGGCAAAGAAAAAAGTGAAATTTGAATGGTCGACAGAGTGCGAAAATTCTTTTCAGAAGCTAAAACTGGCATTAACAAACCCTCCTATACTTCAATATCCGGACTTCAACAAACAATTTATTTTGACAACGGATGCATCTAATACAGCATGTTCAGCAATTCTGAGTCAAAACTATGATGGTATAGATCTACCCATAGCATATGCATCACGTGCCTTCAAGAAAAGTGAAATCAATAAGCCTATAATTATGAAAGAACTGCTAGCTATACATTGGGGCATAAATCATTTTAAATGCTATCTATATGGGGCACCGAAATTTATTATTAAAACAGATCACAAACCATTGACCCATCTGTTCTCCATGACAGAACCTACATCTAAACTCACAAGAATTAGGCTAGATTTGGAGGAATACAACTTTGACATACACTACATCACAGGAAATAATAACTACGCGGATAGTATTTCAAGAATATCCGTGGATCAGCTGAAAGACTTATATATTGATAATACTCATATCTTGGCAATAACAAGGGCCCAAGCAAAAAGAAATGCAGGGTCTAAGGTAGAGTGCGGAAAGCCCGTCCCGAATCAAGCAAAGATTAACACTCACAGTCAGGGAAAAGCTGTAAGGAAGGTACTAAATAATTTAGAAGCACATAAGCTACCAATCCTGTCTTTTGTAGATAACCGTATTTCTCTCGAGATGAACATACGGATCAGAAACAGGATACGGGTTTGCGAAAGACTGCCTACCAATTTTACCAACTTTGATTTAGGTCAAGCGTTGGGAAAGCTTAATAAGCTTGCGGAGGCTAGAGGAATCAAAAGAATAAAAATATATACGAATGACGTTATTTTCACAAACTGCACAATCACAGAATTTATAGAGAAAGGAAATAAAGTATTAAAAAATATAGAAATATGCATTTGCGAAGTACCTAGAACAATAACGGAGAAAAAAGAAAAAAAGCAATTAATAGAGACCTATCATAACCACCCGATGTTTGGAGGCCATGTAGGGAATAATAGACTAATAAAGAAACTAAAAGCCAATTTTAAATGGAAAAATATGGAAAACGAAGTTAGACTGTATATCAAGAATTGCCACAAATGTCAAGTAAACAAACCAAAGAAAGGCCATACAGAGGAATTCGTAGTAACGGACACTTCCGAGAAACCATGGGATATAGTGTATATTGACACGGTAGGCCCATTCCCACGGAGCAGAGAAGGAAATCGGTATTGCATAACAATGCTCTGCGAACTGACGAAATACGCAGTAAGTATCCCGGTGCAGGACAAGGAGGCGCATACAATAGCTAGGGGTATATTCGAAAACTTCATACCCACCTACGGGCTAATGAAACAAATAAGGACGGATCAAGGGACGGAATACAAAAACGAAATAATGTCGAGTTTGACGAAAATGCTCAACATCCAACATAACTTCTCGGTAGCTTACCACCCTCAATCGATAGGAAGCTGCGAAAAATTACATCGCACACTTAACGAGTACGTCAGGTGTTTCATCAACGAAGGTAAGGATGACTGGGATGAGTGGTGTAGAATGTTCACATACTGTTACAACACCACCCCCAATTCATACCATGGGTACACACCTTTTGAATTAGTATATGGGAGGCCAGCAAATATACCTGAGAACCTCACCTCTAACATCCAACCATGCTACAATATAGACGCATATTATAATGAGCTTAAGTATAAACTTCAGTTTGCGCATACCAGAGCCCGCAAAATTTTAATACAACAAAAAATAAACAGGCAGGGGCAAAGCCAAATCGTAGCATCACCTCAGAAATTCAAAGTAGGTGACTTAGTCTTAATTAAAAACGAAGAGAACACCAAATTCGATTCATTGTACAACGGTCCATATAGGATATCAGAGATAGGTAAAGTAAATTGCAAAATTGAGTTAAAACCGGGAAAAATAAAGGAAGTTCATAAGAATAGGCTATATTCATACAAGAAGTGAATTAGTGTGAAAGAAAGACTAAAATATATTTAATTTGTAAATAAGATTTAATCTGGTTATAAAATAGGTACCAATTTATTAGAATAAGGAATAATATAAATATTTTATTGCTATATTTTGGATAAAAATAGGATTTCTGTTAAGTTAGGGTGATAATATAGTTGAGGACTTATATCTGACGATATAAGCCCTCCTCTCTAAAAGGGGATGATGTAACATAGTACGTTAACCCTTAGCATTGAATAAAATATTATAAGTATAGTTTATAGTAATGTAAATATGTTTCGGCATTGACCGGTATTGACCTTATGATTTATTGTATATAAACGAACCAAAGAATTGACGAGACATTCAGATCCATCGATTAGTCACGATGAAGCAATAATACCTTAGTTATTGTTTACATATATACTGTTGTTTAATTGTTTAAACGAACGCTGTGAAGTTCAAATATATTTATAAAGTGAAAATGGTATATTATTATACATCCCGCACTTAGGGCACAATAGCTCAGCCACCAGACCTAGTACCACGTCAGAGGGTATATAGCGTCAAGATCATTAAGGAAACCTGGTACATTGCCTGTATATGTTTTAAGAAAATCCAGTATGTTCGCATTTTGTTGAGCTGCTTCGAAGAAATTTAAAGTCTGGTTAAAGTTAAGTGTAAAATTGTTTTTATTGTCTTCAAACATTCGTTGTAATGGTTGCATTTCATCGTGAATGGATTTGTCCGGTTTTATTTTCTTAGCTTTGGGTTTTTGAAATGTGGGTTGTTTTTCGAGGTCTTCGTGCGGCGGTGTGGATTCTGACATTTGTCGTTTAACGGAAACCGTTGAAGTTTCTTGGGGTATCGTTTCAGATGTTTTCGTGGGTTCAGTATTCTCTTCGTTTTGCTCTTTGGAATGTACACTGACATCTTGATTGACTGGAGTTGTGCTAATGTTTTGGTGAGATTCATCATTAGACCCTATAGTGTTGGTGGCTTCTGTGCATTGGGTGAGAATATCTGATGACGTTGGCTCGTTATGTGGTAGAAGTGGGCATACTGCGGCCAAGTGACCTGATTGTTTACAAGAGAAACATTCGAGATTGTCGGTTGCTAGGAAAATTCTGTATGATGTATTGTCAAAATTTATGAGAAAAGAAGCTGGTAATGTTGCAATATTTTCCAATGGAGTAATATATGTTTGTCGGCGAAAACTAAGAATATGACTAAATTCTGGACGAGAGGCATTTATTTTAAGAAAGTTGATAGGACATAACAGATTTAGACCTAGCTTTATAAGCTCGGCTTCTAAAATAGAATGTGGTATGCTAGGGCACACATTGGATAAAACAATTCTCTGACTTGGAGTGATTAGTTTGCGGGCAGTGAGGATTTGATTGTTGATTTTAATTGAACCATAATTTTTTAAAAAGTTATCAACAAGTTCTTTTGAGGAGAAATAAATGCATACTCTATTTTGTGAAATTCGTGAAGCGAAAATGATATCTTTAGGATTTACAATACTGCCCAAGGCTATTAGATAGTCTTCGATTTTTACGTCGTCAATGGAAGTAAATAAGACGGCTTGTTGTTTATCAGGGAATTTTGAAGATGTTTGATTTTTTGTTGTAATTGATGCATATGATTGGAAATTTTGTTGGGTTGGGTGTGGTATGGAGAGACTCAGATGGGAATTAGGGACATAGTCCCCTTGTTTTTCGTTATCCATTATTTAAAATCCACATTTATAATATGTGTATTGGGCAAGTACGGTCCTGTCCCTTGAAGAACTTAATATCTTAACTTATCAAGGTTGACAAATAATAGTTTCGACAATAATTGTTTAAATATATGTAAACAAACTTTGTTTACTTACAGCTTTTGTAGATTCAAACGTTGATATGGATGAACTTGATTAAATCACTGTTTTTATTCACTACAGTAAGTTTTACTTTTGCGGTAAAAACTTTAAACTTTATCAAAATTGGTTTTTAATTATCACCGTAATTATAGCTATGCTATCGATACGATGTTTGCTTGACGGAGGTCAGAATGAGAATCGAGATCTATTTTGACTTAGAAAAAGTATCTTGACCAAAAAGACTAATAATTTAGGTGCTTTAAAAATAATTTACAGAAATGTAACAATACTTAAACTTAAGATCTAAATAAGTATAAATCTGCGTTTTTAATTTTTGGTGCACAACGGGTAGTTTTCATGCTTTAGAAACAAAACCACACATTTTAATAATATAACTTTTGAAGAGGGAGGTAAGCTAAGTTCACTTTCAAAATTTCATCAAAATCGGTGCCGTCCTTTACAATTCTGAGGTTTTGCAATTAAATATGGACTATAATACACATAACAAAGTAGAAAATCGTCTTTTGTTTGAACTTTTATTGAACTTAATTAATTTGGTCTTAATATAAAAGAGTAAATACATATAAACCGGCTAATACTTGAACAGAACCTTTATTAATAATTATTATTATATGCGGTGCGTAGTTCGATGGGTCAGCTAGTAAATTATATTATATTATTGTGTAAAAACTATAGTGTGAAAATGTTGATTGCTATTAGTGGAGTCAATAAAAATTCAAACAAGCCTATATATTTTTTAAACATTTTTTGTTAGTTTATACAGGGTGTTTGGTAAATAATGGGTCATAGCTTAACCTTAGATTCATGAGGTTAAAAAAGGGTCGATTTAAGCTAACTTACCTTAGTACAAAAGTTGATAACAACCGAAATACAGTGTGTCAAATTTAAACTTTTATTTTATTTATTCTTGAATATTTCCTAACAGGCATGGGATAATAACACGAAATTTGGTAGGCGGGGGTTTTTTGGGACAAGAAATCTAAATTCTGCACCAAAAATTTTGTGTTCATTTAATATGTTCTTTTCTTTTATTACCTGCCCACCGTATATACATACTTTGAATCAAATTTTTTATTCTCTTAATATTTTTACTTAAAAAATGTATACTACATTCATCTCGCTAAACTCAACCGTTTTCGAGATAAACGCATTTTAAATCTGCGATGCAACATAATTTTTACCATAATATCATTGTAGTTACACCAGAAAAATAACTTAAAACCATAAAAATTTCCAAAAATGTATCGCAAATTTTTTCAAATGGAATTTGCGATGAAATGACATAAATTTTAGAACTGGCACAATTATTATGGTTTTAAGTTATTTGTCGGGTGTAACTGCAATGATATTATGTTAAAAATTATGTAGCATCGCAGATTCAATATGCGTTTATCTCTAAAACAGTTGAGTTTAGCGAGATTAATGTAATATACCTTTTTTAAGTAAAAATATTAAGAGAATAAAAGTTTTGATTCTAAAAGTATGTACAGTGGGTAATAAAAAAAATTGAACCTATTAAATGAGCGCTGAAAGGAGTATGTGGCGCCCTCTAGGTAAGACATCATTTTTGGTAGCGAATTTAGATTTCTTGTCCCAAAAAACCCCCCGTACCAAATTTCGTGTTATTATCCCATGCCTGTTAAGAAATATTCAAGAATAAATAAAATAAAAGTTTAACTTTGACACACTGTATTTCGGTTGTTATCAACTTTTGTACTAAGGTAAGTTAGCTTAAATCGACCTATTTTAAACTCACAAATCTAAGGTTAAGCTATGGCCCATTCTTTGCCAAACACCCTGTATATTATCTTCTTCTTCTTGTAGTGCCTATCCGTTTCGGATGTTGGCGACCATCATGGCAATCTGCACTTTGCACACTGCTGCTCTGAAAAGATTTGTAGTGGTTGTGTTGAACCACGTTCGTAGATTTTTCAGCCAGGAAATCCTTCGCCTTCCTGGTCCTCGCTTTCCCTCTACTTTTCCCTGCAAGACCAGTTGCAGCAGTCCATATCTCTCACAGTTCCTCATGATGTGACCGAGGTATTCGATTTTGGCTGTTTTTATTTTGATTAACAGCTCTTTTTCTTTTTTCATTCTCAGCAAAACACCCTCATTAGTAATGTGGTCGGTATAAGATATCTTCAGGATTCGACGATAAAGCCACATCTCAAAAGCCTCAATTTTCTTGCAGGTGGCGTCTGTGAGAGTCCACGACTCAACTCCGTACAACAGTATAGGAAATATATAACATGAATTATATAACTGTATATTATATGTTCAGCTAAAAGGTTCTACTCACAGATTTAGCCGCTAAATATTTATTAATATTTTAAACAATAAAATTGTTTTGTATAAATAATTTTAAAAGCTATCGTTGAATTTATCATTTTACTTTGATTATATTTTCACCTGTCAAATTCTGACGTTTTTGCTTTTTCAGCCAATCACCACGCGTCGTTCTAGCCAATCATTGAGTGTAATACTGATAAAACAGCATCTTCCTTGATAAACAGTCTCTTCCCTGATAAAACTTAAGGTACCCTAAATTTCACATAATACGTTACGAACGACATTGGAAAATCTCATATTAGTTATAAAAATTGTGTTTTTAATAATTGTTCATTTTCGATTTAAACAGTTTTGTATGTATTAATAATATAATAAATAAATTGGTTCATTTCTAAATCATAAAATAATTTATCTATAACCTAGTTAAGACATTGATCCTAGTTGTCTTAAAAATATTTCACAGATGCCCGTATTTACTAATCTAATAATACATATTGGTTCTTTCAGTACAAAATAATCTTTTCAAATACCACTCGTCCTCTAAATTTTGCTTGATAAATTTTTTCGTTTTCATACTTAAACTTCTTTATTTAGGGTAAAATCACTCGTCCTTCGGACTTGTGATTTTATCATTCGGTTTGTTTTCGTAATTTTATCAAATAAAGAAGTTTTCGTGAAAACAAAAAAAATTATCGATAAAATTTAGAGGACTCGTGGTATTACCTTTGATAAAATATGTTTCTCTTTTGTTTTTGATTATGTTGAATCCCAATATGGCATTACAATTTTAAAATTCAAAAATTTTGAGCTCTTTTACAGTATGTCTGCGTAACTAGATACTATATGGGAAATTTTTTGTTATCAATTTTACGAAAAAAATATTTATTCATAAAACGTTGTGCATAGTATAAAATCTAAAACTCAACTAACAGATATCAAATTTTATCAATTTTATACGAGGTATGTCAAAAATAAGAATTTCGTTAGTAAAAAGAGTAAAGTACTTTATTCCTGGTTGCACCAACATATTTTAAGCTTAAGACGTGCCTTAAGCTCAACTTTCCAAACATACTCGTTGTACCATGGAGTCTTAGATCAATTTTCAGCTTGTCACAATGGATTGCCACGTGGATTGGATCGAAAAGAATAGAAAATTATGGTGCAACGTAAGAGATACTTCAGTCAGCCCTATCCACAAGTTGAGCTTAGCTAAGCTGGAGCTTAAGATTTGTTGGTGCAACCAGGCATTAATATTTCAGAATATCAAAAAGTGTTATTATAAAAAGTTGTTTGGAATTAAGTACTATGTTTCAAATCACTATTACATCCTTTCAATTCAAAAAAATAAAATGCAAATTTTTCACAAATTACGGATACCCAACATCATTTTATTACAATTATGATAACTAATTTAATATCAATTTTACGAAAAAAAAGTTTTCCTTCATAAATAGCTCTACTAGGGATGGCGGTTTTTGACAAAACACCGGTTTTCGGTTATACCGGATTTTTTTTGCTTACGGTTTAACCTGGCGGTTATAACCGGCCAAAAAAAACCGGTTTTCGATTTTTTTAATCCAATAGGTTACATTTACAATGCACTTTAGTTTGCGATACTCCACTCGACTCGATACTCGATATCAACATGATCAAAATTAGTACTATCGGAAGAACATCAATATCAATATAAATAAAACACAATAATTTAATCAAACCATTTTATTCTATTAATTATTATATTTATTTATTATTTTACGGTCGGTCTTGACGGTCCAGTTAGCTGGGGCTCAGTCGATCGACAAGTTTAGTGGATTTGCGATTTGCGGTCGCTGGTTCGAGCCTCAGCTAGGTCATGAAATTTATAAAAGGCCAACGCCGTAGTACAAAACTCAATAGAGTCTACGGCTTGGTCTGGAATAAACTGGCGTCTGATCGGCCTATGGAGGAGCGGTACGGGAAGGGATAAGGGCTTCCGGCTTGGTGATACTCCTCCATAGATCCCTACCGAAGGGCTTTGACCTCTAAGAACGGTGTATACATACATTATTTTAATATTATTATATATCTATTGATTATTATTAAATATATTATAGCGTAAGATTAATATATTATACATATTGCAATAATATACAATTTAACCCAACCATTTCAACTTATAAAAAATATCCCAAACTCTTTCAAATGGGATTAAAAAAAAAATAATATCAACATAAATATTTTACTTAAAAATAAATTGGACAATGCAATTTATCTTTTATTTTTACTACCTTAAAAAAATTTATAATGTAGTTCTTTTAACACGTTTGTATATTTGTATAATAAGTACATTTTAACTCATTTAATACTTCCTGTATGGGTGTATCGTTTTGAAAACTTAGGGAAATCCTTGGAGCTTCTTATTCGTAATCGGTAATACGATATTCATAGTCAGAACATTATTTTTGGTAATCAGAAAAAGTCATTCACCCACTTTCAATGTCAAGAGTCAAGTGTGTAAAATAGATGATGTTTGCGTCTACTTCAACCAGATCACTTCTTATGTAAATATTATGATTACAAATACTTTTCAACGAAATATTATATTAAAACTTAATTGTTTCTGGCTGATGTGAGTTTGCACTTTCAGTTTGCTTCTGTATTTATAAAATAAAATTTGAATTATAGTTTTGTTTGGAATAATTACTTGAGAATAATAATTATGATTGGGGTCCAAAATAATACCAAACCTAATCCTAATCACCGTAAAAACCTAATAACCGGGTTTTACTTTAAAAAGAAAAACCGGTTATAACCGGGACAAAAAACAACTGGTGCAACCGGTTATTGCGGAGTAAAAAAACCGGTTTTAGGTTAAAACCGGTAGGTTTTTCCCATCCCTAAGCTCTACCTCTTATAAAATCTAAGATGCAACCATCAGATATCAAACTTTTTCAATTTTATACGAGGTATGTAAAAAATATGAATTTCGCTTAACAGTTAACCCGGCATTGGTCGCTAGGTAGGTTGTTACGTGAGGGGTCGCGCCTGAGATTTTCTCTCACATATCCAACTTTTGCATTTCTTTACAAAATTTTACAAATTTTCAAAAGTTTCATTAACGATAAACCCATTTTCTTTAAAAAAACACGACGTTTTTCTGTTTTATTATTATTAGGTTTATTTAAAATGTGGCTATTAATGCCGCCAATATTTAACATTGAAAAATATATGGTAAGTGACCATCTACAACTAACCCGTGAAACAGAATATAGGATTTTCATATCATCGACCACATCCACGGCGCCTTTTATTACATCATAAAAGGATATTATTATTTTAGGTTTTAAGGGGAAAAATAAAATTAATTTTTAAACACAGTTGGTGACGCAGGTGGTCGCTTGATGAGAGAATCTCTCACATGAAGCGCACTGACTCAACAATATGGGGATACTAAGTAGACTGAGTCACTATCTGAGCGGACGAGTCTATTAGATTGTCGAGGGAGGATAGTTACGAGACTAGAAGAAACTACAGCGCTTTTAATTTCCCAAAAAAAAGTTGTGTGCAATTTTCTGAAACCGTGAGAGAAAATTTCATATAGCGACTACTGACCGGTGAAAGGGTTAAACAAGCAACTATAAAATTGAAATATAAATATATGTTCACTCATGAGTAATACCCTCTTAAATTGGTAGTAATTCTGTAAAACTACGAGGTTCTCATAAACTACACTTTTTTTTGCAGTTCATTTGTTTAAAAAAAATTAAGCACCCATTTCTGGAGTAGAACTTTTTATATATTGTTTATTAACCCTTATCCGGGCAAGGTGGGTCCGGCGGGCCCGAGACGCCAATTCTTTTATCATAAACTGATAAAAAAAAATTATTGAATTTTATGCATCACTGAATTTGTTTAGAATTTAGAATTTTTTAGAATTTTTGAAATTACGGCGACGAAAGAATTTTGTCAGGTAAAGGGGCAATACGGGCCTGTCGGGCCCTACTTGTATTTATACCTAAAGTCTTTATCTTTGTTACAGAAGTTAATCTGGCAGTCAGGTAATATTTTTGTGGATTATGTAAAAGCCTTTTATGATTCCGGAAATCCAATAATAAAGTCCGAACGTGCAACAAACAATTTAAATATCTCTTTGATGTGAACATCAAAGAGATGCTTACGATAGGTGTTATATCTATTCTAAATAAATTGTAAAAACTGATAATGATCATTGGAATGTAATAGTATTTTTAGGTAGGTACCTATACATATTTTGAAATAAATAATGCATCTGCTACCAGTCGTTTGATACCGATGTTAGTGTCGACAATTACTAAGCCAGTAAAATTATATTGAATTACAGTGAAAGTAGATAGTGCGAATAAAATGTCCCGAAAACCATTATCAGCTGCAGAACTGCAAGATATTGCTAATAATTTATGGGATTCCGATGATGAAGAATCTCCTGAAGTAGTTGGAATTGAAAGTGACTCTGAAATTGAAGATCATCTTTCGGAAGCAAGTGAAGAGGATGATCAGCAAGTAGTATTGAGTGATAATGAAGAAGAATGTGTAGCTACAAGTTCCCAGATTTCAGAGTGTGTAATTTTTTAAACTAAGGATGGAACTAACTGGAAGAGTCAACCACAACCGAGAGGACGTATGCGATCCTGCGACATAATAAAAAGCAAAGTGCACAAAGTAATGTTTGCCCTTGGTCAAAGTGTGGATGATCCTGTTTATTCCTTTTATTTGTTTGCGGACGAAAAATTGTGAACGAAATAGTGAAGTGTACAAATAAAGAAGCCGAAAAAGTCCTGGGGATATAGAATTTGAGATATTGCGACTCTACGGAGATATATGCCTTTATTGGACTCCTACTAACTGCAGGGCACCTGTGTCAACAATCATAATGTATATATACTTTGGAGTAAGTTTTATGGCCCTACTATATTTTCTCTTTTATACTCTTTTCTCAGAAGGGTTTTCACACAATAATGAAAGGCAACAACATCGTAATCTTTTTCCAGGATATGCGTAAATACAAATCCCTCTTTTCAAATAAAATGGCCTATTAGATTTACAAAAGATTTTATTTATTTATTAATTAAGTCTTCTTTGGCTCCAAATCTTTTTTACTTGTAAATTTTTTCTACAAAAGTTTTTTGCATTTCATTATTTTGTGCAAATCCTTCATGTAGATCGCACCCTCGAGGTAGACCGCATAGGTACTATAGTAGCACCATTTTTTAATCTGGAGATTTTAAATTTATCTTTAATAAAAAATCAAAAATGAATATTAGACATAATATATGGGTAAATATGAATAGTGCATTCAAGAACAGTAGTGGGCCCAACGGACCCGAGTTGCCCGGTTACGTAAGTAAAATGTGTTGCCCGGATAAGGGTTAAAGATTTTTTAATCAAATTAAAAAAAGTTTGTTTTTTTCCCAAGTCAAAATCTGTATTGACTCCCCTATATTGAAAGGAAAATATTTTCATTGACCTATAAATAGGAAGCTGGCCTATAACAAGTTTAATATTTATACAATTTTTTTGACATTGTTTAGAATTGTTTAGAAAACATTTCACTATCGAAGCATACGTTAAAATTGTTTAGCAAATCCGGTCAATCATTAAAAAAAGCAACAATAATAATAGTAAAACAGAAAATTCAGACATGTGTTATAGGCCTGGTTCCCCGTAAAAAAGTTATATTAATAGTTTCAAATAGTTTCGCAAACTGAAAATTTCTTAATAGTTTAACGGTCTCTAGTCGGATAAACTTTGATGTACGGGAATACTGAAACAGAGGAAGTTCTAACTATGGAACAGGTTATAGGTTTCAAACGTCAGACTACAAAAACGTCTTATGTATTTTGTCAAACAGAACTTCCAATTGATTTGTTACCCGTTCATTAAACTCTCATGCAAAAATCGGACTGTTATTATTTATTAGCAACATAATTCCGGTCATTTGACATGTTCCACGCGCCCGAATTATTAAAATGCCCAACATTTTATCATATATTATATAAAGTTTGCTATCGAATAAACTTAAAAGCAACCTGCTAGTTTTCACAGTCATAAACTTGTCAGAATGACAAGTTCCACAATTAAAATCACGTTCCACAATAACAACATCCACTGTTCCAGTATTCCCATACATCAAAATTTGTCCGACTAGACACAGTTAAGCTATTAACAAATTTTCAGCTTGCTATTGATAAATTTTTTTCGTACGCGGGATCCAGGCCTATTAATTGTGTTGTAACCATGTAACCTAAAAAATAGGGCTCTACATTATTTTTTAAATAATTGAACAATATAATTCTATTTTAATACATACCCAGAACAATAATCCATCTCCAAAAATCGAAATCTACTATTTTGTGGACGACCGTCAGAACTGATTCTTGACTGAGACGTAGTGTTTCTGACAGGGACCTCATCAGGACGTCCAAAGCATGAGTTGATTTGTACACTTCAGTTCTTTTCCTGTTCAGAATGGCCCTTGCCTCTGGAAAAGATCCAAAACTTTTTATGTATTTTGCAGGATAGTATTCAAGAAAATTAAGTTATTGTTAAATTTTCAGCTGAAAAATAAGTATAGGAAAATATTGTTAAGTTTGTTTTTTTTAATTGAACGTTAGACATTATTTGTGCCATACACATAATGTGCGAAAAAATTAATTTTGCAATAATTAAAATTTTGATACAAATTTTAAATAGTGAAATGTAAAATTGTCTTTAATGCACAGTTTAATACAAATATACAATATGACAATATAGCACTGGGATTTTATTGATATTCCTTTTATTTTTAATTTTTGTAATACACACAGGAACAAAAAATTCGATAGGAGGAACATACATATTATATTTTTAAGGAGGAATCTTCTTCCGCTTGATGTGCCTATCTGTGATGAATGTTGGTCATGGCAATATTTATCATATCTGCAGCAACGTGGAAAAGATGCACAGATATGTTGTGTTGAACCAAATTCTGAGATTCCTTAACTAGAATGTTATTTTTCTTCCTGGACCTCACTTACCCCATATTTTACCTTGCAGAATGGATTGTAGATCCATTTCACAGAATATTTCCGAATTATTGTAACTTTCGAGATTAGATAGTGGCCAGTACCTCTCGGTTCTTCTTCATTCTTCTGAGGATCTCCTGATTTTTGACCTGGTCTGTGCACGGGATTTTAAAATCCATAAGGAAAAATTTCCTGTATCTGGCTGTATACCATTAATTAAAAAATTTAAGAAAAAGATCTTCTGTGTAAACGGTGTATTTATTTAAAACCCCAATAAAGGGCTACATTAAAAACAGAACGTTTTCGCTCTAAAAAGAGCATCATCAGTGTTCTAAGCCTAAAATAAGTATAACCATAATTAGTGAAGACAAGAGTAAAAAATTTAAAGGTTGACCAAGATAAAAAATTAGGTTATACTCACAAGCTCTACATGCTAAGCCACCAAAAATACATGGGTTAAAACCCTTAAAATGCCAACCAGAAGTCTTACATTGGCGTGTTATATATTATAATAATAATATCGTCTGGCATTTTTGCCGGGAAGATCCTTTCGGACAGTTCCGGCGCCATTTACATCTTTAACCCTGTTTCAAGTAACTCGTGCCGATGTACACTAGCCCAGGGGAACCGAGGGCTTTACGTGCTCTCCGAGGCACGGTGATACGACTCGTGTCATTATTGGAAATGAAAATGGTTTGTCTTTGGCAGGGCTCGAACAAACGTGCACTGGCGTATGAGGCCAGCGAATATGCCGTTACTCCACGGCCGCTCACAGGTGAAACCAACTGATTACAGGTGACAGGTGTGAAAGTGTTTCTGACTGATGTCAGCACGAGACAGACGGTGTAACCTGAAGTTTTGTGAACTGGTATGTAGTTTACACTAGCCAATAGTTTTAAAAAATTATTTGTGGTAAAATTCGATAATAACAACAAACATCGTGTGATGGGATTACAAGTATTCACTATTAAGCTAACAAGAATAATATAGGGAGTGAAAATAACGTTACAGTCAAACCTGCCATATCCGGATCAATGTGGCGACAGACCGATCCGGACATGAAAAAATCCGAATATCAAGACCACTACTTCTTTTACAGTCTCTGAAACGTTTTCTCCTTCATACATTCCAGTAATCAACGCCGTCAATAACTTTCGTCGATAGACATGTTTTATATATTCTATAATACATTATTTCGCCATCTTTTAGTTCTTCTTTTAGTGCGTTGTCCAACAGCAGGACTGCCTTTCTCGGCAGATTTCGGTAGATCCGGACGGCGCAGAACCGTCCGGATATGGGGAGGTCCGGATATGACAGGTCCGGATATGGCAGGTTATTTTAAATTGTCAGCGGGGTTTAATAAGTATATTACTAAAGATAGGCAGCCAACCATACATGAGAACAGTAACAGCTGTTGTTTGTAAGAATGGTAGCCATTTGATAAAAACACATTAAATGTGATTTTTTAAACATTTAAGGGTTTTTACCCTAACCAGTGGTTATATCCCTGGGTTTATTTTAAACTATAGAATGTGTTTGTTCGAAGTTTTCTCTTCTTTTGAGGTTTTTACACCTATAAGACGAGAGCTCTGATGATGGCATTAATATGCTGAAAGTACTTAGCTGATTTAATAAATTTATTTACACACTATCAGTCTTTTGAAAACATACACCAGTTCCCGTTTAGATTTATATAAAAGTGTGTACAAGTCAAACAGTCTTTTTATATTCTATAAATCCTTTTAAATATTATATTTTTAAAGAGTTCATTATTGTTTTCTAAACAAAAATAATAGTTATTTATGATATATTAATTTTAATGCACGCATGTGAAGGTTTGCAGTTCACATGAGTGCCTTAAAAATGTACTTTTAACACGTACATCATACAATATTTTGTCAACAAACGTGTTAAAAATAATGCAATAATACAGTTTAAATTAAATTTTAAAAAACCTTTTAAAAAACGTTTAATACATTAAAAGGAGATAGTTTTAAATTACATCGTATATTACGAACCATAGCAATAGGTCTGGATCCCGCGTATGAAAAAAAAGTTGAATAATAGCAAGCTGAAAATTTGTTAATAGCTTAAGGGTGTCTAGTCGGACAAACTTTAATATATGGGAACACTGGAACAGGGGAAGTTCTAATCGTGGAACAGGTTAAAAATTTAGAACGATCAAACCACGAAAACGTCACATGTATTTTGTCCGACAGAACTTCTAAATTGATTTGTTACCTTTTTATTAAACTCTCATGCAAAAATCAGACTGCTATTTACAACCAGTCATAATTCCTGTCATTTGACATGTTCTACGTGTTCCACTCATTATAATGCCCATTTGGTGATAAATGGCAGCCTGATTTTTGCATAAGAGTTTAATGAAAGGGTAACAAATCAATTGAAAGTTCTGTCGGACAAAATACATGTGACGTTTTCGTGGTCTGACCGTTCCAAATTTTTAACCTGTTCCACAACTAAAACTTTCCCTGTTCCAGTGTTCCCATATATCAAAGTTTGTCCGACTAGACACTTTTAAGCAATTAACAAATTTTCAGCTTGCTATTAATTAACTTTTTTTTATATGCGGGATCCAGACCTACAAAACCATTGTTGACTATTTGAAAAATTCATTTTTCAAATTGCGCAAATGGTACTATTAATATTAATGTTAATAAATAAAATATAAATATTTTGACATTTGCTTTCAAAATTTGACATTTCACTTTTAACTGCAGTGCCTTAAAATTTTTAAAGCACCCAGTGCTTTAAATTGACATTTTTAAGGCTCCTGTGGAGTGCTAAAAATTGCATTTTTACCACGTTTGTAGAAAAAAATATTAGTTAAAAGTATCGTAAAATATAATTGTTTTATAACTTTGTAACAATTTTCCAACATTTATTAAAAGAAAAAATTATTTACAAAATGACGTAAAATTTAAAACACGCATCCGGACATGTGAAATTAAAGGGCGCGCCCACTAGAAAATTAATGTTATTTTTCAAGAAGTACACTGTTTGATGAATAATTAAGCAATTTAAAAAAATGTTTAGTTATTGACTTATATACTTCAAAAACAGTCTTCCTCTTTTAGACTTATATTAATCAAAAATAAAATGCCGGAATTTTTACCCTTTCTGGTAAGCAAATTACAAATACTGATTTTCAAAATAAAATTTCCCTTTATTTCCTAATAAACCGATTGAATTGAGGGAGCGTTGGGTAGGAACTTCATAAAATTAAGATATAAAATTTGATTAGAAACGTTTTTAGGAGCTTCGAACTCTAAAAGGCAAAATATTTTTAAAAGAAGGTTTATTGATGCTCGAATTTGAGATATTAGCTTTAAATAATATTCTACAAAAACTGGGATTATGATAAAGTTCAAGATAGCTAGCCTTTTAAGATAGGTCAATTTAAAAAATGTAATAAAAGGGAATGTAAATAATAACAAGAGAAAAATACCATACTATGCTACAACCAAAAAATAATAAATGATAGACAGAAACACAACATATTATGATTAGGGACAGAAGCTGCATGGATAGAAATTCACTAGAACATAAGGAACTTAATAAGGCAATAAGAACAAGCAAGAAGACAAGACATCAGGGACAACAGTATCGAAAAAATCAAAAATATTTTGGAGAAAAACAAAAGTATGAAATGTTGTTCTGAAGCTATGTTTCTGTGGCATTTTTGCAATTAACTAGTTTTGATGAGAAGTAAGCCACAATTTTACTAAACAATTATTTTATTAACGTTTCGACGTCCAAATCTGATGTCGTTGTCAAAATACAAAAAATATTAATGAATTAAACAAAAATGCTGTTGCTTATTAAAAAAGTTTTAATAATGTATTTCATCTGACTCATTTATATCGGTAATTCAGACATATATTATACACTTTAAAGTAGAAGACTTTAAAATTATATTGCCAATATTTATGAGTTGCGTTCCTGGGACGACTTTATTGAAAGATAATTGTTTTCATGCAATCATTCGATTGCATGAAATAAACCCCGACTCAAGAATATCCTTCACAAAAAAATAATAACATGTGATCTCTCTTTAAAAAGACAACCACATGCAACGGTGAAAGTAAAATTCTCGCGTTAGAGATTCCATAATACATCACGAAGGAAAACCAGGAAAAACCTCGTGATACTATCCCGACATCGTAAGTATTAATTCTCACTTAGGTTACTCTGTCGAAACGTTAATAAAATCATTTTTTAGTAAAATTGTGGCTTATTTCCTATCAAAACTAGTTAAGAGTATGAAAGTACTAAAAACTCTAAACATAGTCGGTTCGCTAAACTCAGACACAACTTTCTAGTCATTTTAGTCAGTATTTTTTTTATTTTTAACCAATTTTGCCAAAATTGGCAAAATTACTATATTTAGTAAATATTAACTATTTAGTAATTTTTTTTTGCCAATTTTAGCAAATTGGCAAAATTACGTACTAAAATCACTAGCCAGTTGTGTCCGAGTTTAGCAAACCGACTATAGAAAAGGCCGACAACAAATACACCAAATAAAAGATAAAAATGGAATCGTTATGAATGACAAAAATCAGGTAATAAATAAATATTGTTTTATACAGTGCGCTGGAATAAGTGTTAACCCCCCCTTATTAACTCATTTATTTTTAGAACATAATCAAAACGCTAGGACAGGTCGATTTTTAAAATAATCACAGTATATTATAGCATCAACGTTTCGAACTTTACGTGATCCCTCTTCAGATGACAGGCATAACTTTGATTTTTTTAAATAGTAAAGTATATCATGTGACACCCCATTTTAAAGCTTTTGAAATGCAGATTAAAAAATGTATAATACTTTAATCCTCTTTGAGAGCGGAGGCGCAAAGTTTCGGTCGAATTATGTTTAAACGCATTTATTTTCTTTTTCGAATATTCAAAAAACTAATAAGTATTTTTGAAAAATTTAAACGCAGAATGAAATATTGTATTATTACTGAGGGCAGAAAGTCCCTTAGAATAAAGAAAGTTTCTTTTGAGTGATATATTTGAAATTAAAAATCAGACTAAATTTTCTCTTTTTTCACCCCTGTGGCTTATTAAAATAAACATTATAGAAGTTCTCAGGGACTTTTGACCTTCGACAATGCTGTAATATTTCATTCTGCTTTTAAATTTTTTAAAAATACTTTTTAGTTTTCTCAGGATTCGAAAAAAAAATAAATGCGTTTAAAAATAATTCGACCGAAATTTTGCGCATACGCTATCAAAAAGGATTAAAGTATTATACATTTTTATAATCTGTATTTCAAAAGCTTTTAAATGAGGTGTCACATTATGTAGGTAATTTCCTATTTAAAAAAATCAAAGTTATGCCTGTCACCTGAAGAGGGATCGCGTAAAGTTCGAAACATTGATGCTATAATATATTATGATTATTTTAATAATCGACCTGTCCGAGCGTTTTGAATATGTGCTTAAAATAAATGAGTTAATAAGGGGGGAGGGTAACACTAATTCCAGCGCACTGTATAATGGTAGGGGAGCCCAAGCGGCGACTTTTGCAGTTACTCGAGTGCGTCAGATTATTACATGGGGAGAAACCTTGTACCCTGAAAATATACCTCTACTATAATTATATTGGCTCTTAATGCAGGGGTTCGTTAAGGAGGCTAAAAAAAAATCTTTCCTTAGAAAAACTCGAAATCGTCAGATTAAGATAAGGTAAGTTAACTACATGCAAAACAGTGTATATTTAAAAGATCTGTCGATTTGAGAGGGGTGCAAAAAAATGGGTGAGTCCCAAAGTTTCACGAGAAAAAAGCGAATATTTCGCGAAATTAATGACAGATCACAAAACTAAAAAATACGTACTCAATATTTTTCAAAAATCTATCGAATGATACCAAAAACGACTTCCCACGGAGAGGGCTGGGGGTAAATTTAATATTTTAAATACGAATCCCGCGATATTTCGCGAAATGAACATCAGATCGAAAAACTGAAAAATACACTTTTTGAATATTTTTGAAAAAACTATCGAATGGTACTAAACACGACCCCCCACGGAGGTGGGGTGGGGGGTTACTTTAAAGTCTTAAATGGTAGCCCCCATATTTTATTGCAGATTTGGATTCCTTATGTAAAAATAAATATTGTTTATTCGAGACATTTTCTCGAATTATGAATAGATGGCGCTAATCTAAAAAAACGATTGTTGGAAATAAAAAATTAAATTAAAAATGTGACTGCACAATTAGCATACTTTGCTCCCTACCACAAATATTATATACAGAATTATAATCGTCCAGCGTAGCAAAACCCAAAACCCATCATATGGAACGAAGAAGACTAAATGTAGGATCTGAAGCACTACCAGAAATTAATAACGAGGAAATTGTAAATGCCTTAAATCAAATGAAAAATGGAAAATCTCCTGGACACGATGGAATAACAAAACAGATGATTATAGCTGGTGGTCAAATTACTAAGGAGGCAGTTGAAATCCTAATGATCAAGTGCTTCTTTGGGGGTGCTATTCCAACCGCTTGGCAAAATTCTCAAGTATTTTTACTACATAAGAAAAGAAACAAACACAAACTCAAAAATTACAGACCAATAAGCCTGTTACTACATCCATACAAACTGCTTACCAAAATAATTACCAACAGACTATCAAATCAATTCGATAGTTACCAACCCGTTTAATAAGCGGGATTCCGCAAAAAGAACATAGTACCATAGAACACCTACAGACAATAAGGACACTTATCGAAAAGTGTAACGAATACAATGAACCTCTTCATTTGGCATATTATTTCCATAGAACTCTGGGCCATATTTAAAGGAATGAATAAAGCAAGGATTGATTCCAGATATAGAATGCTCCTAAAACACATGTTATACAACAATTCAACTATGCAAATAAATGTAGCAGAAGGCCTAACAACAAGCAAAATAAGAACGGAAAGAGGTGTTAGACAGGGAGACACCATTATCTCCAAAATTATTTACTCTTGCATTAGAAGATGTGTTCAAGAAGTTAAATTGGGAACAACGCTTAATTAAAATCGATGGCAGATTTTTAAGTCGCCTAAGATTTGCCGATGGCATAGTACTCATAAGCAACAATACAGATACTGATCTGGATGCTGAAAGAGCTTAAACGAGAAATTGAAAAAATGAATTTAAAATCAATTTAAATAAAACAAAGTGATGACCAATCAAAATATCAGAATCAATTTAGATGGAAGTGACATCGAAATTGGGAGGAGGTGGTGGGATAAAATTATTATGGTGGTGGGATATGGTCTTATTGAAATTACGGTCTTATTGATTAAACATAATATATAACTTAAAAAAATGAAAAAAATTTAATTTTGGGTGTAAGGAAGAGACTAGATATTAATAGAAATCTAATATTTAAAATGCCTGACTAAGGGCCGGTTTTTCAGTGCTGG